>NC_133620.1:344878688-345201188 GCF_048593235.1 Sminthopsis crassicaudata | reverse complement strand
GGTCTCCACTTGTTGAAAAGAAAATTCTTCCTTTGAGCTTTTATCTTGGTTAATAAAGCAAAACTCAGAACAAAGAGAATTAAGCTTTATTATAAGTACATCAAGATAGTTATATAGATAAATCATTGAATTAGCAAGGGCTTCAAGATGGAGCTAACTTTTACTGGAAACTTTCATAATGAGTTAAAGACAATTTAGATAGATCAGCTCGGCAAAAGAGCCTGGGCCCTTGTATCTCAGTTCTCTACAGGACAATTTTCAGGGAAGGATAACAACATAACAGAAAGAGGGATACATTACAGTTAATGGAAAAAGCTGCAGACTCAGCCTACCTTTCCCAATCCAGCCTCCTGCAACACTGACAAGCAAATAGTGATAAGAACCATGAGTCACTGAGTCAACATAACTTTGTATGAACTCTCCTGCAAGTTATTTATATTTATTCTACATAATTTGTTTATATGTATCTATGTACACAACGTCCCCCTTTCCCTTATAGACTGTAAGTTCTTCAAAGGTCAGATTAGTTTTATTTTTTCTTTTGATTCCCATTGCCTTGCACAATGCCTGACATATAATAATTCAACAAGAACCCCCTGCAACAAAGGCCCCCTTAGATAATCTTGTCAATGTCTCTCTCTGCTTGCTTCAGAGAGTAGCATGGTCTCCAGATCATATAGTAACTGTGGGAATTCAACTGGGGCTCACTGCAACAAAGACCCACATAAATTCAACAAAAGCCTTCTCCTGTCAGTGCCCCTGCTTATGGCCTTCTAAAATGAAAGGGAATCTGAATCACAGAGATCATTTAGACTAGAGATTTTTAACTTAAAGTCTGTGAATTTTTTTTTAATAACTGTTGTTATTTTTTTACAGTGGGAGAACAGAATCAATAGATAGGAATTACCTGGACACCTACTGATTTTTCAAAGAAAAAAGACTATTGTATTTAAAGCAAGATAGGACCAATCTGCATCAGGGGTCTCATTGGTCTAAGGGGGTACCTAAGGATGGGTATTATATAGTGAAAGTGTAGCAAGATGTCGTCTCTAGAAGCTGCCGGATCACTCTCTGGGAAGAGATCTGCTGTGTCTTCTACTCAAATCTCTCCGACAGATTCTTCTTCCTGTAACGAACCGTTGTCTCCAGGCAGTTGCTGTTAACTCTTGTCCAGAGAAGTGGACTTCCCTTCCTGCAGAGAGCCCCGTCAAGCCTGATGCAATTCAGAGTCTTCTTCTTGTCTCTGGGAGTCCTCTCTTTTATTCTCCCAGAGAATGGGCGTGGGATAATGCAAGGGCTTCTGGGAAGAACCACCCCAGCCAATGAGCTTGCCCCCTCTATCAAGTCAACCTGAGTTCTCACCTTGTAATTGTCCAGAAAACCTCAGTTCTCACTTAGTAATCCTAACAGAAAAGGATAGGGGAGAAAATGTTTACTCTTTGCTCATTTGTTAGACCTCGCAAGGGAGATATTTACTTTTTAACCATTGGCCAAATTTTGTGAAAAGCAAGGAATAGAAACACCTGTAATGGGACCCAAGCTTCCTGTCTGCTAGTACTCAAGTCTCTTGCACTTGAGTGTACAAGTTAACCATGTCCTATTTACCACAAACCAAGCCCCCATTTGGGGTTTTTTTGGACAAAGCTACTGGTATAGTTTGAAATTTCCTTCTCCAGCTTATCTTACAAATGAGGAAACTGAGGCAAAGGAATTTAAGTGATTTACTCAAGGTCACACAATCAGTAAGGGTCTGAGACCGAATTTGAACTTCCCAATTCCAAGTCTAGCACTCTTTCCACTGTGCCACATAGATGTTTTTTTTTTTTTTTTTTTTTTTTTTTTTAATACAATGGTTCTATGTTAGCTATTATTTATTTAAGATATCAAAGCTTAAAACTGCAATAAAACTTTTGGGACAATGTATTATGATAACTATTTCACAAAATTTTGATGAGTCTATTTATTTTGCTTTACGCATTTGAAATAGGGGTCACAGCTTTCATCAGACTTTCAGATGTGACCAGGATACAAAAAAGCTTAAGAACCCTTGACCTAGCCCCAAACCCTGCCTTCATTTTACAATGGAAGAAACTGGGACCTAGAGAAGGTAATTGATTTGCTTGAGGTCATACAATTAATGAGTAGGATCTGAACTCAGGTCTTCCTGACTCCAACTCTCTATCTGTTATTCCCCAGTTTCCTTTTAAAACTAGTGACCCAGTCAGGATTTACACCTAGGTTTCTGACTCTCAGTTTAGTTGTTTTATGTTTTTACTTTCTTTTAATGTACAAACCAACACACCTGTTTTACATAGCTAAGTGGCCAGATCTGAAGTCAGAAAGACTTATTTCTCTGATTTCAAAGCCAACAACAGATTTACTAGCTAATTACATGACCCTGGCCAAGTCATTTAATCCCATTTGCCTCGGTTTCCTCATTTCCCATCCTCAGGAAGGAAATAGCAAACTGCTCCAGTATCTTTATCAAGAAAACTCCAAATGGCTAGAATCAGTCAACTAGGAATCCTCCCTAACTCTCTAAACCCCAGTCTTATTTACTTTCCCTCTCCCTCTTCACCTTTCACTTTTAATTAGTCCCCTTCACTCACAGCTAGAAGGTAGATCACTGTTCAATCTGCTGTGCCCTTTTGTAAAATAAAGGGTTCCTTGCATCCACAATGACACCTTGGCAAGTTTTTAACATTCTGGATCATTTTTTCAGCACCTGGTACTTCATCATAGTCACCTCCTTACATACAGTGATTCACGTTGCAGACAGTATATACAGAGTGTCAAATAAAAAAATGTTGGGTAAAAAACCCACCATAATCATACATATAGGGCCTTACAATTCTAGACATTAATAGATAACATATACAAAAAATAAAAATAAAATAAATAATATAAAGTAAAAATTTTAAAATAATAATTTTTTTAAATTTAAAAGATAGTTAAAATAGAAATATATATATATACATATACACATGTATGTGTATATGTGCATATACATATAATGATATGTATTGTGAGTGACTTTAGGAGATACACAATACCCCAAATAGAGAACCACACATACATTCTTCTCTATCCATTCTTCTATGATATTCCCAGACCATGGAGGGATCGAGGGGTTTCTTAGGGGACTTCCAGATTTTCAAACAAAAAACAATGCAAGTTTTAGGAATGAAGGATACTGCCTATTACCATCAGCAAATAAGCTATTTTAGATAGTAAAATGTTAACCAGGTTCCCATGTGAGTTTCTGTTCTGAGCTCAGAGTTACTGGTGTCAATAATATTTTGGTCACTGCTTTTTCTATTCTAGAATGTCTGGGACTCACATCATCTCGGGGGGATGAGGCAGCTGCTGCTCATATTCTCTGTGAGCAGAGATCTCCATCATTCCATTTTGAGTAGCTTCAGAGATCATGGATCCAAATGTCTGGGTCCACCTAGCAGCTGCCCTGAGGTAATTCAATGCACTAGTTTGGGGAAGATGTGGAGAGAGGGAGGTGATTGGAGATTGATTTCTTTCCCTACCCTATATTTCCAGAACAACCCTAAATTGTGGATCATAACCCCATATAAGATATGTAGGGGTTGCAAAATTTATGATTTATTATCAGTGTTTGATTTGTAAACTTATTTTATATATCTAATGTACCTGAGATCCTGTAAAAATGTCTTGAGTGAAATGAGATTGTGAGTGGAAAAAGTTTAAAAAGCCCTGGCCTATAGTAAATGCTTAATAATGTTTGTTACCTGACGCCTGCATCTAAACCTGGAGGACCAATGAGTTTCGGTACAAAGGAGATAGAAACAATCTGTTCCTTTTTCTACCAACTCCTAAGAACATTCTCTTTCCCCTTTGCTCTCATTCTTTTGGCACCTCTGGCCCTAATTGTAGGGAGAGGTAGTACAAAGAGCACCCTATCCCTTCATTAATTCCTTCCTTCAAAGGAAGGAAATGAGGAAAGAAATGGGAGAATTGACTAGACCAGGTCTAACTTGCATTCAAATTATTTCTACTCAGCAATTGGATGATTTGCTAATATAGGTTAATGAGGGTGCTTTCAAAACAAAACAAACAAAAAAAAAGTAACCTCTTCACAAAGATTACTTTTAGGACAATATTATCTCCAGTGCATCTGCTCAGGGGAAGGAAGAGTCCCTTATCTAGTAGGTCCTTACTGATTTGGGGTTTGGGCAAGATAACACATCCCAGGAATATGGTCTCCCTTTGTGTGGGGTAAGGTTGACTAAGGGAATGGGTGGACTCACCATCAACTAGGCATATATTTGAGCCATGAAATATGAACAAGTAACTTAAACCCCTCTAACTCAATTTCCTGATCAGTAAAGTAAAAGAGTTGGACAAAATGAACCCTTAAAGTTCCTTTCACCTCTTAATATAGATGATCTCATCATTCTATCATAAAATTGTCAATCCTGACCTCTGTAACATCATTAGAATGAATACCTGATGGTAAGATTTTATAACTGTTTTTCTATGAAATTTCTTCTTCCCCTTTTCCCTCCCCCCATATTGTTTCAACCAATGTGGTACTTTTTTTTTTTTATTAAGTTAAATAAATTCTACAGAGGTGCATGCTCCAATGTCCCTGTGCTGTTTGTCTGTATATCCTCCCTTGTCTCTCCAGTTTTCTGTCCCATGCTAGACTTTCTCTGACTCAGTGTTTCACTGCTCTCTATGGGGAGCTGAACTAAAAATGCCATACTTCCTGGCCCTGAGATTACTGAACAAGAGCTATTCAACAAGAATTGTACTGTAAGAAGCTTAGTCAAAGCATGTGTATGGATAAACAAAAACATTTATTAAATTACCTGTCATATACAGCACCCTACGCTTGGTGTTAGGAAAATATCAATCTCTCATGGAGTTTATAATCTAGTAGATAGCTCAGCACAAAGACAAATAATCACAATGCACAATATTTTATCATAGACACACTTAAAGCAGTGGTCTCCGAACATTTTTGATCATGTACCCTATTAATAAAACAAAAAAATTTGATCAACTGCCAGTATTTATACTTTGTATAAATGATGTACTTATATGTAAAAATGCAATGCTATTATATTGATAATTGTGTACATCATAAGATATACAAAATAGACATTTTTAAAAATAACAGACAAAAAGAAATGATATTTAATCTTGAATCAACAGAGAGCTGCCACTAGTATTTATTGAAGTATGAGAATGAATGACATGATCAGACTCACAATTTTAGGAAAATCACTTTGGCAGTTCTGTGGAAGATGGATTGGAGCAGGGAGAGCAATTAAGAGACTAATGAAGAAGTCCTGCTGAAGGGTGATGAGAGACTGAGCGAAAGTTGTGGCTATATGAGCAGAGAGAAAGGGATAAATTGTGAGAAATTTAAGGAAGTAAAAAACAACATTTGACCATTGTTTGGATATGTGAAATGAGGAAGAATGAGAAATTCAAGAAGACACTGAAGTCCTAGTGACAGGAAGAATGACAATGTCCTCAGTAGAAATAGAGATTGAAGAGGGGTCAATTTGGTAAGAAAAGATAATACTATAAGATCTACTGCAACGATAGCATGTCTCCCCAAGGATTCACTTTGTTCTATCCAAAATAAATGAGGAAGTTGGGAATTTACTCTGTGGAAGGAGGGAGTTGAGTAGAGAAGTTTGGGAGGGGACATTGGAAGGGAAAATAAAAATAAGTATAGTTTTGTTAGAAACAAGTTAAATGATTGCTGGGATTTGATCCATCTTTTTGCCCTCCAATCATACCCCTTGGGGTCAAATCTTTAAAGAGCAACACTTCCTCCATGAAGTTTTTCTTGATGCCCTGGCCATAATGACCTTTCCCCCATCCAGAGATCACAGTTAATCTCTTGTTTTGTTTGTCTAGTTTAATTGTCTTCAAAGTGACTGTTACTTGACACCACGAGATGGTGAAGGTGATTGGAGGATTAAGAAGGAAGGAGGGAAGACGTAGTCATAAAATACCATGTGGAGTCAGAGGAAAGTGAATTCCATTTTTGCTGGAGTGGAGTATATGAAAGGACTGACTAGAAAGTAAATGAAACCCAGGAAAAACCAAGCCAAGCATTGGGCTTAGAGGAAGCGGTAAGAAGGATATATGCCTACAGACTGGGAGACCCTCCTGTGCCTTTATTGGTGTTTATTGGGAGTTTCTTTGAAGAAAGCTTGAGTTGCAGGTAAGAATCCTTGTGCCTATTGGGGGGGGGGGCAATGATAGGATACCTTCCCCATCTTTCCCTAGCACCTTCGTAAATACCAAGAGGTCTACAGATGTCTAAGTTTTCTTTGATGCTTAATAACATGCAATGACCACAGGTGAGGGGGACCAAAGGAATGGGCTGGAAGAAGGATGCCATTCACTGCACCCCAATCAATCAGCAAGGATTTATTAGGCACCTGCCATGAGCCAGATCTGATGTTTGATACTAGGAATACAAGTACAAAGACAGAAATCATTCTTTCTTGTGATGAGCTAACATTCTAATGAAAGGATCAGCTCTAGAAGGCCCTCTCTCCTTACTGATGGTGGGATGGGTAGATCTATCTGGGGGGCAGAGACAAGAGAGTGGTCATACCCCATATAGCAGGAAGAAGGCAGGAATTTCAGGAGAGGAGGTCCATTGGAAAAAACTTTTCCCAACTGGGGCGCTTTGCCTTCCCCCATTCTTTTCTTTCTCCTGTGTCTTAAAGGGATCCTGGAAAACTACTCCTATAGTTGTCACGACTCTGCGATGTCCTGATAGTCCTAACCAAGGTGAGAGAAGCTTCAGAATGCCCTTCTGCCCTCACCCAAGTCCTTTCCATCTTAGGGATGAAAAGTCCCTTCCAGGTCTAAAATTCTGATATGGCAGAAATAGCATTTGCATTACTTTTACCTATGTGAATTTGTGTGTGTGTGTCTTCCTCCTAGAAAAGAACAGAACTATAGGGAAAGAGTACAGAGAGTATGTACAAACTCAGCCTCCTAAAACCTGTATGACCTTCAGCAAGACACTGCAACTCTCTGGGCTTTTAGTTAGTAAACAAACATTTATTAACCTCCTACTGTGTGCTAGTTGTTGTACTAAGCAGGTGCTTAGTCCTTGATCTCCAGTAGCTCACATCTAATGGAGGAGACCACATGAAAACAGTTACCTATAAACAAAATATATCCAAGATAAATTGAAGAGATTCAATAGGAGAAAGCAATTAACATTTTGCTTCCTTGTAATGCTAGACAGGGTGTGGGAAAAATTGAGACACTAATGTTAGTGGACTTGTGAACTGATCCAACCATTCTGGAAATAATTGGAACTATTTGGAAATAAAACTGCATGTCTTTTAACCCAGCAGTACCACTACTAAGAGGTCATAAAAGAGGGAAAAGTACTTAACGAAAATATTGATAGCAGTTCTTTTTGTAGTGTCAAAGAATTGGAAATTGAGGAGATGCCTATCCATTGGGGAATGGCTGAAAAGGTTGTGGTATATGATTCTTATGGAATACTATTGGACTGTAAGAAATTATGAGCAGGATGGTTTCAGAAAAATCTGGAAACACTTAAAGGAACTGATAAAAAGTGAAATGTTTATAAAGTGGCAATAATCAAAACCATTTGATTCTGGCTAAGAAATAGAGCAGTAGATCAGTGGAACAGGTTAGGTAAACAAGACACAATAGTCAATGAACATAGAAATCTATTGTTCAATAATCCAAAGACTCCAGCTTTGGAATAAGAACTTACTATTTGAAAAGAACTGCTACTAAACTGAAAAATAGTATGGCAGAAACTAGGCATAGTCCAATATGTCAAGATACAAAATGGATTCATGCTTTAGATATAAAGGATAATATTATAAGCAAATTAGGAGAGCAATGGATCATTTACCTGTCAGATCTTTGGAAAAAGGAAGAATTTGTGATGAAATAAGAACTAGAAGACATTATAAGATGCAAAATGGATAATTTTGACATATTAAATTTAGAAGTTTTTGCACAAACAAAGCCAATCCAGTCAGATGAGGAGGGAAGCAGAAAGCTGGGAAACAATTTTTACAACCAATGTTTCTGATTAAGGCCTCATTACTCAAATATATAAAGAACTGAGTGAAATTTATAAGAATACAAGGCATCCCCCAACTGATAAATGGTCAAAGGATATGAACAATTTTCAGATGAAGAAATTAAAGCCATCTATGATTGTGTGAAAAATGTTCTAAATTACTATTGATTAGACAAATGTAAATTAAAACAATCAATCAATCAACATTTATTACTTATTTTTCAGTGATAATCATTGAGGATACAAATGAAAAATAAAACAAAATTAAAAGGTCCCCGCCTTCAAGGAGCTTACATGTGAACGAAATTAATTTTATTAATCTTTTCCAGCTCTGGACTTTTGGTCCTGTGTAACTATAGCAAAAGCAAAAACAAAATTCTCCTAAATCAGAGAATTGATGAACAAGTATAGATTTAATGTGGCAATTTAGCCATAAAAGTAACATAGTAATAGAGACATGGTTTCAGAAAGTGATGTAATAGCTTTGAGGGGTCTATAGAAGCACTGTACCCTCCAAATTTATTGAAGTTTCAAGACTCTCCCCATACAGTCCACCAAATATTGGGTAGTGGGGGTTGAACCCCAAAAGAATATTGGGATTTAGGGCTGGTGTCATGGGGTATCTCAAAAGAATTTTTAGGTTTAAACCATCTCCAAATCAAAAGGCAATGATTTTATTGTTATACTGTCGATTTATGGGCTAAATTCCAAAAGGAGTTTTAGCAGTTTACAAGAAGTATGTAAGCTAAGTTCCCTAGAGGAACTTACCATTAATAAGTGAGAAATCCTTTTACAGAGGTCTTATTTGGCCCACTGGTCAGATCACACTGGAAGTGTGGTATTCAGTTCTAAACACCACATTTTAGAAATATAAGTAACAAGTTGGGGAGTGCCTAGGACAATGGCCAGGAGAATGTCAGAACAGACATTCTTGAAAGCATACCATATGAAGATCATTTGAAAGAAATGGCAATGTTTAACCTGGGGAAAAGAAGGCCACAAGTGCATAGGTATGAGTCTTTAAGTACTGCCTTTAGCACATACTGGCTATTTGACTAGACAAGTCATTTAATTTCTTGCTATTTTAACTTCTTGTCAGCTTGCTAAGACTACAAATTGCAGAAGATGCCCACCAGAAGTTGTTTTTTTTTTTTTAATAATAGCTTTTCATTTTCAAAATACACGCAAAGATAGTTTTCAACATTCATCCTTACAAAACTTTGTGTTCCAGATTTTTATGCAATTCTCTTATACACATTTCCACTTTAATCATGCTGCACAAGAAAAATCAAATCAAAAAGGAAAAAAAGTGAGAACGAAAAGAAAAACAAGCAAACAACAACAACAAAAGTGAAAATATTATGTTGTGATCCACATTCAGCTCCCACAGTCTTCTCTCTGGATGCAGATGGGATCTCTCCATCACAAGTATATTGGAAATGGTCTGAATCACTTCACTATTGAAAAGAGCCAAATCTATCAGAGTTGATCATTACATAATCTTCTTGATGCTGTGTTCTATTCACTTCATTTAGCATCAGTTCATGTAAGACTCTCCAAGTCTTTCTGAAATCATCCTGCTGATTGTTTTTTATATTCCACAATAATATTTTATAACATTAATTTACCACAACTTATTTAGACATTCTTCAACTAATGGGCATCCACTCAGTTTCCTTGTCACTATAAAAAGGGCTACTACAACACTTGTGCACATGTCAACCAGAATTTTTTAAATAGCTTTTTATTGTTAGAACATATGAATAGGTAATCAACATTGACCCTTGAAATCACTTCTCTTCCAACTTTGTCCTTCCTTTCCCCTCCCCCCTCTCCTAGATGGCAGGCAGTCTCATACATGTTAAACATGTTAAAGTATATCTTAAATACAATATATAAGTACATATTTATACAGTTCTCTTGTTGCACAAGAAAAATCAGATTTAGAAAGGTAAAAACAACCTGGGAAGAAAAACAAAAATGCATAGTCCTCACTCATTTAGTAGTGTTCTTTCTCTGAGTTTAGTTGGTTCTGTTCATCATTGATCAATTGGACCTGCATTGGATCTTCTCATTGCCGAAGATAGACACATCCATCAGAATTGATCCTCATATAGTATTATTGTTGAAGGGTATAATGATCTCCTGGTTCTGCTCACTTCACTTAGCTTCAGTTCATGTAAGTCTCTCCAGGCCTTTCTGAATTCCTCCTGCTGGTCATTTCTTACAGAACAATAATATTCCATAACATTCATATACCATAATTTACCCAACCATTCTCCAATTGATGGACATCCATTCAATTTCCAGTTTCTAGCAACTACAAAAAAGGGCTGCCACAAACATTTTTGCACATGTGGGTCCCTTTCCCTTCTTTAATATCTCTGAGATATAAGCCCAGTAGTAACACTGCTGGATCAAAGGTCAACCAGAATTTTTAAAGCAAATTTTCCCTGCTGGAAATTCCCTAGGCTAACACAATCATAGATCCAGATTCTGTTCTCAATCTAATCTACTTTATGTTTTCTCCAATGACTCCAGACCAGAGAAAAAGATAGAATTTAGGGTGGTCAGTAGAGGGAGAAATAACAGATATCTTTAAATTGCTAGTACCATATTGTGATGGAAAAAAAGCACAAGTCTGAGAATCAGAAGACATTAAACATGTAGCAAACAATTACTAAGGATAGAACACTGAATTTGGGGGTAAATAAGTTCATAAAAAGTTGAACTAATTCACGATCCCTCCCTCATGGAGTTTACAGTAGTGGGGATAAGACAAAAACATAAATGCTATGTTCATAATAATCTATACCATTTATTATATAATCTCTGGGTTTGCTTTTAGCTCTAAACCTATGAATAGGTGATATAATCAATAGAAGAATTTATAGTTAGAAGATTGGAATTTGCAACCCAAAAAGTACTTCTTATTTGTGTGACTGTTAAGGAAATCCAAGTCAAGAGCCTTTATAATTTCCCATGCCAGCATGTATTACCTTGGGAATATGCCTAGTACTTGACCCCAACGTAGAAGAAAATACTCTGAAGATAAAAACCAGCTGGGCCAGATTGGGCTTGGATCAAGTCTCTTTTCCCACATGATCCTTTGCTGAAAGAATTTATTTAAACTGCAAACCGTCAAGAGAACAGATCCCTCATTTCTAACAAAAGAGGGGAGACAATACATTAGTCTTGTCCTAGATTTTAGCCCAGCCTTTAACATTTACTGACTTATTAATTAACAAATTATTTGCTCTCTATGGTTCTCCCTATTAGCCTCTGTGTAAGGAGAAAGTTGGGCTGGATGTTTTCTAAGACTCTTTCTAGTGCTAATATTTTGTAGTTTTATGGTTCAGTGTGTAAAGCTTTAAACGAAGCCACAAGAACCAGAGTGATCCATATTGCAGAGATTTAATTAGATAGATATGATCTTGAATGCTTTTGCTTTCAGGGAGTAGGAAGACCATAACTAGGTAATTACTCCTTTTTTCTCCAATATTCATAGTGAGGAAGTGAAATTTGGCTAGAATTATGTGTCATATACCAAATATTTGCAAACTAAAAATATGATTTCTTTTGTGATTCTAGATAAAAGTCACTTTAGGAAACAAGTAACACACACACACACACACACACACACACACACACACACACACCCCCCAAATCAGGAATGTAACAGTTTTATACAGGCCAATTTAGCTTCTTACACAAAAGGCCATAACAGGTAAGTCAGCAAACACAGTGATGTCATAAGACATAATTAAGGAAGTAATATGGAGTACTTTCGATAATGGAATGCATGAGAACAAAGATGCTTTATGACTCACGAGCAAGATGAAATCTCAGCAGAATCAATGACAGAATGATCTTATCTGTTAAGTCCTCTCTTAATCTATGGAGGAACACATACTTGGAACTAAAGGACATTTTAAAGGATAAGCTTTCTTTGGGGCCTCTCTTTAGGCCCATAAATTCCTTGCTTTGCCCATTATCCTCACCATATCTTTAAAGTCACTCCAACAATTCAAGAAATATTCTCCTGTGCATAATGTGTCACAGTCTTAGTGATTTCATAGCCAATCAGGAGGAGATATTACTCCTATCTCCCTACACAAATGCAGCAATGACAAAGGGGAAAGGGCCCTACAAAAAAGAGGGGGCACTATTGTCATTCCTTTGGTTGTTGGGGGCATTTTATCTTCCCAAAATTCTAATGAATATATCCTTGGAAACAGAACTTGGGTACATCCCCACACATTCACTTTAATTATGAGTTCATTAGTAACTTTACCAGCCTTATGATATTATAATAAAGCTTTGTCCCTTCATCTGGAGATGGTTTGAATCTGAATTCATTCCAGATGATTCCCCGCCTTTGTGACTTGTACCTCATCAAGAGGAGGTGACAGGATGCCACACATATGGATGGGCCTGGATTGTCATTTAACTTTGAAATTCTGAGTCTTCCATTTTTTTTGGCCTCTTGTCAGTCTTGGCTGGGAGCAACTAATTTCAACATTGCTACACATCTTTCCTCCCCCATTCCTTTCATGCTGTGGAGACTAGTGTTGGATGACTCAGAACATTCTGCCCCTGCTATTTGGCCACCCAGGGCCCTACATACATGATCCTACCTGTACCTTTTAGCTCAAGCAAATTTTACAGCTCAGTGAATTTCCCTGCTAAAAGGGAAGCTGCTGCATTGTGGGGAAAAGGGGGAGGGTGCAGAGAGGGAGAAGAGAAGGAAAGAAATATATGGAGGAAAAATCTGGGGTAAAGGGAGGAAAGGAGAAATCTATTTGTTTGTCTTTCCTGAGGGTTAGCCAGTAGCCTGAGTCCCCAGCCTTTCTGACCAATGCCTGATACTCTAGGCATGTAACCAAAAAAATAGCATTTATTTTTTTATTTTTCCCCTTTACAGTCTTTTGTAATAATAGCCTTTTATTTTTCAAAATACATGAAAAGATAGTTTTTAACATTTACTCTTGTAAAACCTTGTATTCCAATTTTTTTCTCCCTGCCTCCTCCATCCTCCATCCTTCCCTCCATCCATCCTCACCTAGATATCCTGATAATCTAATATAGGTCAAACATGCTCAATTCTTCTAAACATATTTCCATATTTATCATGCTGCACAAGAAAAATCAGATCAAAAAGGGAAAAAAAGAACAACAACAAAAAAAGGTGAAAATACTATGTTGTGATCCACATTCAGTTCCCATAGTCTCTCTCTAGATGCAGATGGCTCTCTCATCACA
This sequence comes from Sminthopsis crassicaudata, assembly GCF_048593235.1. Lineage (NCBI taxonomy): Eukaryota > Metazoa > Chordata > Mammalia > Dasyuromorphia > Dasyuridae > Sminthopsis > Sminthopsis crassicaudata. Next base: position 345,187,843 of record NC_133620.1, on the reverse strand, counting down.
AGTCTATTGGCCTAAATTACCTCATTTCAAATAGTATTTAATAAGTGCCCAGTTAGAAAGATGAACCTTCCCTCAAAGAAGACAATACTCCTAAATGAACACATTCCCATTCCATCCTCAAAGACCCCTAAGCTCCCTCTCAGGTATACTAAGGAAAAGGAAAAATAATCCAATATTGTTGACTTCATACCCAGCTCCTTGTATCTGGATTGGCTGAGAAAGGGCACTAAGTGGAATTGGTAGTGAGATTTGGGGGCAGACACCCAGACAGATTAGATCTAAAGTATATGGGCTTGGGGCAGCTAGATAGAGCACTTGAATTCAAATCTATCTTAGCATTTACTAACCAAGTGAACATGGGCAAGTCAATTAACTCCAATTGCCTCAGCCAATAAATAAATAAATAAATGAGTGAATGAATAACAAACAAATAAAAACACAGACAGATAGATAAATGAATGAATGAATGAATGAACAGATAAACAAATGAATGAATGAATGAATAAAATAAAAAATAAAGTATGGGGGCTCTAGTAAGATAATTTGTTCCTACTTTCTGTGTGTTCCTGAATGAATTATAATCTCTCTGGGTTTCAATTCCAATATTGGTAAAATGAGAAAATTGGATTGGATTATTGTTGCTGAATCTTTTCAGTCATGTCTGACTCCATTTGGGGTTTTCTTAGCAGAGGCACTTAGAGTGGTTTCCTATTCCCTTTTACATATCATTTTACAGATGAGGAAACTGAGACAAGTGTGTTAAGTGACGTGGCCAGGATCACATAGCTAGAATGCATCTGAGATCAGAAGGAAGATGAGTCTTCTTGCAAGCCCAGTGCTCTATGTACTATGGCACCACCTAATGGCATTGGATTAGATTATTTCTAAGGTAATAGGGACAGAAACTGTAGGATTGAAAGGGAAGCGGTGCAGGGGTAGGAGATTGAATCTTAAGATGGGGGTCACAGATAACAGGTCAGTGGGCTAGAGCTTAGGGTATATAAAAAAAATACAGTGAAATAAGTCTGGAAAGATAAGTTTGGAACTGCTGGAATACAAGAAATCATGAAGGTAGGGAGTCATCCAGAGAGAATTCATAGGCTCAAACCATCTTTGAGAAAAGGGGCAAAATGCTTTGTGATCATGCCATAAAGTGGGCAAAGTTCCCTGGTGGAACTCCCAATTTATAAAAGTATGGGGAGGGGGACTTTTATAGGAAAGAATAAAAGTAAAATATACTTGCCTCCAAAAGTTAACTGGTGATTGAGGAATATTTATACAATATTACTTGGGGATCAACATCTGTAGTTTAGCCTCCTGATTGTTTTTAAGAACTATGGGCTTCAGTTCAAAGTCTTGTCAATGCAAGAAATTACACAAGGATCCACTTAGGGACAAGATAATCCTGTCAACATCACTCCTACCTAGACACTGAATTACTACCAGGCATGTGGTATTTTTTTAAAAATTATAACTTTGTTTTTTATTGGGTTTTAAAATTTTATTCTATTTTTAAATTTATGGAACAAAACAAGTATTTCCATAACGTTATAATAATAATAAAAGATGATTTTACAAGAAACTACAAATATGTCAGATACAAATTGCTATTCCTTTTTTTTTTTTTTTTTTTTTTTTGAGGCTGGGGTTAAGTGACTTGCCCAGGGTCACACAGCTAGGAAGTGTTAAGACCACTTTTGAACTCGGGTCCTCCTGAATCCAAGGCTGGTGCTCTATCCACTGTGTCACCTAGCTGCCCCTTGCTATTCCTTTTAAATATATAATAAAGTTATCATGTAAATTTATTTTTTTTCTTTACTACTTCCTCTCACCCCCAACCAGAGATGGCTATCATTAGATGTTGTTATTTGTGATTAATACTCAAAAAGTACCATGACATCAGGGAGATAGTGCCATGACATGTAAGTGAATTAAATTTCAATGAGAGAGGGCTATGCAGTCATCAGCCTCACTTGCTCCTCTGGAGCCATCTGGTTCCAGTTGCAAGATATATCACCATTAGACACAGTGCAAATTTGAATATTTATAACAATTCAGAGAATTCATTATTCACATAAATCAAAAACTAATTCTATATTTTGTCTCAATAGATTTTGTATGTTCTTTCTGCCATTACTGATCTCTTTGAAAGCAGAAACTATTCCCCCCCAGCCTTTCTTTGTATCTCTATCACTTAGCATTCAATGAAACATTTATTAAATATCTACTAGTGCCAAACACAGTGTTAAGTTTTGGGAATTAAAAAAAAAGAGGCAAGAGACAATCCCTGACCTCATGGAGTTTACAGTCTAATGGGGGAGATGCCATGGAAACAAAAATATAGAAATAAGCAACATACAAAATAGGATATAATTAACAAAAGGAAGGCACTAGATTAAGAGGGGTTGAAAAAAGACATAATGATACATACTAGGAGCTTAAGGTTGACCAACTGAACAAGATTCCACTGGGTTTGACATTTACAATATAGGATATTTAAGTAGCTTTCTGGAAAACTCCTGATCCCTTAGCTCATTTAACTATACTACATTGCCTTTGATGCCTAAATATTCCCAAAAGGAAAAAAAAAATATGATCAGTTAACAATTGCATAAATAGCTGGTGGCAAAGTAGATAAAATACTGGACCTGGAATCAAGAAGATCTGAATTCAAATCTAGCCTGATCCTGGGTAAGTCACTCTCTATCTGCCTTAAGGATTTCATCTGTAAAATGGGGTAATAAAAATATCTACCTTCATTTGTCATGAGAATTGTATGAAATTATATATGTATATGTATATATATAATGCTTTGTAGATCTTAAAGCTAAATAAATTAATTCTAGTTATTATTATGAGCAAGTCTTCTATGCAGGCACATGGCTTTTTGCTGAGATCCATCACTCCATCAGAACCAGATTGTAAAGGGCCATAAGTGTCAAAGTGAGAGGTTTGTACTTTATCCTAGACACGGAAAGGAAGCCACTGAAGATTCTTGAGCAGTAGCGTAACCATGACGGGATCCTAATTTATGTGATTTTTGCATTAGTCTAAGTAAGTAGGTAAGTGGCACAAGAAGAACTGAATTCAAATTCTACATCAGACTTCTCTGACTCATTTCACAAATGAGGAAACTGAGGCAGCGTTAAGTGACTTGCCCAGAGTCAAACATTTAGGTGTCTGCAGCCAAGATGCAACGAGGTCCTCCTGACTCCAGAACCAATGCTTTATCCATTGCGCCACCTAGCTGCCGCATCATCCTGTGAGGGAGGTATTATTGTTAGGTAGCTCTACTTTACAGTTAAGGAAACTGAGGGAGACATTTAAGTGAGAGCCCACAGCTAGGAAGTGTCAGAGGTCGGATTTGGGCCTCCTTTAACCCAAGTACTTGTGCATCTAGCAGCCTGACCAGACTTGGAGCTGTACAAGTGGAGAGGAGCCAGGTGTGAAAGGTGTCAGGCACCCACAGACTGGATCCCCGACCTGGTATCTATGTAGTTATCTCCAGGCTGCCCCTGCAGCTGACTCCACAGCCAATGCACCTGCTTCCTGCAGTTTTCCTGGGCTGGGCGCAACCTAATCCTTTCTCCCAGTAGCTCCAAGTCCAAGCCTGGTTTTTCAAAAAGGGCTTACTGGGAGACAAAGACAATAATAAAAATCCAGCCAAATACAAAGACGGAGTATTGAGGACCTCAAAGATCCAGAAATATGATCCTGAGGGAATCTGAGCCCGGCCACAGCCAGATCTGGCCACATTTACCCACCCTGGTGTAGAGCACATAAGAAGCATCTGTTCCTTTCACAGGAAACTTCTTACTCCCTCTCCCCACTCTCCCCAAATGACTGCAGAGGTTAATTCTATATGAGGATTACTAGCCTCATCTCTTTAATCTGTTGGTATCACTAGCCCTTCCAACAGTGAAAGGGAGAGCTGCCATTCTTCCTATAGTCTCCAGAAGGCAACGACCACCCTGAGGCCTTATCCAAACATGGAGAAAATCTGTAGGGCTATGTTTATGAGTCATCCCGCTCCCAATGCTGTGTCATGTAATAGAAAGAGCTAGATTCCAGAGTCAGAAGAATTGGGCTCAAATCCCAAATTTGTTCTGCTGCTTAATACCCACTGTACAGAGGGCCAGAATTCTGGAGAAGTATACTTGAAACAAGGTGTTGACTCAGTGGAATTGGTGAGGTAATGGTTTTCTAGTTTACATATATCTAGTATGATATAATCACTCTACATTGGCTCACACTCAGTATGCTGTAATGATGTAATTGTAACAGGGTATTTAAGGGCTGAGAAAACTGGGCCAAAGTCAGACTCAGACTGAGAATGATTGAGACTGGCAGACTGTCCGACTGCTGGAGGAGACTGGGTCAGACTATGACAGACACAGACTGTGAAGGAGACAATAAAGACTTTGGACTCTATTCTTGTCCATTCTCTTGCCTCTCTTGCTGAGAGTAAGGCCCTTCCAGAGGACCTTCAGAAAGCTAGGTCGGACATTACAGCCCACCCACCAAGTGACACATCTAGGTGACACAGTGGATAGAATGCTAGATCTGAAGATAAGAAGACCTGAGTTCAAATCTGACCTCAGATGTTTAGTAGCTGAGTGACTCTGGATAAGTCACCTAACCTCAATTGCCTCCGTTTCTTTATCTGTAAAGTGAGCTGGAGAAGGAAATGGCAAACTTCAGTATCTCTGCCAAGAAAACCCTAAATAGGGTTTGACAGAGTCTAACATAATTGAAAAATGACTAAACAACATCAAAAAGTAGATTAAGAGCTGGGTGTGGTATCTAAACTTGGAGTTCAAATCCTGCTTCAGACATTAGTGATGAGGTTCTCAGTAGCTGGATGCAGTTGGCAGAGAAACTGGAGCATTGATGGATCTGTTCCATAGGGCAAGCCGTGAAAAGAGTGATACAAATCAGTTTAGCCCTTTGGTAGTCCCACCATCTGTGGAGGTCATGGGCAGTCCAGCTATGTCCTATAAAAATCCCAGTCACATCCCTGAGGTTAAATTTCCCCTGTGAAATCTATCTATGGCCCATGCCATATTTGTTGAACCCCCTTTGGGTCAGCCTGCCACAACATTCTGCTTCTTTCCCCTTGTGGTATCTTTCTCCTTCTTACAGTTAATTAACTTTTTTAGGGTGCCAAATCCATTTTAGGATTTAGCCTGCCAGCTAAGAGCATGCCCTAATCTCATGGGGTGTTTCCTTTTTCCTGGCTAATTGTAAATTCCATTAGGGAACTGCTCTGCCCTTTCCACCCCTGCTCTCTCACTCTATTTCATATTTACCATTTCTGGTGTCTATTGTGCTCCTTCATTTTGTCTGCAACCTCTTCTCCTAAATAAATCTACCTTTTGCCAAAGAGAATGGCCATTGTGAATTCTTCACATGACCAAACCGCAACATTTGGTGCTATCCTTTGATGCCCAAGACTACAAACCACATCATCTGCTATATCAGCCACATAAATAGCAATGTAACTCTAGACAAACCTTTAACTTCAATTCTCCTCTCTGTAAAATAATGAGAAGTGGAAGAAGAGTTGGTGGGAAGGAAGAATGTTGAACTCAGATTACCTTCCAGCTCAAAATCTGTAACTCCAAGTCAATCCTTAGGCCTCCAGTGACTTTCTTTGTGATCATATAAATGCCAGACTTTTCTTATATATCTATATACATATACAAGGGATATACAACCCTTAGAATTAGGCTATAAGCATTTACTAAGTACCTACAATATGCTAGGCTAAATAGCTACAAAGAAAGGCAAAAATCGCTTGTCTGTAAAATGCAAAGATTGGATTAGGCCAAATAAAGTCTGAGATTCTTTCTCATACTAAATTAAGGGTTCTGAGTTCTAATGAGGGATTCTCCTACACAGGTGAGTAAATGATGGCTAAGCCCCCAAAAGCTCCTGGCTGGCCAGGTTATTGTTATTGATTCTTCATTTTCTTTCTTTCTTTCTTTTTTTTAAATTTAATTTAAAGGATAGCCCTTTGAGCTTAGTCATCCTTCATTTTCAAAGAGGACCAATGACATCTTGGAGTTATGTCTTGACCTGCATATGAATTAGATTTTAATGAGGCAGAATTATTCAAAGTCATCAGCTTCAATTTGAAATTATGTCCAAAGGGCTATCAAACTGCACATACTCTTTGATCCAACAGTGTTACTACTGGACCTATATCCCAAAGAAATGATAAAAAAGGGAAAAGGGCCCACATGTGCAAAAATGTTTGTGGCAGCCCTCTCTGTAGTGGCAAGAAACTGGAAACTGAATGGGTGCCCATCAATTGGAGAATGGCTGAATAAATTGTGGTATATGAATATTATTGTTCTATAAGAAATGACCAGCAGGATTATTTCAGAGAGGCCTGGAGAGACTTCCGTGAACTGATGTTGAGTGAAGTGAGAAGAACCAAGAACATTGTATACACTGTAATAACATGATTATGTGATGATCAACTGTGATGAACTTGGCTCTTCTCAAAAATGAGGTGATTCAAGGCAATTCCAAGATTTGGATGAAAAACGCTATCAGCATTCAAAGAGAAATGTATGGAGACTGAATGTGGATCAAAGCATAGTATTTTTATCTTTATTGTTGTTTGTGTGTTCACTTGTTTTGTTTTGTTTTGTTTCTTTCTTGTAATTTTTTTCTTTTTGATCTATTTCTTCTTTTATAGCATGATGAATATGGAAATATGTTTAGTAGAACTGCACATTTTACCTATATTGGATTATTTGTTATCTTGGGGGGAATGGGAGGAAGAGAGAGAGAAAAATTTGGAACACAAGGTTTTGCAAAGGTGTATATTGAAAACTATCTTTGCATGTTTTAGGGGAAAATAAAATACTATATACAAAGTCATCAGTCTCACTCTCTTTCTGAGTCATTGAAGCCCAGTGGCAGAACTAAGGTCAGAACAACTGGAGATGGCCCAGGATATAGTGGGTGTCCTTGGAACTGTTGATGTCTGACTAAGTTTAAAGCCTCCACAGTCTGCTTCAGCCACCTTCATGGGAACAAATTGCTCTCATCTGCTTATTCAACCAGGGAGTTTTACCAGGTATTGACTACTAAATTAATAAGGGAAAAGGTGAGTGGGGGTTGGGGGGGAAGTGTCCCCAGAAGGCAAAGATTACAAAGAGAAGAGTAACAAATTAAAAAACAAATGGAGGAATAAGAACTAAGGATGTTTGGGAAATTTTCGGGGTGGGAGAAAGACAATCAGTGATAGTCAAAACTCTGGAGTTCACACAAAACTAGAAGGGAATAGCCAAGTGGACTAAAAAGATCAGAAGCTAGAATATTGTTTATGTATCCAGCTCTACATTTTTTTGTTTTTCCTGAGTTATTCTTCTGCTCAGAAATTATACTTCCTTGAAATTTTCTGCCTTTTTTCCATGTTCCGATTTTTGATTTGATACACAATTTCTTATTAAATACTCTTCCTGCAGTGATTTTCTTTCTAATTTTATAAATGCCAGACCTTCCTTATACACATACAAGGGATGTGCTTCCCTTAGAGAATTAGTCTATAAACATTTAGTAAGCATCTACTATATGTCAGACTACATAGCTACAAAGAAAAGCAAAAAGCCCCTGCTCTCTAGGAGCTGGTGTAAAGTAGACTGAGGCAGGCTAAATTGGAAATCATCAATAAAGGGAAGCATTAAGGGGGATCAGGAAAGGGTTTGTTTGTTTTGGGGTGAAGGTTTATTTTGTTTTGCTTTTTTTTTTTTTTAATAGAAGGTGGGATTTTAGCTGGACTGAAAGAAGCCAGGAGGGCTTGTTGAAAAAGAAAAGTGAAAAGTTCAGGGTCAGGAGATAGATTGTCTTGTTTAAAGATTAGCAAAGGGGCCAGAATCACTGGCTCACAGAGTAAGTTGAGAGAAGTAAGATATAAGAAGTCTGGAAAGTTGGGATGAGGCAGGCCATGAAGCATTTCAAAAGTATAACAGAGAATTTAATAGTTAATTTTATTATATGATGATAATTTTATTAGAGATGATAGGGAGGTAGTGAAGATTTTTGCATGGAGAAGAGGAGGTGACATGGTCAAATATGCTAAGATAGAATTACCAGAAGGGCAGGGAGTTGGTACAATGGATAGAGCACCAAGACTGGAGTCAGGAAGACCTGAATTCATATATTTACTACCTGTGTGACTGTAAGCAAGAGACTGCTTGCCTCAATTTTTTCCTCATCTGTAACATGAGTTGGAAAAGGGAAATGGCACTCCAGTGTCTCTGCCAAAAAAAACCCCCAAAGCGTTAACCAGGAGTCAGAAGTGACTAAATAACAACAACAGAATTGACAGGACTTGTCAATGGATTGGATAAGGGAAGATGAAAGAGGAGTCAGGAATGACACTTAGATTATAAGCCTGGATGACTGGAAGGATGGCGTTACCCTTGATAGTAAATTTAGGAAGACGGGAGATTTAGAAGGAAGGTAGAGAAGGAGGGAAAAATAAGGAATTCAGTTTTGAGTCTGTTGAGTTTAAGATGTTTACTGAATATCCAGTTGGAGATATCCAATAAGCAGAGGCAGGACTGAGGATCTGGAGGCCAGAACAGAGCCCAAGGCTTTATGAGCAGAAGTGGTAATCATCACCATAGAGAGACAATGAGATTCTAAATCAAGCTGGGGATTGTTGTGGGATGTCCAGAAATCTAACTCATATTATTGGAGACTTATTCTTTTTAGTTTAGGGTTTTCTCCTCACTTTTATGCATCCATATTTATTCATTTCCCTAGGATCTCTTTGTTCATGCCTTTTACCCCCATTTTAAAAATTAGTTTTCCTTTAAAAGTTTCTTTCTTAGTGTTTCCCTTATTATTATTATTATTATTACTTTTAATTAGGCACATTTGTTGTTTTGAAGTGGTTCAGGGAAGTAAGGTTCATTCACTTGACAGAATTGATCAAGAAACACAAAATTCAGAAATGACAGGACAACCCTCATGGAATTTCAAGTCTTTGCTGTCCCCACAGCAGGGGATTCTATAGCAGGATTAAAATTATATAAATAAGGTAATCACAGATGCAAAGATAAGAAGCAGAGCTCATCAGAGTTCAGCTTTGGAGTTCTTACTGATTCCCTCTCTGGATACCTGTATCCAGTCTCCAAGATCCAGGGTTCCATTTATTGATTCCGTGAGGAATAGAAGTTTAGTCTAAATTAGTTTGATGAGCTACTGGGTAGCAAGCCTAGGTCTGGGACTTTAGATTATACCTTTATTTGGAAAGTGTAGATATGTACTTTGGTACCCTTTGGAGGAAAAGTCTCACTATGATTGAATTCCTTGGTTCAGATTCCTTTGAGGTTGGGAGCTGTACCTTTGGGTTGGTCTATAAAGGAATCTTTATTCACTGACTTCATCTTTTCCCCTTTAGAGCTTTGAGCTTTAAAAACAAAAAAAACAAAACAAAACAAAGAAGAAAAAAACCACCTCACTTTTTGATGATAGACCACAACCCAACAAAGTTGAGACAAACAAATGTGGGTCCAGGAGTCACTTGGAACAGGGGTACATAGGGATTAATTACATGGGCTAAAGAGAATTCTTGGACCCCAAATTCCTGGCCCTAAAGTTGGAGAGTCAATAATAACCTGCCAACCTGAGAAATGGCAGTGAAAGAGAAAAGGACCAAGTGGTCTGAGGGGTCTGGCTCAGCCTCAGCACAAACCTCAAGTGACTCCCATTTAGCAACCACAAATGCAAAGATTTAAAGATCCAGCAGTGAAAGCTCCTTGGAGCTTGGATCCATGTCTGAAGTTAAAAGAGCAACTGGGGGAGTTCAAAGCATTTTATAGGAGAACAGACTTCAACTTTATCCAATTCTGACAGTGGGTTATGTGCAAGGTTATCTCTCTAGCAATTCTAAATTTACCTTTCAAAGTGAGTCTAAGCCCTTAGGTTGGCAGTATAATACTGGAGGTTCCTTGGGTAAAAAATGGGATTCATGTTGCAGCTGGGTGGGACAGTGATAGAGGACCACCCTGATGTCAGGAGGGTGTAAGTTCAAATCTAATCTCAGACACTTAACACTTCCTAGCTGTGTGACCCTGGGCAGGTCACCTAACCCCAATTGCCTCAGGAAAAAAAGAAAAATGAGATTCATGAGGGGTTTCTTAAGCAATCGCATATTGGTTCCCCTCCCAAAGGGGTAGAAAGGGAAGGGAACATGCATTTATTGAGCAATGTATGCCCAGAATTTATCTTTAAAAATAGTATTTCATTTGATTCTGAAGAAACTGAGGCTTTGAGAAGTGAGTGACTATCCCATTGTCACAGACATAAAAGTATCCAACCTGGGTTGTGAACTCAGGCCTCCTTGTCTCCAGGTCCCATACTCTATCCATTGCCTTACCTAGCTGACTTGAAAGAATGAGTCTGAACCAAAATGGTGCTATGAGTAAGGGGTTCCTAGGGCCTTGGAAAAAAGAGAAGATGGAGAATGTTATTTTTTTCAAGATATTCTATTGTTTTCATATTTTCTATGTGGAAGAATAAAGACTTTCCTATATTCATTAAATGTGTGTAACCTTATATGAGAACTGAGATTCCTCTTAGTCACATTAGTGGAGCTATATTGGAGCTTTCATCTGAAATTTCCCAGTGGCAATCAGAACAAAGGGGTTATATCAGCCAGAGATAATGATTCAGGGGGTAGTCCCAAAACTTGGGGTATTTGAGCATTCTATTGATGAGGTCCTGAACGGTGGGCATGTTGAGCAGAGAGAAACTGAAGAATTTAGCCCTGAAGCAGGCAGGGAAAAAGCATTAATAGAAATTACCTTTGCTCCTTGGTCCCACACTCTGGGGAGGTTTACAGTCAGAAATCCAAGTTATATTAAACCTGTGAAACCCACTTTCTCTGAGTCTTGGGCAGTCTCACCTTGCCATGTCCTATCAGAAATCCTAGTCATGTCCTTGAGGTTTTCCCTATAAAATCTATTTATAAGCTATACTAACCTCCTTTGGGTCAATCTGCCACAGCACTCTGACTCATGGAGTCTTCTTTCTTACCCCTCCTCCATGATTTGTGGCATCTCTCCAGACCCCATTTTTTCTTTCTATACCTAGCTAACTTTTGGGGGGTGTTAAGTCTCTTTCAGGATTTAGCCTGACAACTAAGGGCATGCCCCAAGCTCATGGGACGTTTCCTTTCTCCTGGTAAATGGCAAGTTCCACTTAAAACCCCTTTCTATGCTCTCCCAACTCTATTTCATATTGACCATTCCAGGTGTCTGCTGTACCTTTATTTTGTCTGTAATCTTTTCCCCTAAATAAATCTGCCTTTTGCCAAAGAGAACGATCATTGTGAATTCTGCACCTGCCCAAAACCTAATTTTTGGTGTGGACCATTATCTGATGTCTACATCAGCCATATCACGGCTTCTCTGTCACGCTTTCATTCTCTGAGCTGAGATTTTCCCAAACTGCTGCTTTTGCAAAACCAAATCCTTCCTCTTCTGAACTAAAATTCTTTTCTGTTTATTTCTGTTTCCAGACACTTGGTTTCTCTTTGATCTCACTGCTCTCAAACCCTAGGGTCATTTAGTCTCTTTAGAAGTTACTGAAAGTTCCTCAAATCATTCATCCACAGAAAATTTAGTCATTAACAAAGAAACATAGTCAACAATCCTCCCTGCTTCCTACAGAAGAACACAGAGGGAGGGAGAAGGGAGTAAAGTCCTACCTCCCACCAAAGGACCTCTGGGAGCAAAGGACTCTTTCTGTCCCTATTACCCACAGCTACCTTGGTGTGGGTGTGGAAGGAGTACCTGGGAAGGACAGGTAGAGGTGGAGTGTGTCCTTGGACATAGACCCATTGACCAAGCTACCACTGAGTCCCAGCATATCCTCAGCCTTCCATAAAGCAAAACTCAAAATTAATCTAAGTCAGGAAGAAAAACCTAGGAGGCAGACACCCGGGTCACCAGAGCAAACTTCCTTACTCTTCTTTGCAGGGCATACCCTGCTGCTGAAATTAGACATCCTTCCTGGGAATTAGTTTTTTCCTTTTATAAAGAAAAGAGAGTCACCACTATCTCCTGCTCATCTTCCCTATTGGAGAACCTCCTATTGGAGGTTGTCATTCATCCTTAATTTTTTTTCCCTTTCTTTTGTCTCCATCCTTCATTTTCAAATGATATCATGACCTGGGTATAAATTGGGTTTAAGTGAGGCAGAGTTGTACAAAGTCATCAGCCTTCCTCTTACAGAGGAAAGGACAAATGTAATAGCCCAGATGCATTGGATGACCTTGGAGTCTTCGAAGTCTGACCAAACTTCTAAGCCCTTTAAAATGCTTGCCTCAGCTGTCATCAAATTGTCATCATAATTGAATATTAGCAAGTGTATTAGGAAGAGAAAACTGTTTTCCCCCTTTTTCTTGTTCCTTAGGCCATGCACAATACTCAGTCAGAGATGATCCTTCTCTAATTCTCCCACACTCCCCTATCTCCACTGTCCACCACAGACTGGTTCCAGTGCCAAGGATAGACTCAAAAATATCCAGCAGGGAACCATTCCTGCAATTTGTCCCAACCAGAATTAGGCTTATTTTAATAGATCCACCCACATCCGCAGGGAAGGAGAAGAACCCCTAACCCAATCGGTTTTCAAGAACAATAATGAGGGGAGAGAAAAAAAAATGGAGGTGGTCTGAGGCCCAGAGAGTTTTAGGTTTGCACAGGTATCGAGGAGTTTGGAGGGAGAAGCTATCACAGTCAATCAGGATTGCCTTAACTTCTCCCAATCCCAGGCTGATAGACCCTACCACTCATACCTCCCTCTCACCCCTTGTGGTCTAACTACTTAAAACAGCCCTTATTTTCTCCCCTTCCCAATAGTTACTTGGTCATAGAATCACAAATACTAGCTAGCATTTATATAGCTTTAAAGTTAAGCGTTTATAAAGTTAAGGTTTCAAAGTGCTTTCACAGCCCATATGCTCTTGACAACAAACCTATGAGATAAAAACCATTTATCTTTGTACCAAATCTTTATATAAAATTTAACATTTGAGGAAACTGAGGCTGGGAGAAGGTTAGTAATTTGCCTGAAGTCACACAATTAAGTCTATCATAGAGTTAGAGCTGGAAGAGACCTTAGGAAATGTCTTGTCAAACCCTCTCATTTTATAAATTTTCCCCTAGGTTCTTTACAAATTGTAAGGAACAAAACTAGGATTCAATTCAACCCAAGTGTCCCAATCCCAAATCCAGCATTCTTCCCATCATATCTCACCCTCTAAATGATGAGCGTGGAAAAATCTCTGACTTTGATTACCAGGTCCCACTTCAGTGATAACAGTGAGTAGTATGGACAGAGGGCTCCAAGTTCTCCCTGTCTCAGGACATCCACAAAAACTGTCTAGATTTAGTGGAATAAGTGCCCAGGAAGAGTGTGCTATGGAGAAAACTGGCATCCTATCTTCTTCTCCATCCCCAAGAAGGCAAAATAAAGAAATTGAAGCTGGAATAGTGAGAGAATCACTGAAATTCTCACTTTTGGAAAGTGAGGCATTTACTGTTATGAATAAACCCTTCATTCTTCCCTCCCTCCCTTCTTCCTTCCTTTCTCTTTCCCTTCTTCTTCGATTCCTCACTTACTCCCTTTTTCCCTTCCTTCCTTCCTTCTTCTCTCCCTTCCTCCTTCCCTTTCTCCCTCCCTCCCTCTCTTCCTTTCTTTTTTCCTTTCTTCCTTCATCACTCCACCTTCCTCTCTCCCTCCCTTCTTCCCTCCTTCCTTTCCTTATTTCCTCTCTCACTCCCTCTCTTCCCTCCCTCCCTCCCTTCCCTCCCTCTTTCCATCTCCCCTTTCTCCCTCTATTCCTTCCTCCTCCTCTCCCTTCTTCCCTTCCTTCCTCCCTCCCTCCCTCCCTTCTTCTCTCCCTCCCTTCTTTCTTTCCCTCCTTCTTCTTCCTTCCTGCCTTGTCTTCTTTCTGTCCCTTCATACTCTCCCCCTTTCTCTTTTCTATTCACATAGGGTCACATATCATCTGTGAATGCTCTACCCAAAATAATGTAAACTTTGATCTCTGATCAAGATATCTTGGGATTTAAGGGCTATATTTCTTTTTAATGGATCATGCCTCAAATGCAAATCACTCTGGCTCTTATAGATTGGCCAATAAATAGGTCTGAGCCCAAGCCCCACTCAGTCATTGTTTGAGCTCGAATAGCTTAGAGTGAATATAAATATCAATTATTTCTGTTTTGGCCAGAAATCTTCCCTGACAGACAGATTTTTTTTTTAATTAGGTAAAAGGGGTCATTCTCTGCCTCATTTCTTACTTATCCTAAATCACTGAATGGACACTGTCTTGGTTAAACTGAGACCTGGAAAAGACCTTAACTTAAGAAGGCTAAGTGGCCACTGAATCAGGGCCATAGGAGACTGGAGAGTCATTCTGATCCACTGAATTTGAGACTGGTGACTTTGCACAGCGTTCTCTCACTTAAATCCAATTCACTTGTAAGTCATGTATCACCTTTCTGATGTCATGGTCTTGTCTAAGAACAAAGGAAAAAACAACAACATCTAGACTAAAATATCCCTCCACGCTTAAAAACGTGAGTGGAAGAAGGGAAAATCAGGAATGGGCAGCCTCTCATCCAAGACAGTCCATTCAAATTTTTGACTATGGTTAACTGATAGCTAGGAAGTCCATTCTTAAAACAAGCTGAAATTTCCCCTTTTTGCAACATCCACCAAGGATTCTGGATTCTGAACAAAGATGATGATGACCCTCACACCAGGAATTTGAGGGAAGGAGGGGCAAAAAATAAGAGAGGGAATGCCAGAGAATCGTAAAGGCTGCTAGAAGGGAAGGAGTCTGGTTAAGGAGCAAGAACTAGAAGGGAAGGAGTCTGATTAAGGAGCAAGAACTGAAGCTCTGAGGATATCTGGAGTATAGCATTAGGTCAACAGGGTAATGGAGGGCACCTCCTTCCTACATTTACCATATTCTCAGACCCAAGAACACAATCTCTGTTTGAAGCATCCTCTCATATCTTCAATAAGTGCTTCTGAGTCACTCTGGGTAGATGTCATGCAGGCCCAAACTCTGACTGAGACTAGTGTTCACCTAAGACCCCCTCCCCCTCACCCCTAACTAATCTTGACATCCCTGGAGTTTCATCTCCCACTCTTTCCCCACCCTATATCCTGATTCAAGACTTGCCATAGAATATCTGAGTTGGCAGGTGCCCTAAAGGTTCTAATCTCCTCATTTTACTGATGAGGAAACTGAGACCCAGAGAAGAAACAGGTCCAAAGCTACTTAGTGCCAGAGAGAGAATTAGAATCCAAGTCTTTGCACTTTAAAATCAGTGTTCCTTCCATTACATTGAACTCTGTAAAGAGTTGGAAGGTAAAGATGAGTCTTTCAGCTTTCTTTCCTATGCACTCCTCCAAAGGAGGAGTTCCTATGACTCTCAGCCCCTAGGGAGACAGGCTCCTTCCCATATGACAGCCCCCTGAAAAGTCCAGAAACTTTGCCAGAGATTCCATTTATTGTCTATGTCCCAGACAAAGAATCTGGCCATTCACCAGAGAGAAGTTGTGACAGTGTGGGGAGAGAGGGAGATAATCCAGAGGTCCACTTGCTTCCATGATTGAACTTTTTATCAGGGGAAAGAATGGACATCAGAGGTTTGATGGGATGAGGTCTTTCTGGAATCCATAAGTTGGGGAGTAAAGGAGAGGTCAGGTCTTTGGAGTGCTGGGTCGCCAGTCTCTTTGGCCTTCTCCTTCTATACTTTTAGTGTGGGTAGAGGGAGGAAGAGGAAGGAGAAAGATGGGTTAGAGGCTGTTCGTTTCAAAAGCACACTGAAATAAACACAAATATACACAAAGACACACAAACTCACAAGAGCCTCTCTTGGTAATCCAAAAAACGCCTCATGGACCTCCAGTAGTTCCTGAGAGCCACGGGACTGGCTTTCTTGCCTGGCCACTTGGGTCTGATGGGTGCTTTTTCCTTGAAGTCAGCTGAAACCGGCTGGTCCTGTAAGCAGGCCAGGAGGAGAAGGAAAGTCCAGCTGAACCAGGGGTCAGTGAGCGTCATCTGAAAAGAGCACACATGGAGTAGGGAATAAACTCGATCTCTCTCTCCCTGTTTCTTTCTCTATATCTCTCTCTCTCTCTCTCTCTCTCTCTCTCTCTCTCTCTCTCTCTCTCTCCCTCCATCTTTCCCCCCTCTAAATCACTTTCTCTTTCATTCACTTTCTCTCTGTGTCTCTTTAACTTTCTCTCTTAGTCTCTCTGTCTCTGTCTCTCTCTTTCTCTCTCTCTTCATCTCTACCTCCCTCTCTCCCCCTCTCACTTCTCAACACACACACAGCTCATCAATCCATCTCCCACCCTGAAATTTTCTCTTACCCTAAACAGGAAAGGAAAAGAGAGGCTCTAAACA
The DNA here is from genome assembly GCF_048593235.1 of Sminthopsis crassicaudata. Taxonomy (NCBI): domain Eukaryota; kingdom Metazoa; phylum Chordata; class Mammalia; order Dasyuromorphia; family Dasyuridae; genus Sminthopsis; species Sminthopsis crassicaudata. The sequence goes on along the minus strand of NC_133620.1, from coordinate 345,171,384 downwards.
AACTGGTTGAGTCGTGTAATCTTTCCTCCAACCCAACCTACATAACGACTTCTCTTCTCCTCCCCTTCTGACTTAGCCAATGAGAACCCTGTCCTACTTGAGAGTCCTTTTACTTTTTAAAGGTAACTAGGATGGCCCAAAGGTTTTCTGGTCTTTTTTTGTACCATGCATCCGTCTGGGAATCTGGGGAAGCTTTCTTCTCAAAAGAATATTTTCCAATGCATCAAATTAAATACAAAAGATTGCAAAGGAAACCTCATCATTGAAATATGATTATCAAAATATTACAATACAAACAAGTTCACGGACCCCAGGGTAATGATCCTGGACTAGATAAATCTATAAGATCATAGCATATGGGAGAGAGCTTGACTTGCCCATCAGAAAGGCATGAGTTCAAATCTGTCCTCAGACGCTGGCAAATGGTGTGACTTTGGGCAAGTCACTGGAGCTCTCTCAGTCTGTTTCCTAGTTATTATAATAACAACATCTACCTTCCAGGATTGTTGTAAAAATAAGATGAAAGATTTGTCAAACAATTTGCAAATTGTGAGGGCAACTAGGTGGTGCAATGGAGAGAGTATCAAGTCTGGGGTCAGGAAAAATCATCTTTCTGAGTTCAAATCTGACCTCTGACACTTCCTAGATGTGTGACTCTGGGCAAGTCACTAACTCTGTTTACCTCAGTTTTCTCATCTGTAAAATTAACTGGAGAAGGAAATGGCAAATCACTCCTGTATCTTTGCCAAGAAAACCATAAAGGGGGTGTTGAACAGTCAGACATGATTGAATAATAAATTAGAAAGCACTTTATAAATACAGTCTATATAGGAGTTGGGAGAGTAATAACAGCTGACATTTAAAAAAGCACTTGAAGGTTTATTTAAGAGAAGGTGATAAAGGTGGTCAGTCCATAGCAGAAAGAGGGCTTGGATTCCAACTCTGTTATGAAACTGTTGTATGGCCCAGACCTTTCTGAGCCTCAGCCTCTCTTTTGGAGAATGAAGGATTTGAGTCAATTTTAATTCCTTTTGAATTTGAGGAATCCAGCAATCTAATGAGATTCCTGGGCATGGCTTCTTCTTCTTCTTCTTTTTTTTGGTGATAATCTGAAATTTCTCTCTCTCCTCTTCTCCCTGTTTCCATCCCAACCCTCAGAAGACAAACCAGGATCCAGCAGAGTAAACATTCATGGGAACCTACCCTATACCCAGTTGAATAAATAAATAAGGCATTTATTCAGTATTTTCTATATGTAAATCAATGTATTAAGCCCTGGAAATGCAAAGGGAAAGTAAGAGAGTCCCTACTCACCTTCTGTCTAATGGGGAAAAAATACACAGAGAAGATTTTAGTTCCACCTTATGAAAAAGTCTCATGTTCTTTAGACTTCAGAGGCAAGTCAGATAGTAATGTCTCTTATTTTATATCATTTTTCACCGATAAAATGGTAACAGTTTATGATTAGGATCATTTGATAATGGGGAGGCTCTTGCGGCAAGAATTTTCTTTGGGTGTTTTTTTAATTGCCAAACTTCATCTCTACAGAGACTGCCTCCCAGGATGATAGTTAGGGGACCAGGCTGAAAGAATCGTGAGAGTGGTCAAGGTAGTAGAAGTGGTCACACTTGCCTGGTATGTGCTGCCTCTACACTTTCCTGTGCCAGGAGCAGTTGATAGTGATAAGGTCCTGGGTAACTAGATGGGGTTGACAGAGAAAGACTGAAATACTGAAAAGTTTATTCCCTGCTTGAGGATTAGTTCTACCTTATACTCCCACCTTGCTGTGTCCAGTCAGAAATCCAAGTTATGTCAAAGCCCCATGGTTAAATTTTCCCTATAAATCTGTCCATTGCCCATGCCATCTTTGCTGACCCCCTTTTGGGTTAGCCCTCCAGGGCATTCTGCCTTGTGGTGCTTTTCTCCTTACTTCATTCCCATGCCTCATGGTGTCTTTCTTCTTATAACTAATTCACTCTTTTAGGGTGCTAACTCCCTTGATGGATTTAGCTTGCCAGTCAATGGAGTATTTCCACCTCATGGCATATTCCTTTAATAGATTCTTCCAAATACCTTTTCTTGGTAAACCTATAGCTCTCCCAAGTTTACTTCATATTTACCAATCATGGTGTCTATTATATTTCTTCATTTTGTTTGTAACCTCTTCTCCTAAATAAACCTACTTTTTGCCAAAGAGAATGGGGCCTTCTCTCTGAAACTGCCTACTCCTGTTTTTATACCCCTTATCATTTGGGGAATGGCTCTTATTGTTTTTTTTTAATTAAAACTTTTTATTTACAAAGCATATGCATGGGTAATTTTTCCAATATTGACCCTTGCAAAACCTTTTGTTCCAAATTTCCTCCCTCCTATGGGTGTTATTCTTACAAATTTGAATGATTTGCTTTTATACCTTAGAAATGAAAGCTTTGTCAGAAAAAATTGTCTGTGAATATTTTTTTCCAGTTAAGTTTTTCTTTTAATCTTAGCTTTATTGGATTCATTTATGCAAACACTTTAAAAATTTTATGCAATCAAAATGATCAATTTTAATCTTCTAGGATCTTCTCTTTTCTTTATTTGGTAATGAATTTTTCTCCTATCCATAGATCTCTTTGTAATATTTTTTGTCACATTGCCAAAATTTGTTTATAATGTGGCTTTTTATTTCTAGATAATATAGCTATTTGGAGTTTCTCTCTATATAATATGAAGTCCGGATTAGCCTCCTGGAGGTCTCAGAAACAGAATGGAGTCAGGATAAGCAAAAGAGTTTGGTCTTTAGGGGGAGAAGTGAAGGGGATTGACAAAACTGCCACACGCTCTCCACCTACAGACCTCCCTTCTCGTCGTCCTCCTCCAAAGTGACTCTGGCTTTTTACACCACCCCCTAATCCCCCCTACAATTCTGTGTATACACAAAAAGATGGAGCCAGCACAGAATAGTGGGAAGGGCCATTTTTCCAAGCATATGCTAAGAGAGTATTGTCTAATAAATAATTAGCCTTAAGTGTTCCGTTGTCTGATTCCAGTGCACCTATTCAGAGTTTCAGCCCTTTACAATATAAGGTAAGGGATGCTGGTCTAAATTTAATATGGCTGCCTAAACTTTCCAGTTGTTATTGCTGTTATGTCTGTGTGTCTGATTTGATGATCCCATTTGGGGTTTTCTTAGCAAAGGTACTGGAGTGCTTTACCATTTTCTTCTCTAGCTCATTTGACAGGTGAGGAATTGCAGCAAGCAGGGCTAAGTAACTTGTTCAGGATAACACAGCTACTAAATATATGAGATCAGATTTGAACTCAGAGAAGAAGAGTCTCCCTTATTCCAAAGTCAGTGCTCTATCTTCTGTGCCAGCTAGCTTCCCCTTATTAGCTTCCATATTTATTTGATTTCAAAATAAGAGGAAAAAAACCCCAGAAAAACAGACATGGAGAAAAGATGTCCTATAGTAGCAAGAACAACTAGTACCACTATGGAGAGTTCTCTATTATAATATAGTAAGGCTGAAGTTTCTAATATTGCTTAAGTTTATATCAACAGAAAAAATATTTTAATGTTCATTTCATACTTATGTGATTGATTTTTTAATTTTAATTTTCCCCAGTTACACATAAGAAACTTTTTTTTTTTTGCTATACATGTACATTCATTTTTTATAGGTTTCCTTATGAATCATATTGGAAGAAAAAATCATAACAAAAAGGAAAAATCATGAAAGAAAAAAAAGAAAAATATTTTTTTAAAAAGTGAACATAGAGGGCGGAGCCAAGATGGCGGAGAAGAAACACACGACTCAGTGAACGTCCTCACTCCCTCACAACCAATTAGATAAATTAAGTCTCAGAATTAGCTCAGGACTGATAGATACCACAAGGACTGGAAGCACGACTTACCAGCTGAAGAGAATCTGGAGTTTCAATAGAGAAGGTCAGTTCTCAGGGGAGGAATAAGAAAGACCAGCACAGACGGTGGGGTAGGGGCACACTGCGCCCATTGCGCTGGGAAGGGCTCTGGGATCAGAGAAGCCACTGAGGTAAAGGAATCTGGCACAGGCTGTTAGCTCTTCTCTGCTAATTATTTAGCAGTTCAGAAGAGAAAGCCAAAATATTTTAAAACTCAGATTAGATTTTCCCCGACCCTGGGGGTGACTCAGCAGATCTCGGCACCAGGGGGTGTGGCCTCAGCTACCACCTGAGAATAGTTAAGAGATTGACAAGTGGGTGGATACGGCCCAAGGCAACACACGCTGCCTAGTTTAGCTGGAGGGAGTGGAACTCAGCTCCAGGAAGTCCCAGAGAAGCGGAACCTTTGAACTAGGGACCGCGGTTTCTGGCAGACACTTCCAGTTTGAGCGCAGGGGCTTCTCACGTCACCTGCTGCAGACATCCACTTCCCACCCAGACACATAGGCTGGGCTTCATGCTGCCTTTACTATTCAACGCCCTCGAAGCACAGTAGTGCTAATCACCTCTGAGGCACTTCCAGGGAGGGGGTGGGGAACTCTCTCCCAGAGCTCTCTCTTAGCTCAGGCTCAGGAGCCGCTGCATCCATCCGGTCTGGGAGGAAGCTGGTAAAGAAGTAAATAATTTCCTACCCCAGGGACAGACCCCAAAAGATTTTTAAAATATGAGCAAAAAAGCTAGAAAAACCATAGATTCCTTCTATACAGAGAAAGAACGGGTATCCAACCCCAAGGAAGTTAACAGCAGAGAGACAGCAGATAACAACCCAAAGGGGAACGATCCCTGCCCCCCATCACATAACTCTCTCCTAGAAGAATCTCTTAAAAATTGAGGGAGATTGAAGAGAAATGGGGAAAGGAAAGGGAAGCTATGATAGAGAATAACAACGTCCTGAAATTGGAGTTGGAAAAAATAAAGAATTCACAGGAGATGCAGGGAAACAAAATTTATGAATTAGAAAAGGTTAAAAAAACACAGGAAAGTAGGATTTCTGAATTGGAAAAGATAAAAAAGTCTCAAGAAAATAGAATTTCTGAATTGGAAAAAGAAAATAATTCTCAAAAAAAAATTAGGGAAATGGAAAAAAATTCAATAGAGCAAAATAATTCATTTAAAAACGAAATTGGGCATTTACAAAAAGAACTAAAAACTGTGAAAGAAGAAAATAACTCCTTAAAAGTCAGGATGGAACAAATAGAAATGAATGATTCACAGAGAACCCAAGAATCAGTCAAACAAAACAAAAAAAATGAGAAGCTGGAGAATAACGTCAAATACTTACTGGGAAAATCTATAGACCTGGAAAATAGATCTAGGAGAGATAATCTGCGGATTATTGGACTTCCAGAAAACTATGACCAAAAAAAGAGCCTAGATTCTATTTTACAGGAAATTATCAAGGAGAACTGTCCAGAGATAATAGAAACAGAAGGGAAAGTAGATATGGAAAGAATTCATCGAACTCCTTCTGAAATAGACCCTAAAAAAAGAACACCACGGAATATAGTGGCTAAGCTGCAGAATTACCACACAAAGGAGAAAATCCTGCAAGCAGCTAGAAAAAAACAATTTAAATGCCACAATAAGGGTCACCCAAGATCTGGCTGCCTCCACATTAAAAGATAGAAGGGCCTGGAACCTGATATTCCGTAAGGCAAAAGATCAAGGACTGCAACCAAGAATGAACTACCCAGCTAAGTTTAGCATCTTTTTCCATGGAAGAAGATGGTCATTCAATGAAACAGAGGAATTCTATATGTTTCTAAGAAAAAAACCAGACTTAAACAAAAAATTTGATCTACATCCACAAGACTGAAGAGAAACAGAAAAAGGTACACAGAACCCTTGAGAACTGTAACTCTGTTGTGGGTATATAAAAAATACTCAAGGATAATTTAATTTTACTGATATAAAAGAAAAAAAGGGGGGTGTAGTAAAGGGAAGGAGGTCGGTTCAGAAAAAGGGGAAGGAGTGATAAAAAGAGGGAAACTACATCCCAGGAAGAGGCATAGAAAATACACCATATCTGAGGGAACTTAGTGAGGGGGAGAATCATTGTGTGAATCTTACTCTCATCAGGAGAGGCTCAAAGAGTAAATAATTAACATATTTGTTTTTCAGAGAATTTTCTCTCACCTCATTAAAAGGGGGAAGAGGAAAAGGGAAAAGGAAAAGGAGAATAAGTGAAGGGACTTGGAGGGTGGGGGGAGGGATCCTAAAAAAAAAAAAAGAGGGAGGGTTGTGCGTCACAAGGGGGGTCTGTAAATTAAATATCGGGGAGGGGGATCAGGGGGGTCAAGGGAAAAAAGCATAATCTGGGGATAATACGATGGCAGGAAATACAGAATTAGTAATTTTAACTGTAAATGTAAATGGGATGAACGATCCCATCAAACGGAGACGGATAGCAGATTGGATCAAAAAGCAGAACCCTACAATATGTTGCCTACAGGAAACACACTTAAAGCAGGGAGATACATACAGAGTAAAGGTAAAAGGTTGGAACAGAGCCTATTATGCTTCAGGTAAAGCCAAAAAAGCAGGGGTAGCTATCCTTATCTCAGATCAAGCAAAAGCAGAAGTAGATCTCTTTAAAAAAGATAAGGAAGGAAACTATATCCTGCTGAAAGGTAGCATAAATAATGAAGCCATATCAATACTAAACATATATGCACCAAGTGGTATAGCATCTAACTTTCTAAAGGAAAAGTTAAGAGAACTGCAAGAAGAAATAGACAGTAAAACTATAATAGTGGGAGATCTCAACCTTGCACTCTCAGATTTAGACAAATCAAACCACAAAACAAACAAGAAAGAAATTTAAAAAGTAAATAGAATATTAGAAAAACTAGGTATGATAGACCTTTGGAGAAAACTGAATGGCAATAGAAAGGAATATACTTTCTTCTTAGCAGTTCATGGATCCTATACAAAAATTGACCATATATTAGGACATAAAGATCTCAAAATTAAATGTAGGAAGGCAGAAATAATAAATGCCTTCTTCTCAGATCACAATGCAATAAAAGCTACATTCATTAAAAAGTTAGGGGTAAATAGACCAAAAAGTAATTGGAAACTGAATAATCTCATCTTAAAGAATGACTGGGTGAAAGAGCAAATTATAGAAACAATTAACAATTTCACCCAAGATAATGACAATGATGAGACATCATATCAAAATCTTTGGGATGCAGCTAAAGCAGTAATAAGGGGAAATTTTATATCTTTAGAGGCTTATTTGAAGAAAATTGAGAAAGAGAAGATTAACGAATTGGGCTTACAACTTAAAAGGCTAGAAAAAGACCAAATTATAAACCCCCAACCAAAAATTAAACTTGAAATACAAAAATTAAAAGGAGAAATCAATAAAATTGAAAGTAAAAAAACTATTGAATTAATAAATAAAACCAAGAGTTGGTTTTATGAAAAAGCCAATGAAATAGATAAACCTTTGGTAAATTTGATCAAAAAAAAGAAAGAGGAAAATCAAATTGATAGTCTTACAAATGAAAAGGGGGATCTTTCCACCAATGAAGAGGAAATTAGAGAAATAATGAGTTATTTTGCCCAACTTTATGCCAATAAATTTGATAACTTAAGTGAAATGGATGACTTCCTCCAAAAATATAGGCTCCCTAGATTAACAGAGGAGGAGATAAATTGCTTAAATAGTCCCATTTCAGAAAAAGAAATAGAACAAGCTATTAATCAACTCCCCAGGCAAAAATCCCCAGGGCCAGATGGATTCACATGTGAATTCTACCAAACATTTAAAGAACAATTAGCCCCAATGTTATATAAATTATTTGAAAAAATAGGGGATGAAGGAGTCCTACCAAACTCCTTTTATGACACAGACATGGTACTGATACCTAAACCAGGTAGATCGAAAACTGAGAAAGAAAATTATAGACCAATCTCCTTAATGAATATTGATGCTAAAATCTTAAATAAGATATTAGCAAAAAGACTTCAGAAAATCATCTCCAAGATAATACACTATGATCAAGTAGGATTTATTCCAGGAATGCAGGGCTGGTTTAATATTAGGAAAACTATTAATATAATTGACCATATTAATAATAAAATTAATAAGAACCATATGATCATCTCAATAGATGCAGAAAAAGCATTTGACAAAATCCAACATCCATTCCTACTAAAAACTCTTGAGAGTATAGGAATAAATGGACTATTCCTTAGAATAATCAGGAGCATATATTTAAGACCTTCAGTAAGCATAATATGCAATAGAAATAAACTGCAACCTTTCCCAGTAAGATCAGGAGTGAAACAAGGTTGTCCACTATCACCATTACTATTCAATATAGTACTAGAAACGCTAGCCTCGGCAATAAGAGCCGAGAAAGAGATTCAAGGAATTAGAGTAGGAAATGAGGAAATTAAACTATCACTTTTTGCAGATGACATGATGGTATACTTAGAGAACCCCAAAGACTCTGCTAAAAAGCTACTAGAAATAATTCAAAATTTCAGCAAAGTGGCAGGATACAAAACAAATCCACATAAATCCTCGGCATTTTTATATATCACTAACAAAATGCAACAGCAAGAGATACAAAGAGAAATTCCATTCCAAACAAATGTTGAGAGTATAAAATATTTGGGAATCCATCTACCAAAGAAAAGTCAGGAATTATATGAGAAAAATTACAAAACACTTGCCACAAAAATAAAATCAGATTTAAATAATTGGAAAGACATTCAGTGCTCTTGGATAGGCCGAGCGAATATAATAAAGATGACAATACTACCCAAACTAATCTATTTATTTAGTGCTATACCAATCAGACTCCCAAGAAACTATTTCAATGACCTAGAAAAAATAACAACAAAATTCATATGGAAGAATAAAAGGTCAAGAATTGCAAGGGAACTAATGAAAAAAAACTCAGAGGAAGGTGGTCTAAGTGTACCTGATCTAAAGCTATATTATATAGCAGCAGTCACCAAAACCATTTGGTATTGGCTAAGAAATAGACCGGTAGATCAGTGGAACAGATTAGATACAAAGGACAAAAAAGGGTACATCTATAGCAATCTAATCTTTGACAAACCCAAAGATTCCAACATTAGGGATAAAAATTCATTATTCGGAAAAAACTGTTGGGAAAACTGGAAATTAGTATGGCAGAAATTAGATATGGATCCACACTTAACACCATATACCAAGATAAGATCAAAATGGGTCCATGATTTAGGCATAAAGAGGGAGATAATAAATAGATTAGAGGAACAGAGGATAATCTACCTCTCAGACTTGTGGAGGAGGAAGGAATTTATGACCAGAGGAGAACTAGAGATCATTATTGATCACAAAATAGAAGATTTTGATTACATCAAACTAAAAAGTTTCTGTACAAATAATACTAATGCAAACAAGATTAGAAGGGAAGTAACAAATTGGGAAAATATTTTTAAAAACAAAGGTTCTGACAAAGGTCTCATTTCCAAAATATATAGAGAACTGACCATAATTTATAAGAAACCGAACCATTCTCCAATTGATAAATGGTCAAAGGATATGAACAGACAATTCTCAGAGGAAGAAATTGAAACTATATCCACTCACATGAAAGAGTGTTCCAAATCACTACTGATCAGAGAAATGCAAATTAAGACCACTCTGAGATACCACTACACACCTGTCAGATTGGCTAAGATGACAGGAACAAATAATGACAAATGTTGGAGGGGATGTGGGGAAATTGGGACACTAATACATTGCTGGTGGAGTTGCGAAAGAATCCAGCCATTCTGGAGAGCAATCTGGAATTATGCCCAAAAAGTTATCAAACTGTGCATACCCTTTGACCCAGCAGCGCTACTACTGGGATTATATCCCAAAGAAATACTAAAGAGCGGAAAGAAACATATATGTGCCAAAATGTTTGTGGCAGCTCTTTTTGTTGTAGCTAGAAACTGGAAGATGAATGGATGTCCATCAGTTGGAGAATGGTTGGGTAAATTGTGGTATAAGAAGGTTATGGAATATTATTGCTCGGTAAGAAATGACCAGCAGGAGGAATATAGAGAGGCCTGGAGAGACTTAAATCAACTGATGCTGAGTGAAATGAGCAGAACCAGAGGATCACTGTACACTTCAACAACAATACTGTATGAGGATGTATTCTGATGGAAGTGGAAATCTTCAACATAAAGAAGATCCAACTCACTTCCAGTTGATCAATGATGGACAGAGGTAGCTACACCCAGAGAAGAAACACTGGGAGGGGAATGTAAATTGTTAGCACTAATATCTGTCTGCCCAGGTTGCATGTACCTTCGGATTCTAATGTTTATTGTGCAACAAGAAAATGATATTCACACACATGTATTGTACCTAGACTATATTGTAACACATGTAAAATGTATGGTATTGCCTGTCGTCGGGGGGAGGGAATAGAGGGAGGGGGGGTAATTTGGAAAAATGAATACAAGGGATAATATTATTTAAAAAAATATATATATATATAATAAAAATTAAAAAAAAAAAAAGTGAACATAGCATGTGTCGATTCACAATCAGTCTCCATAGTTCTCTCTCTCTCTGGATGTGGATAGCATTTTCTAGCCAAAGTTTATTAGGATTGCCTTGAATCACTAAACCACAGAAAAGAACCAAATCTGTCATAGTTAATCATCTATGCAATTTATTTTTGTAATACTAACAACACACAGAATACTACAAGATTGACCATTTCCACCCAGATATCATTATATGAATTATCTTTGCAAATTAAGAGAATAGTTTGTTTTTTTTTCTTATATACTGAAGAAACGGCATAGCTTTGGAGTCAGGAAAACCTGAATATATACTTCTGTTGTGTCCCTCTCTCTGAGATTTTAAGTTATAGAACTGCTGCTATCTATACAAGGTTTTTTACCGATAGGATCTATAAAGGAAGATGCTATCTCTCTCTAGAGAACGAACTGATAATAGAAGTGTGTGTGGTATGGTTGTGTGTATGTGAAATGGTGGTCTTCTTTAGTGAAGGGTGGGGAAGAAAGAAGGGAGTTACTTAGATTCTCTTCTGCATCACTACTTTGCCCATTGTGGTTTTACTATATCTCAGGGCAGCATAAGAAAGAAATTTGGGGGGAATTTTGTGGGAGCTACAGAGGACACAACAGCAAGCATATTACACAGAGACTATGACCAGAGTCTTAACCAAAACTCTACAACAAGGTACTGTAAAGATCCATAATAGAAAAAAGACAAAATTTAAACTATATATATATATATATATATGGTATGAAGCAAGGGCCAAAAATTTTTTATTTGGGCTTTCCATATCATGAATGCTCTTACCCCTAACTCTTGAGATGTGAAACTAATAACTGTAATTTGGAACAACTATAAATAAATAAATCAATAAATTTTTTAAAAAGTTTCCTCACTGGAAGCTCCCTACTAAGTGAAATTACATGCTCAGACAAAAAGGAAAAAAGAAGAAAATACATGTTAAGACAAAAAAAAAAAAAAAAAAAGGAAAAACATGAAGAAACAAGCAGAAGCAACATATTGAAATGCAAATACCAATAAATTGAATTGGAAAACCTGGGCGCTAAGCCTGACTTTACAATCTGGATATTTTGTCTCTACACTTCAGATCATTTACCTAAAAACATCTAAAAATCAGAATACAGTGATAAGATAATGAGAAAAATGTCAATAACCTGTCTTTTATATTTGAATGCCAGGTTTATCACCAGTTCCCTGTGGCCATACACATCATTATTCGTAACTTTTAAAAAATTTATTTATTTTAAATACATATTGCTTTATGAATCATATTGGGAGAAAAAAATGAGAGCAAAAGGGAAAAACCATGGGCAAGGTTAAAAAAAAAAAAAAACAACAACAGAAAAAAGAAGTGAACATAGCATGTTTTGATTTACATTCGGTCTTCTTAGTTCTTTTCCTGGATGCAGATGGCATTTTCTGTCCAAAGTTTATTGGATTGCTTTGGATCACTGAACCACTGAGAAGAACCAAGTCTTTCATAGTTGATCATCCCACATTCTTGCTGTTTTGTGTACAACATATTCCTGGTTCTGCTTGCTTTATTCAGCATCAGTTTCGTGTAAATTTTTCTAAGCCTTTCTAGAATCATTTGTTTGTCATTTTTTTACATAACAATGGTATTCCATTATCTTCATATACCACAACTTGTTCAGCTTTTCCCCAATTGATGAGCATCTATTCATTTTCCAATTCTTTGCTACCATAAAAAGTGCCATCATTCCCAATTCAACAAAATTGGTACCACAGGAAGGAGAGTGTAACCAAGGGAATGTCAGTGAACAATGGGAGAACCTAGGAAAACATCACTTACAGACTAGAAATATGTTTGATAGTTTCTACTGCAAAAAGTACTATATAAATGTGATGCATTCCTTTCTAAAATAATGATCTCAAGGTCATTCTTTTTTTCTATTTTTTATTATAGCTTTATATTTACAAGATATATATATATATATGTAATTTTTCAGCATTGATAATTGCAAAACCTTTTGTTCTAACTTTTCCCCTCCTTCCTCCCACTCTCTCCCCCATGTGGCAGGTTGACCAATACATGTTAAATATGTGAAAGTTCTTAATGTTATTCTTGATTATGAAAAGCTTTCCCAGATATGGACAGCTTTCCAAAAAATATGAAAGCATGAAAATGGGGAATTATGTTACCAGTTCCTTTTGTTGCTACAATGCTATTTAGAGATAGCACTGATGGTAGGAGCTTAAAAAAATGTATTGGAGTATGAGAAAAAACAGTTTTATTTTACAATATTCATCTTCTATGCATAGTGAAATATTCAGATAAGTTTCATCGATGTGGCTATTCCCTACAACAAAGTTACTCATTCTGAGTAAATCTTACCTATATTTTCCTTTAAGTTCACTACAAAAAATGGGAGCATTCCAGATTTTTAAAGAAAACACTCAGGAGACAGAATGGTACAATGGGCAGCTTCAGACACATGATACTTACTTAGTACTAGAGGACCTTGGCCAGAATGTAGGCTCTGCTTATTCCTGGTCATTTCTCTATTTTTTTTTATTATAGCTTTTTATTGACAAAACACATGCATGGGTAATTCTTCAACATTAACCCTTGCAAAAACTTCTGTTCCAACTTTTCCCCTCCTTCCCTCCACCCTTCCCCTAGATGGCAGGTTGTCTCATACATGTTAAACATGCCAAAGTATATGTTCAATATAATATATGTATACATGTTTATACAGTTGTCTTGCTGCACAAGAAAAATCAGATTTAGAAAGAAGGTAAAAATAACCTGGGAAGAAAAACAAAAATGCAAGCAAACAATAACAGAAAGAGTGTAAATGCTATGTTGTGGTCCACACTCATTTCCCAGAGTTCTTTCACTGGATGTAGCTGGTTCTGTTCATTACTGAACAATTGGAACTGATTTGGTTCATCTCATTATTGAAGAAAGCCACATCCATCAGAATTGCTCCTCATATAGTATTGTTGTTGAAGTATATAATGATCTCCTGGTTTTGCTCACTTCATTTAGCATCAGTCCATGTAAGTCTCCAAGCCTTTCTGTATTTATCTGCTGGTCATTTCTTACAGAACAATAATATTCCATAACATTCATATACCACAATTTATTCAGCCATTCTCCAATTGATAGGCATCCTTTCAATTTCCAGTTTCTAGCGACTACAAAAAAGGGCTGCCACAAACATTTTTGCACAAAGATCTTTAAGATCTCTTTGGGATATAAGTCCAGTAGTAACACTGCTGGATCAAAAGGTGTGCAGTTTGATAACTTTTTGAGTATAGTTCCAAATCGCTCACCAGAATAGCTGGATCATTCATCAACAACACCAACAATGCAACAGTGTCCCAGTTTTCCCACATCCTCTCCAACATTGGGCATTATCTTTCCCTGTCATTCTAGCCAATCTTGGTATCTCAGAGTTGTCTTAATTTGCATTATTCTGATCAATAATGATTTGGAGCACCTTTTCATAGGACTAGAAATAGTTTCAATTTCTTCATCTGAAAATTGTCTGTTCATATCCTTTGACCATTTATCAATTGGAGAATTATTTCTTTATTTTTTAAACCAGTATAAATTCGTTTTTGAGGATTGCTGCTTTTCATATCGTAGAAATCTGATACTGACAGGTCCCCTTTTCCATTTTATTTTTATTACTTTTTTCTTGAAAATCTTGATCTTTTGTGCATGTGTGTGTCTTCATATGAATTTTGTTATTTTTTTCTTGTTATATGAAGTTCCTTTGATTGGAATGACACTACATAAGTAAATTAGTTTAAAAATATTATGTTCAATGTTTTATTTCCAATTAGTTAATATTTTCAAATTACTTAAGTCCACCTTTATTTCTCTAATCAATGGTCTGTAGTTGTATCTTGGAAGATAGATTCTAGAGCATTTTATATATTCTATAGGAAGTTTAAATAGAATTTCTTTATCTCTTGTCAACTTTTGCTATTATTATATAGAAATTTCCAGAATTTCTATAAATTTATTTTGTATCCTGTAAATTTGCTGGTTTTAACCATTTCAATAAAACTTTAGCTAGAGTTTTAGAGTTCTTTACATAAACCATCATATCACCTGCAAAAAGTGATTATTATGCTTCTTTTTTTCCCCCTATGATTATTCCCCTATTTTTTTCTTGCTTTATTGCCAGCATTATTACAATGTCAAATAGAAGGGGTAAATGCATATCTTGGTTTCACCCCTCATTTTATTAGAAAAATATTATGGTAACTCTTGGTTTTAAGTAGATCTTATTTATTATTTTAAAGGAGGGTCATTTATCCCTAATTTTTTAGTGTTTTTCACAGAAATATTTTTCAAGTTTTTTTTTCTGTATCTATGGACCTAAACATGTATTGTTGTTGTTGTTAATATCCTTGTTCTTTTTTCCCCCTTACGCAATTAGGGTGTCTGAGGTCAAATTTGAACTCAGGTCCTTCTGACTCCAGTGCCACCTAGTTGCCCCATTGTTAATATCATTAAGTTTATAGTTTTCCTAATATTAAAAGAACCCTATGTTACTGGCATATATGCAACTTGTTCATATTGTATGATACTTGTGATATATTATTTTAGCCAATTTGTTAATATATCATTTAAAATGTTTGCATCTGGATTTATTTTCTTTTTCTATTTTGACATACCTATTTTATGTAGCAAGATCATATTTGTATCCTAGAAGAAAATTGGTAATTTGCTAGCATTTTAAACAGTTTGTTTAAAATTGGAATTAATTTCTCTTCAATTGTTAATAATAAATCATGTGGTTCTGGATTGTCTTTAATATTTTTTAAATTCACTTTTTGCCAGAGTTACAGAGCTAGAGCCAGGGGTGTCTTCAGGCCTCGGGAAACAGGGAAATGATAATGAAGCAGAAGCAGTGAAAATTTAGCTGATGGGATGTCCTATAAAACAAGAGAAGGGATAGTAGGGTGACAAATTGGAGATAGAGGTTCTTCCAATTATTATGATACCTTCCTCCCATTCCCAGGGACTCTACTATATTTTTTTCCCAAGGGAAAGTGATCCTATCATTGAAGGCACTGTTACCCCTTTACCACTATTTTCTTCCTTTTTCCATTCCCTCTACTTCCCTAGTTGTGGAGGGCGCACACACACACTTGCACATAAGGTTCTTCACCTTCAATGTAGGAAAATTTAGAGATCTGGAGATACTTTGTCCTTGGGATTGCTGCAGCAGAGCCACCTACTCCAAGAAATCCACCCCATCTTGATAGAATATCTCATCCTCTGATCTCTTCCCATACCTATGGAAAAATACATAGCTTCTCAAAAATTCAGACATACAGTCTTCAGACACACCCCCTTCTTTCTAGCTGAGAATGACATTCAAAAGCCCTACCTAGGATGAGCTATATATCTGGGAGAGAAGGGTGTGGTTAGTGGGATGGTTAGTCCTCAGGATCTGAGCTGGTGGAAATTTGTGGATTTTTCCCCACTATATATGGATACTTCTGGTCACATTGATATGAAGATCTCACTGCTAAGTAGTCCATACTCACGCCCAACTCACATCCCTGCATTAGCTCACATATGTGCATAAGTATGCTATACATACATGCCCAGAATTGCAAAATTGGAAAGGAATTCAACACATACCTTTACAATGACCCAATTAACCCCCCCTACTTATTCTCTTCACTACCTCACATTGCTATTTTATAGACCCCCTAGACCCCAGCCCTGCTCCCACCCAACATAGGAACTCTCACTCACCTTTGACGGGTTAACTGGTTGTAATAGTTTATCACGTCCTTCTTATACTGTTCCATCTGCTCTGGGGGCATCCTTTCCAGGATAAACTGGCTTCGTTAAAGCCTGAACATTCAGTGGCAGCAATAAAGCCACACAGCAGGAAAGGACCAGAAAAGAGAACCAATATTGAAAGGCAGCCATCTGAAGAACAAGAGACAAGAAGGAAGGGTCAGAAGAGAAAGCCTGAGGAAAAATCAAAAGAGAAATGGAGAGAAAATAGAAAAGGAAAAGAGAAAAGGAGAGATGAGGAGAAGGGAGAGGGGGGAGAGAGACGTCAGAATAAAGGAAGAAATTAACAGAGCAAAAGAACAGAGAAGAATTAAAGGAGAGAAACAGGGAGAATTCAGGGAGAAGGAGGTGTTGTGATAGGGGAGCCACCTGTCAGTGACTGCTGGAGGTCTAACCCAGACCTGTAGAATGGATCTCTAAATGTGAGAGGATGATGATCATAATACAAGGAGACTGAGAGGCAGTTGCATTGTCTGACCTCTCTCCTCTTCCTTCTTGCCTCCAATTTATTTCATTCCCAATCTACAAGGAACATCTTAGAAGGTTGTTTTGCAATGCCTTCAAGTTTATGATCCACAGCTATGGAAGCTCTCAGAGAATTGGCCTGCCCCTTCACCTAGGCACAGTTCTTAACAGAAGGGAATGAAAAGAGAGAGGGATAGAGAAGGGACAGGGGAGAGAGACAGAGAAGGAGAGACAGAAAAGCAAAAAAAAAAAAAAAGAGAGAGAGAGAGAGAGAGAGAGAGAGAGAGAGAAAGAGAGAGAGAGAGAGAGAGAGAGGAAAACAGAGAAAAAAAGAGAAAAAGTGGAAGAGAGAGAGGTCAAAGAGACAGAGAAACTGAAGCTTTTAGAACTCTAAGCCTGGAATGTTACCAACTACTACCCAACTTCTAACTTAGATGGATAATAAGGATCTTCCAGCATATATGAGTATTTAATAAGCTCTGTGACATATTCCCTACTCACAAGTTAAGAATCTTAGATTTAGGGGCTCTCAAAAGACCATCTAGATTCTCTATCCCAAGAATACCCTATTCTCTATTAAAGACTCCCCTCCTCTTGCCTCTGTGTGGCTAATGGGGGAGTCTCCGTTACTCCCCTCACTCTCCTAGTCTCCTAATTCTCCCAGCCAAGTGCCCTTTTTAAGACTCCTGCCATCCCACTCTTGTTTTTTCTCAGTTTTCCTCACTTCCTTGGAAATGGTAGTCTCCTTCCCCACCCCCAAAATCTCCTTTTCTTATACCTTGTTGAAATACTCACTGTATAAGTTTGGCAGAGTGGGAGCAAGAAACAAGAAAGGAGATGGTCTATGAGTTTGAGCTGTATGCTGGATCCCAGCCGACTCCTGGGTTCTAGCCTCCTGGGGCTTGCTTATATGATGATTTGGAAAGAGGAGGGAGGGGAAAGGAGAAGGAAATTAGGAGAGGAGAAGGGCAAAAGAAGGGGTGGTCAAGAAAGGAGGAGGTTCCCTTCCTCCTCATCTAACAAGATCACCTGACTTCACCAACATTGAGAAAGGTGCTGCTGCTACCTCCTTAGTAACCTAAAGACTGAGAGAGACAATGATAATGGTCCCTCTGCAGAGGAGCCCACTATCCTACCCTTCCCTTAGCTGAAAAGGACCAGTTGTGGTGAGGGATTAGAATCTATAGGGTGAGTGCACTACTTTGAATCCATGCCAGATCTCTCATCCCCATAGTAGTAGTCCATCTAGACCTTTCTTGCCTTTGATCAGTAATAATTCCCTTCCAAAAAGTCTCAAACCATTAGAAGGGAGCAGACTAGATGGCTTCTAAGGTCCCATTCCAACATTTATTCATTATACCTGGGGGGAAATTGAGAGAGAACAGAGACTTTTGGGGACAGGGCAACAGTAAGAGGTATCAGCTGAAGAAAGTCTTTTGGAATTGTGTTTGGGGATTGGACTGAATAACCTTTTGTCCCCAGGATGTCATGTGGAACGAGGAAGTCCAGAAGTCAAGCCTAAAGACTTAAGCTATCAGATATGTGTCATGATGTTGTCTCTGAAAGAATTCAGGCTTATCCTCCAACTCAAAGGCATTTAATGACTTTTTTTCCCCTTGAGGCTGGGGTTTAGTGACTTGCCCAGAGTCACACAGCTAGCAAGTGTTAAGTGTCTGAGACCAAATTTGAACTCAGGTCCTCCTGAATTCAGGGCTGGTGCTCTATCCACTGCGCCACCTAGCTGCCCCCCCATTTAATGACTTTTAAACACTCAGGGGGTAGGCCAAGCTTCCTGAAGAAGTCAGCACCCTAGCAAAGCAAGACAAGGATTTTAATAGAATAAATAGTGCTGATTACATCCGAAGATATGTCAATTCTGAGGTATAGGAGGAGTTTGATACCATGGGGAGATCCTAAAATCCTGATGGAACTATGCATGGGGTTACCCAGAATGTACACAGAAAAGTTCAATCAATATATTATAATGATATTATAACTATCATAGGATAATGATATTATGACTATTATAGGTTCACCCAATGACAGGAAAGCAGGGGAACTGAGCAGGCGAAAGATTTTTTTGAGGAGCTGTTTGGAAGTCTATCTTGGTTTTGAAACTGATTTTGAGATTGCCCTGTGGAGTTTGTCCTTGGTACCAAATTTCCTAGTTTTAGCCTAGTTTTAGGCTTGTGACTGACCAATCTCAACACTTAGTCAAAGCAAGAACTGAGTGAAAATGGAAAACCTAAGGCTAAGAGTTCCTGCAAAGGAAAGTGGATTCATATGTCAACCAGAAAGTATAAAAGTGGAGTGGAAGGAGAACATATCCCGGCAGTGACTCATTCCAGGGAGGCCTTCCTAAAGAAGGAGAAGTTGTAAAATATAATTTTTGAAATTTAGAAATTTAAAAGGAAAGGATGCTGGGAATGCCTGACCTTGATATTGGCATAGAATTCCTTGTGAAACCCAGCTAAAGGCACATTTCTGAATGATATATATATATATATATGGATAGATAGATAGATAGATAGATAGATAGATAGATATAGATATAGATATATATGCACAGTCCCACATACTCAAGGATCTATGAATATAACTGGCCTTTTACCCCCAGCCAGAGTCTCTAGGACAGGTCTCATTTATGGTTCACAGGAAAGTTGGTTCAAGAAACAGACTTCTTGGAGATCCCAAGGGAAAACTTCCAGGCCCAGAACCTCAACTCTTCCCCCACTAGGTGTGTATTCAAAAACCAAATTCCCACATCTTAACCTTCTTGAGTCCTACCCTTCCACCATCCCTTGAGTTCCAAGTTTCTTTCATCTGTATCAACCTCCATTGCCCGATTCTAGCCTCCCCAAAGCCTCCTTTCCCAAGTGTTCATTAAATCCAAGGGATAGAATTATCAACTTTTGGCTTCTTCATCATTGTGCCCACTTATCTGGAGTCCATGAGCTAGCCTCTTAGTATAGGAGCTGCTCCCCAAAGACTCTTGTCTCCTCACCATCATCTCTCTCTTTTCACTAAGCTTTCCCCACCCCCACCCCCCACCTCCAAAACCCACCCAGAGGAAGGAAACAGACAGAAAAGGGCAGATGGATTGTGGGACAATAGCTGAATCCAAGGGACCCCTCTCCTCCCCAGGCCCAGTCTATCCCCCCAACCCTAGCCATCCTCCCTCTTCTAGAACAGATCTATGTTTTTCTATCCGACAACATTGCTCACTGTCACCTCCAGGCTCCTTTCCTAGTCATGGTCACTTGATTTAAATCCAGGAGTTAAGGGAGCTGGGGGAGAAGGAAGGCTTTCCTCAGTCTGTCCTGTGATTATAGACCACTTCTCTCTTCACTCACAGGTTATCAATGAAGTGGATTGAAATAGATTGGGAGAGTATAATTTTATTATTATAATGGAATTGTGGTTCAAGAAACATGAAGAAATCATATGAGATATGTAACGTGCTCTCCTGGCAGTTACAATTACTAGTCTGTCCTAGACCCACCAGAGTACCTTTGACCACTGTCCTTTGCAGTGTGAACTCTACCCGGCTCGCCTCCTCTGAGGCCTTCTAAGGTCTCTGGCCACAATCTCTTGAATCTATAGTTTAATAACCGGTAGTGCACTCAAGAACAGCCATGTGTAATCTTAAAAGTCTTTATTGTACCTACTCACATAATGCCTTAACTGATGCCCTGACTTGTTGGTTCCCGAGTGAACACCTGGTCTGAAGACCCACGTGTTCACTACCAAAATCCTTACCTCTTTTGGCTACCCATCTCGGCTTGGCCACCCAGGCTAGGAAACCAGGGTGAAGAGCGCCAGGTTAAAGAGAGTGACCGCTGCCTACAGTGGGCTTATAAAGGGCCTGTGAGGTCACACACACAGCCAATCATCGAGAGAGTCACCCATTACGAAGCTATCTCAAAATGGACAGGATCCCACCTATAAGGCAGTCCTAATATCCACAGAAATTACTTCCGGGCCTCAATGATGCGCTGTGGTGCAGCCCATTTAAAGGGCTCTTACAGAGATATTTATTACATGATAAAGACTGTCCACTTTTTTCATGAAATAGCTCACAAGTCCAACCAAACGTGACTAAATAAGGCAGAATCATAGATGATTGGATAGCATTCTTCCTGGTTCAAAAACCTTTAAAATCTCAGGGAAGGAGGAGGAGCAAGGTCAGAGTCTGGGGAGTAATGGGAGGAGTGTTCCAGGAGTTGGGGAGGAATTAGGGAGAGGCCAGGGAGGAACTAAAAAGGATCCAAATGGAGTCTACCTGACTAAGTCCGACTTGTCTGAAGATATGCTAATCAAGACAGTCTCAGAGACTGGCCTATCTCTATGTAAAGATGGATTGTTATACATGCAACAGGATGGATGGATTAGAGTTATTGACAATGGAGAGCTGATTTAGAATTCCAGCTTTCATATCATTCCCATTTCTTTCAATTGTTAAAGAAATCTTGAAAAGTGGGTGAAGGTCATCCTTGACCTGGAGGGGTTCTTGGAGATCAATGAAATTCTTTAGAGGCAAAATCCAGAGATAATAAGTGCCCAGAAGCTAGAAGAGGCCTTGGGGAAGAAGGGACAATTGGTGACACCATAAAGGTATAAAGTATTACCAGGGCACAATAGTGGAGATCAACACAGGCTAGCTCTGTCAGTACATGATAATTTTAGTACAAAATAATTCTAGAATCTGTGTCCCCTTACTGGAATCTATTCAGATACTGGATAATATTTTGCTGCATCAATCAGTTCCTCCCCCAAATAAATGCAGCCCCAAATCCTTTAGGGTAAGGGTCTCATCCTCTAAATTTACTTCTTGTTAGGAGTGGGTCTAGAGCAAAGTCCATCCTACATGGTCCTGTAACATGCCCTCCTAGCAGTTATTACTATTAGTCTGTCCTCATTCCTAGGCTTTAGAGTACCTTTGGCCACTGACCTTTGCAGTGTCAGCTAAATCTACCAACTCACCTCCTCTGAGGCCTTCAAAGGTCTCTGACCACAATTTCTTGAATCATAGTTTAGTAACCGATAGCGAGCTCAAGAACAGCCAGGTGTAAACTTAAAAACCTTTATTATACCTACTCACATAATGCTCAGACTCAATGCCCCGACTTGTTAACTCCCTAGAGAACACCTGGTCTGAAGACCCACGTGTTCACTACCAAAATCCTTACGTTTCTCAGTTATCCATCCACTTGGCTTGGCTATCCCAGCTTAAAGAGAGAGCCAGGTTAAAGAGAGCGACTTGCTGCCTGCAGTGGGCTTATAAAGGGCCTGTGAGGTCACACGCACAGCCAACCATAGAGAGAGCCGTCACCCATTTCGAAGCTATCTCAATATGGCCAGGATCCCGCCCAAGGGGCAGTCCTATATCCACAGAGATCATTTCTGGGCCTCAATCTCCTGTTGCACAGTGGCCGCCCATTTAAGGGTCCCAAATTGGAGGAGTGTTGAGGCACTAAAGGTGGTCAGTCAGTTCTGAATCTCAGGATTATGATCCCTAAAGCTGGTCAATGCAGCATCTAGTGCTGATCATCATTTAATGGTGAATTGACCAAAATCCAGAAACATCTTTAACAAGCAATGGACAGTATCATAGGCATTAGATAGAGAGAATGACTGGTTGAGAGGAGATATTTCTATTAATAGGGAAATTCAGAAATACTTAGAGAAGACTCATAGTCCTTAAGTTGACCAAAGAGTTATTTCCCACTGTGGGGACAAGAACTGCTAGAGAAAGAGCCTGAAAAGTAGAGCCATCATCCTTGGATGTATGGTTAAAGGGCAGAGAAAATCATTCAAGAAATGTGAGAGAGATAGCATAAGCACATTAGGAGAGCAAAGATAATTTACTTATCAGATCTTTGGAGAAGAAAAGAATTCACAGCCAAAGAAGAACTGGAGAACATTATGAAATGCAAAATGAAAAACCTTGATTACATTAAATTAAAAAGGGTTTGCACACACAAAAAAAGATTAAAAGGGAAACACAAAACTGGAGGGGAAATTTTTACAGTCAGTGATTCTGATAAAGGCCTCATTTCTAAAATATATAAAGAACTGTGTCAAATTTATAAGAATGCAAGTCATTCCCCAAATGAGAAATGGTAGAAGGCTATGAACAAACAATTTTCAGATGAGGAAACTAAAGCTATCTATAGTCATGTGAAAAATGCTCTAAATTACTATTAATTAGAGAAATGAAAATTAAAATAACTCTGGGGTACCATCTCATATTTCTCAGATTGGCTAAGGTGACAGGAAAAGATAATGATAAATGTTGGAGGGGATGTGGGAAAACTGGTGGTAGAAAATTGCTGGTGGAGTTGTTAAATGATCCAACCATTCTGGAGAACAATTTGGAACTATGGCAAAAGAGCTATAAAACTGAACATACCCTTTGATCCTGTAATGCAACTCCTGGGTCTGTATCCCAAGGAAATCATAAAGGAGGAAAAAAGATCTACATCTGCAAGAATGTTTGTAGCAACTCTTTTTGTTTTGGCAAAGAATTGGAAAACGAGTAGATGCTCATCAATTGGGGAATGGCTAAATAACTTATAATAATATATGAAAGTAATTTCATATTGTATTTCATACAAGTATATATCTCTAGTAAGATATATATCTAGTTGGTTGTTGTCCTTTGTACTTGAAGAGGAACAAAATGACATTATGATGTTAGAGTCAAGTTACAGTGTGTCCGACTGTGGCTGATCAAACCAATATGAGCTCAGAATGCTCTGCCACAGGTTGGACGCAAATAATGCATATGAGCATTTGGGGAAGCTTCTCTAATTTTGAACATCTCATGTTTCTTTGGTAAAATTCAATTCTGTTTTGCTCGTAGAGCACAGCACCTTCTTTGATGAGGGTATGCCATGCTAAACAGTCCTATTCCAGTGTCTCCCATGTCATATAATTGATTCTAAAGTTCTTAAGAGAGACCATGAGAGTGTTCTTGTATTGCTTTTTCTAACTACCTTGTGAGTGCTTGCCCTGTGGGAGTTCTCTATAATGTGTCTACCCCAATGGAATTGTGCTCTCTGCGGTAGAGTTAGAATGCTTGGAGGTTAGCTAGGTGGCCCAGTGGATAGAGCACAGGTCCTGAAGTCAGAAGGACCTGAGTTCAAATCTGATCCCAGACACTTAATACTTCCTGGCTGTGTGAAGTCACTTAACCCCAATTGCCTCAGCAAAAATTAAATAAATAAATGAACAAATGAGCAAACGAATGAACAAACAATCAAATAAATAAATTAAAAGGTATCAGAATTGGAATGCTTGGCAGTTTAATTTGAGAAAGGACCTCAGTGTCTAGCATCTTAACCTGCCAGGTGATTTTCAGAATCTTCCTAAGACAATTCAAACGGAAGCAATTCGGTTTCCTGGCATGGCTTTGATATACTGTCCAGATTGCACAGGCATACAAACCATAAGGTCAGCACAATGGCTCTGGACACTTTCAGTTTGGTAGCTAGTCTATAAATCTAGTAAAGGCAGATGAGTAGACCAAATATTCATTTACCCAAGGACTACATATTTCAGATGGAAAAATAGTAATTTACCTACTGGCTACACATTTTCAGATAGAAAATGGCCAGACCTTACATACTTGCTTTGTGCTCATGGCTTCTATACTGATCACATGCTCTGAATATAGAAATTTTCTATAAGAGGAAAAAGAAGCAATATTATTATAGCAGGACAGAGCATCCATGGTTCTCTTTTGACTTCAGGTATGAAGTCATTATTTGTAACACAAATAATGACTAAACATGCAAGAAAACTAGGCATATCATACTCCATATCCAGACCCAGGAATAATTAGGTGGGGAACATTCCTGTATAAAGGAACACAAATGGGAAATTGAGTTAGAAAGATCACACATAAAGGAAAGCTTAATGTTGAGCTTTTTGCTCAGATGCAGACCTCCACTCATCCTTCTGAATAGATTGTGACATTTCTCTGAAATGGTGAGTTACTGACTTAGTGGTCCTTCATTCCCACCTGAATTCAAAACAAAAAAAAACCCAGTATTAGTTACAGTCTCAAGAAATGTATCTCAAATACCAAATCCCACAACAGAGCTTCAAGTTCAGTTCTAAATAAGTAACAATAAGACATTCATCACAGGAGATTCAAAACTTATCTTGATATCTAGGGAAATGACCTTAAGGTCAAAATAACACAAATAATTTTGCTTTAAGATGCTCAATAGCAAATAACCAAAGACTTACAATGTAGAAATATGAAAATTCTAAATTGTTTAATTATTAACACCACATTCAGTTATTAATCATATTCTAAGGGCATAAACATGGGATATCTCTTCAAACAATGGAAACAACTTTAAGGTGAAGAGATTTCATTAAATGATTTCATCCATATTTTTTAAAACTCATTCCTTACTTGGGGACTTCATCACCTACTATAGGTTCTTTTCCCATGGCAAAAATGGTTTAAAAAACCTAGCTAGTTTACAAAAAAAAGTGTATCAGCATGTGGTAGGTTTTTTCTCTTTCACCCAACTCCTATCCTCCAGTGATGGGGAGGGCTGCAGCATGCCTTCAAATCCCAAAGGGAACTGAGCCAAATGCAAAAATAATCTAAATAAGAAATTGTTTCAATTACCAATTTCAGATAACTCTCCCCAAACTAATCAATCTTAGAATTTTCATAATTGATAGACAAACTTTTAATTTTCCTAAATTCTTAGTTCTCAGCAGGGTTTGGAAGGAAGAGTTTTCCCTTCCTTCCCTTTAAATAAATTGCTTTCATTGTTTGGGAGGAAACAAGACAATTTTTAAAACTAAGAACAAAGGGGCAGCTAGATGGAGCAATAGCTAGAGTTCTGGCCTTAAAGTCAAGAGGACCTAAATTCAAATCTGACCTCAAACCCTTAATACTTCTTAGCTGTGTGGTCTGGGCAAGTCACTTAATTCCAATTGCCTCAGCAAAAAATAAATAAATAAATAGATAAAAAATAAATCATAAAAATAGTTAATTTCATTATTTTTATAAGTGATAAATAATTTTGGGTGAAACTTCACAAAATTTCCTATTATGTAGTACATGGTTTATGAACTTAGCTAAGATCTTTATCATAACCAGAAGGAAAATAAAACTTTCTTGGGGCCATAGGCTAATACATTTCTTATTTCCAAATAACAAATAACTAATTTTTTAAGGATGAGGAGCTGAATGGTGGTGTATTTGGCTGAAGAATTGATCCCTGAGGCAGGCAGAGAGAAGGCACTAAGAGACATCAATTTAACTCCATGGTCTCACCCTCTGGGGGGAGGGGAGGATGGAGGAGAAAGGGGAAGGGAGGAAATATCCAGGCAGAAATTTAAATTTAAAAAAATTAAATAAAGAAATGTACATCAAATCCCTGAGGCTCACCCTCTGTTGGGGTCTTGGGCAATCTCATCTTGCCATGTCCTATCAGAAATCCCATTCATGTCCCTGAAGTTAAATTTTCCCTTTAAAGTCTACTTATGGCCATGCACAATGCCATACTCACTGCCCTTCTTTGGGTCAATCCATGACAGCACTATGCCTCATAGTATTTTTCTCCTTATCTCTCCTTCATATCAAATCATATCTCCTAACCCCACCATGCCTTGTGGTGTCTCTCCTGACCCTACTTCTCTTTCTAGCTAGCTAATTCTTTTGAGGTACTAAGTTTCTTTCAGGATTTAGCCTGCCAGCTAAGGGCATGCCCCTAACCTCATGGGGTGTTTTCTTTCCTTTCTCCAAATAAATGGCAAGTTCCAGTAGGAAATTTGTCCTTTCCATCGTTAATTGTTAAAACCCCTTTCTATGCTTTCTCAACTCTATTTTATATTTACCATTCCTGGTATCTATTGTACTTTTCATTTTGTCTGTAACCTAGTCCCCTAAATAAGTCTACCTTTGCCAAAGAAAATGCTATTGTGAATTCTTCACCTCATCAAAGCACAACTTTTAATACTGACCATCAGTGCCCACATCAGTTGCATTATTAATGCCAAATAACAAATTATCTTTTATTTTTAGGTTACCACAGAGAACTTTAATTAAAGCCCAGATTTTGGCTTAAAAATCAAGTCAAATCCAGATTTATAGTTGCTAGTAGTAACACCAATATTCTTAGCACTTATAAATATTATCATAAATTAATGTATACACATTTCTAAAATCTTATACACACCAATTTAGGGGGAATTTTTTTCTCCTCCTATGAACCAGGATTAAATGCCAGTTTCATTTCAAAGTGTAGGCCCAGTAAACACCCTCTAATTCTCGTCCTGATTTTAGACAGCAGTATCCAAAATCTCTGTTTTGGGCACCAAGCCCCTTGTTAGGGGCCCAGAACATCAATCAAAACAAGCTCTCTCTAAATGGGAGATTCTTCTCCTTCCACATGTCTTAGGAGAGATCCAAAACAAAAAAATAGCCTTACATGGTTTTTGTCCCTGTGATAGAATCCATATGGCATTTATTTTTCTCTTCCTTGTTTTTTCTTTTAAAATTTTTTTCAATTATATATGTACATTCATTTTTTACATATTTCCAGAGAAAAATCAAAACAAAAGGGAAAAACCATGAGAAAAAAAAAAAAAAAACAAGAAAAAAAATGGTGAAAATAGTATGCCTTGATACACATTTAGTTCTTGAGTTACATAGTTCTCCCTCTAGGTGCAGATAATGTTTTCTATCCAAAGTTTATTAGAATTGCCTTGGATCACTGAATTAATGACAAATACCAAGTCTATCATAGTTGATCATTACACGATCTTGTGGTTGCTATGTACAATGTTTTCTTTGTTCTGCTTGTTTCACTCAACATTAGTTCATGTAAATCTTTCCAAGCTTTTTCTAAACTCAGTCTGTTCCTCATTTTTTATAGAACAATAATATTCCATTACTTTCATATACTAAAACTTATTGAGTCATTTTCCAAATGATAGGCATCTATTCATTTTCCAGTTCTTTGCCACCACAAAAAGAGTTGCTACAAATATTTTTGCACATGTGAGTCCTTTCCCTTCTTTCATGATTTCTTTAAGATACAGATCCAGTACTGTAAACTGTTAGACAAAGGACGTGTACAGTTTTATAGCCCTTTGAGTATAGTTCCAAATTGCTCTACAGAATGGCTGGATCATTTCACAACCTTGCATTAGTGTCCAAGTTTTCCCATATCCTCCCTCCTCCAACATTTATTATTTTGTTTTTCTAAAATCTTAACCAATCAGAATAGATGTGACATGATACTTCAAGAGTTATTTTAATTTGCATATTTCTAATCAATAGTTTTTTTGAGCATTTTTTTTCCACATGACTATAGATAGTTTTAGTTTCTTCATCTGAAAATTGTTCATATCCTTTGACCATTTATCAGTTGGGGAGTTGATGAGGTCTTCAATGTTATCAATTGGTAAAAATTAATTTCTTAGACAATCAGGAAGAAGGCACTGATAATGGAGATCAGTTTAGTTTCTTGGTCCTACCCTCTAAAGATAATCCAGTTAGAATTCCAAATTTTATGTCAAGATTCTGAGACTAAATTCTCCCTGTAAAACAACTTATGGCCCATGGTTTTGCTGCTACTTTCCTTTGGGTTAGCCTGCCACTGAACTCTGACTACTTGTGTCTTTCCTCTTCTCTTTCCCCATGCCCTATGGCATCTCCCCTAACTCCACAACACTTCTCAACCCCACTTCATCCTTATAGTTAACTTTTTTAGGGTATTAAGCCCATTTCAAGATTTAGCCTACCAGCTAAGGGCATGCCCCAACCTAATAGGCTGCTCTCTTTCTACTGGGGAATTGTGAGTTCCACTGAGGAATTTGTCTTTCATATGCTCTCCCGATTTTATTTCATATTTACCATTCCTGGTATCTATCATATCCCTTCACTTAGTAACCTCTTTCCCCAGATAAATCTACCTTTTGCCAAAGGGAACGGCCATTGTGAATTCTTCACATGACCAAACCCCAACTTTTGGTGCTTGACATCATTTGGTGCCACATCATGTCACAACAGAATGACTTCTTGTCTTATAAATTGGACTCAGATGTCTATATATTTTGGAAATGAGATCTTTATCTCATTCTTATCACTGGCTTATCATATCTTATCACTGGTTATAAAAATTCTTTCCCAGATTTCTAATTCTCTTCTAATCTTGGCTGCCTTGGTTTGGTTTGTGCAAAAAATAAAAATAATGTATTGTAATTAAAATTATCCATTTTAGATTTCATAATGTCCTCTTTCTTGTTTGGTCACAAATTTCTCCCTTCTCCAAGTATCTCGCAGGTAAACTACCCCCTTCCTCTCCTAATTTACTTATAATATTACCCTTTGTGCTTAAATGGCCATGCAGAGTTTTTTGGTACTAAATAAAGTGGATTTGATGGGGGTGAACCCTGAAACTGTCCCCCTTGACTTTTGGGGGGAAGCAATGGGGGTGAAGGGTGAAATCTGAAACTCTTCTCTGACAGAGACTTGCCCTTCAGGGAAGTTGAGTGGTTTCATTCTGTTAGAAATCTTGGCAGGGACTAGCTGCACCCTCCATTGAGTTGTAGATTAGCCCAGCACCACTCCCACTAGCTCACATTTAAGTGGCCTCATTCACTTGGAGATCTGGACCTGATATTTCTATTGGGTAGCTTGAAACTCCAAGATAAGTTCTCTCTTTTCAACTGGAAATCTAGGCCTTGGGGCATTGAATAGCAGCCCAGCCTCAGACTTCTTATAAAAAGACAATTTTGAACTCCAAATCTCAGCAGAAGTCTGAAGTAGGATGATGCTTTGCAATGAAGCTCTTTGGGCAAAGCTGCCTACCAGGACTCTTGCCCATTGTGAAGACATTCTCTTCTCAGTGTTAACCTTTATTTCCCTGACAGGACCTCTTGCCACAAAGGAGTCTGTCTTCCTAGCAAAGCTGGCCTCTCAGTGCCAATAAAAATCCCTTTTGTCATTCAGATTTTTTGGGTACGCAAATTGTTTCACGTTGGACTTGTGCACCAACCAGAGGGGATTCTCACCTCTACCACTAGAACCACATCAGACTGAAGAAGATTGGAAGAGGAAAATTTTATTAGTATGAAGAATTGTAGTATAAGAGACATGAAATCACATGAGATATTTATTACATGATAAAGATTTGCCATATTTGCATAAAATAGATCATGAGCTCAACCAAATATGATTAAGCAAGGCAGAATCACAAATGATTAAGCAGCATTTTTTCAAGTTCAATAACTTTCAAAGTTTCAGGGGAGAGGGGGAGCAAGGGCAGAGTCTGAGCAATAAAAGAAGGAATATGCCAGGAGTTGGGGAAGAATTAGAAAGAGTCCAGGGAGGAACCAAGAAGGATCCAAATGGAGTCTACCTAACTAAACCTCATATTGTCTGAAGTTGTACTTAGCAAGACAGTCTCAGAAATTGTTCTGTCTCTATGTAACAATGGAGATAGGGGATAAGATGGATGGATTAATGTTAATGACAGTGAAGGTTTAGATGAGGTGGTTAGAATTCTGGTTTTCACATCAAACAGTACTGGAGGATCCCACTACTGATTTATGCTAAGTATAAGCTATCCTATGGCTGCCAACAGGAGCCACTGGATTGGTTGGTTCCCTTCACCTTTAAGGGAGAAGAAATATCATATTAGAGGAAGGGGAAGGAGATAGAATAATAGTGAAGGCAATGAAAAAAAGGAGAAGGAAAAAGAGAATTTGGAAGAGAAATAAAAGGAAAAAACTCCTAGAGAGATGCTTTGAGGGTACCCCTGGTGACTAACACTCTACATATGCTTAACATATGCTTAGGGGACTGAATTGAATGGAAATTTATTTTTTCCTCCTCAAAAGTATGTTATATTTCCAATTACATGGAAAGATGGTTTTCAACATTAATTCTGGAAGACTTTGTATTCCAAAATTTTCTTCCCCCACACTCCTCCAAGACAGCAAGCAATCTGATATAGGTTAAACATGTACAATCCTTTTAAACATATTTCCATATTTGTCATCTTGTGCAAAAAAAAAAAGTCCAAAAGGGGCAAAAACACAAAAAAGGAAAACCAAATGAAAAAAGGGAGATGAGATACTATGATTTGAAGCATATTTAATAAAAATTTCTGAACTCCAAGCCTTCCCTATATCCCAGTAAACTCAAAGTCCTACTTTATTCAAAGTACTCCACAAGGTGGAGTCCTAACCCAGTGCTAAATGCCCAAGCAAAGTCAACTTGACAAGTGAGTCAGGAAAGAAGACGTTTAGCTGACCTGAATGGAACAAGGAGGGGCCACAACTGGAGGGAGGGGGAGAAGGAGGGAGAGGAGAGAGACCTGAAAGGATAAGAAACAACTGGCCTTCAGTAGAAAAGGAAGGCTGTTATCCAATGGGAAGAACCTGGTTTGATGCAATTTGAAGCTGTTTGTTTTGGGTTGTTTTTTCAAAATAATATTTTATTTTACCAATAAAATGCAAAGATCATTTTCAACATTCACCATTGCAAAACCTTGTGTTCCAAATTTTTCTCCCTATTTCCCTCTTTTCCCCTATCCAAGACAGCCAAAAAAAAAAAAAAAAGAAAAAATCTATCATTCTTCTAAACATATTTCTATATTTATAATGCTTCACACAAAAAATCAGATTAAAAAGGAAAAAAAAACCATAAGAATAAAAAGAAGACAAGCAAATAAGCAAACAAACAACAGCCCCCAAAAGCTGAAAATTCTATACTTCTATTCTCATTCAGTGTCCATAGTTCTCTCTCTGGATGTAGATGACTCTTTCCATCACAAGTCTATTGGAATTGCCTTGAATCACCACATTGTTGAAAAGAGCCAAGTCTATCACATTTTGTCATAGCATAATTTTGTTGTTGCTATGTGCAATCCTTTTGGCTCTGCCCATTTCACTTAATATCAGTTCATGTAACTCTGTCCAAGCTTTTCTGAAAAGAGCTTGTTTATCATTTCTTATAGAATAATAACATTTCATTACATTCATGAATCATAACTTATTCAGCCACTCCCCAATTGATGGCCATCCAGTCAGTTTCCAGTCTCTTGTCAAAAAGAGCTGTTATAGATATTTTTGCATATATGGGTCTTTTTATACTCTTTTTAAAAAAATAATCTTTTGGGGATACAGATCCAATAGAGATTGCTGGATCAAAGGATATGCATGGTTTAATGGCCCTTTGGCATAGTTCCAGATTGCTCTCCAGAATGGTTGGATCAGTTCACAACTCCACCAACAATGCATTGGTGTCATAGTTTTCCCATATCTCTTCCAATATTTATCATTATCTTTTGCTGTCATCTTAACCAATCTGAGAGATGTGAAGATGTATGTCAGAGTTGTTTTAATTTGCTTCTTTCTACTCAGTAGTGATTTGGAGCACTTTTTCCTTATGACTAGAAATTGTTTTAATTTCCTCATC
The DNA here is from genome assembly GCF_048593235.1 of Sminthopsis crassicaudata. Lineage (NCBI taxonomy): Eukaryota > Metazoa > Chordata > Mammalia > Dasyuromorphia > Dasyuridae > Sminthopsis > Sminthopsis crassicaudata. The sequence continues at coordinate 345,139,143 of NC_133620.1, read as the reverse complement.
TAAAAAATGACTGCTAATTTTCTGATGATGAAATTGAAACTATTTCTACTCATATGAAAGAGTGTACCAAATCACTATTGATCAGAGAAAGGCAAATTAAGACAACTCTGAGATATCATTACACACCTGTCAGATTGGCTAAGATGACAGGAAAAAATAACGATGAATGTTGGAGGGGATATGGGAAAACTGGGACACTGATGCATTGTTGGTGGAATTGTGAAGGAATCCAACCATTCTGGAGAGCAATCTGGAATTATGCCCAAAAAGTTATCAAAGTGCGCATACCCTTTGATCCAGCAGTGCTACTACTGGGCTTATATCACAAAGAGATACTAAAGAAGGGAAAGATACCTGTATGTGCCAAAATGCTTGTGGCAACCCTTTACATAGTGGCTAGAAACTGGAAATTTAATGGATGCCCATCAATTGGCATTGGAGCAACAGAACACTAACTGAGATAATGCTAACATGAAAACAGCAACAATCAAAACCTCAAAGAAAAAATTTAACAAGCACAACAAGAATTCCTAGAAGACTTAAAGAAAAGATAAGAATGTTATAGGGAAAATTAGGAAAAGCAATAAGGCTGAGCTAAGCAAATAATAAAAAGAAAATTAACAGCTTTTTAAAAAAACAGGCACCAAAAATTGGAAAAAATAAAAATAAAAACAAGATTAGCCTAATGTTAAAAGAAGTGCAGAAATGCACTGAAGAAAATAATTCCTTAAAAATTTTAATTGGATAAGAAATCAAAAAATGCCATGAAACATCAAGAAACAAATTTTCATTTTAAAAATGAAAAAACAAATAGAAGAAAATGTAAAATATGTCATCAGAAAACAAATAAATTGGAAAATAGATTGAGGATAGATGATTTCAAGAATTATCAAACTACCACAAAGCCATGATTAAAAAAAAAAAAAAAAAAAAAAAAAAAAAAGTCCTCGGCATCATATTTAAAGAAACTTTCAAGGAAAACTATCCTGATATCTTGAATCCAGAAGGTAAAATAGAAATTGAAAGAATGTACAAATGACCTCCCCAAAATGAAACCTATAAGGATATTATAGAGCAGAACTCCAAGTTCAAAGAGAAAACAATACAAGCAGACAGAAAGAAAAAATTCAGATATCATAGAACCAAAGATAGAATCACACAAGATTTAGCAACTTCAGGTTAAAGGAGAAAAGGGTTTAGAATAGGATATTCCATAAAGCGAAGGAGCCACGAATACAATTCAGAGTAATTTACCCAGAAAAACTGAGTATAAAAAACCCCAGATATTTAATGGACTAGAGGATTTTAAAGCACTCCTGATGCCAAGACCAGAGTAGAATAGAAAATCTGACATTCAAACACAAGACTCAAGGGAAACATAAAAATGTAAACAATAAGAAAAAATATAAGGGAATCAAAAAAGTTAGTGTTTATATTATTATATGGGAAGATGGCTTGTGTAATTCCTAATAATGAATATTATTATTATGACAGCAGTAGGAATCTACATAGACAGAGGCCATTGATGTGAGTCAATTTGGAATTATCTACAAAAAAAAAAAAAAAAAATGAAGGAGTGAGAAAAAGGAATGCATTTTTTTTTTGAGACAATTGGGGTTAAGTGACTTGCCCAGGGCCACACAGCCAGGATGTGTTAAGTGTCTGAGACCAGATTTGAACTGGGGTCCTTCTGACTTCAGGATTGGTGCTCTATCCACTGCGCCACCTGGATGCCCCAATTGGAATGCATTTGAAGAATGGAACAGGGAGAAGTAAAGTAGGGAAATGTTTATTACATAAAAGAAGTGTGCAAGGAAGAGCTTTTTATGATGGAGAGGATCATTTCGGGGAGAGTCATGAGCATTGTTTGTACCTCACATTGATCAGAAATGGTTCAAACAATAAAGGATACATCTACGCACTCACTTATGTATAGAAATTTGCCTACACAACAGGGAAATGGTAGGGAAAGGGGATAAGAGAAAGTGGGGAGAGGAATGATAAAAGGGATGGTGGAGTGAGGGAGGCAAGAAGTAAGATAGATTTTTGAGATGCTTCCCAATAAAAAGAGAAAAAATTGGAAATGGAATGGAGGGAAATACCCAGTAATTGTAACTGTTACTTTTAAGGGATGTGCTCACTCACCCACAAAAGAGAAGCAGAGAACAGAAAGGATTAGAAACCGGAATCCAAAAGTATGTTCTTATAAGAGATACACTTGACACATAAAAAGATTCTGTTATAGTAGAAACTATTATATTTCAGCAGAAGTAAAAAAAAAAAAAAAAAAGCAGGAATTAATCATGATCTCAAACAAAGCAAAAACGAAAATAGACTTAATTGAAAGAAATAATCAAGGAAGCTATGGTTTGGTAAACGGTACCATAGACACTGAATTTAAAAAAAAAAAAAACTTTCAGCAAGTTCCACTGATTAAAACTTTATTTCTCAAATATCTTGAGAACTGAGTCAAAATAAGAGCTATTCCCCAAATGATAAATGGCCAAAGGATATAAACAGGGAGTTTTCAGAAGAAGAAATCAAAACTATCTATAATCATATGAAAAAATGCTCTAAATTACTATTGCTTAGAGAAATTCACATTGAAACAACTTTGAAGTTCTACCTTATACTATAGAAAAAAAAAAAAAGATAAATCCTGGAAGAGTTGTGGAAAAATAATATACCCCTCTGTTGGTTGAGTTATAAACATTTTGGAGAACAATTTGGAACTCCACCCAAAGAACTATCAAACTGTGCAAATCCTTTGACCTAGCACTACCATTATTAGGTCCCTACCACAAAAAAGGAAGGAAAAAAAAAAAGAAAGAAAAGTGTTTTTATGAACAAAAACATCTATGTCAGCTTTCTTGTGGTGGTAAAGAATTGAACACTGAACAGTTGACCTCACTTGGGGAATGACTAAACAAATTGTAGTATGATTGGGATAGAATATTATTGTGCCATAAGAAATTATGAGAGCTATGGCTTTAGGAAAGCATATGTGAACTGATGTAAAGTGAAGTGAGAAGTGGAATATCATTGTGCACAGTAACAACAATGTTGTAATGATGATCCCTGAGAAGGGATGTGATGATTCACTATTAGACACTTAGCTTCTTTGATCATCCAATGATCCAAGACTATTCCAAGGACTCATAATGGAAAATGGTGTCCAGCTCTAGAGAGATAACTAAATGATCAGGTCCTCTGACTTCTAATCCAGAGTGATTTTGACCATAGCAGGAGGGGAGAAACCACAATGTTTTGGAGTGGAAAAAGCATTAACAAGAGTCTGAAGACCTGGGCTTATTAATTTGATACTAATTTGCTGAGTCACCTTAGACAAGGCACCTGGTATCCCCTTTCTTCTATAACTTAAAGGGATTGGGTTATTTCGATTGGCAAAGTGCTTTGGTCTAATACACAATCTCATTTGATGCTCTCATCACTTCTGTGAGATGAATGATGCTGGCATCTTAGCCTTATTTTCCATAGGAGATGAAATGACTAGCCTTAGATCACTTGGTTAGTAATAACCATGCCCAGAAGGGATCATTTGATTTCCTGAATGTTGATCATTGGTGTCTAGCACAGTGTCGGGTACATAGTGACTGTCTAACAAAAAATGTGGTAGTTGTTAAAGGAACTTTAAATGTAGAAAATATAAACTGGAAAGAATACTAAGAAAGCAATTCTATATTTAAGGGCCAGCACCCTTTTTGGAATTATTTTAATATAAATGGGTACTCCTGGTCAGTCACCTGGGAGATGTCTCAGTTCCCAACATATGCTCGACCTGGCGAGCAGGAAATAGTAAAGCTGGTTAAACAGCAAAAGGCCCAAGTCTTTTCATGGGATGGCCTAAAAAGGAAGTAACCATTATTGACCAGGGGACATCAATGTTGTCTGTTTCCTGTGAGTCATGTCACTTCCTATCACTTCCTAAAGCTTAGACCTAGGTCCTTTCTTGCCCTAGAGAACTTTAGGATCATGGATCTAGGATTATGTGACTTCCTGCAACTTGGGCTCAAGGCCTGACCCTCCTGTCCTACAGACTTCTGGGAATAAGTATCACATGACTTAGGCCTGACCCACTCCAACTCAAACTTTTGGAGAAAACTTCACCTGGTCCCCTTCATAGGTGAAGTATGACAATGACCTGAATTAGAGGGAAATCTGTGAGGGGAGAAAGATTAGATGACCTCTTATTTCAGGCTCTCCCTCCCTCTCACCTCTGATCTACTTTCTTCTCAAGCAGCCTCAAAACCCTGGAACACACCCTTTGCTGCCACTGCTTGGATGTCCATCTAACCTCTGACCCCAACTCCACCTACCAGCTCCCAAGAATTCCTTCTCTAGGTCCTAGACCTTCTTATTCTGTAGCTCCTCTCATGCTCCATCTCTTACTAAGCATTCTATACTCCAACTTCTTTAAATCTTCATGAAGCTCTTTCCCAATAGGTTTAGAATACTCTTTTCCATTCTTCCATTTTTTCCATTTCTTTTTTCCATTCTTCTCTCCTTCAAGAAGATTCTATGACTACTTACCCCTCTTTGCTTTGTTGGACCTCAGTTGCCCTTGAATTGATCTGCCTCAATCCCCCTGGTTGCAAACTCCCCCCTTCCTGATATAACTAAGGGCTAGCTACAGAATCATAAATTGTAAATGTTTAATCTCAGATAAGGGAGAGATATTTCATTTCAGACCTCCTGCCTACAAGGTCCTCCTAAGTTACTAAGAATTTATGGTCCTCACTCCCCAACCTGTCAGAACTGGATGTATGGTCTGTCCAGGAAATTCCTCCTCTTTAGTGTTTGGACTCTACCCCTTGCCTTTAACTCCCCTGATCACTAGAGTCCTATAAAAATCACTGGAATCTGACATTCAATGCTGAATTCAGCCGTAGGGGGGAAAATGGATTTTGCTCTGCCCCCTGATAATCTCTCCCTCTCAGAAATTCAAATAAAATATTAAAAACTCTCTCATCTTTATCTTGCCTCAGTTTCTCCAGCATTACAGTTTCTCCCCATTACCCAAATATTGATTTTTAGGATTTGGTTTTTACTGGTTTTTTTGTTTGGTTTTTTATTATTTTTCTCCTATTCTCTGAGATCTGTGCATATCTTTTCTGCCAGTCTATTGAGGAGAAAAACACCCCAACAAGATTAGGATCTCTCTTGGTCAGTGTTGTGTGGGACAGTATTGACCACAAAATGATCAGAGACTCTGAGAGTAAGAAAAAGCAAAAAGGATTTTATTACAATCTAACCAGAAAGGCCATCTTCCATATGACAGAATGTCAGCAAAAGGAGTACAAAACATAACCTGCAAAACACAAAATTAAATAGAACAGAAGCCCCTCCTTGACAGAGTACAGGCTTACATCCTACACCCAGAAATCTATCCCAGAAACAAAAGAATACAAGTAAATAATAATAGACTCTTAATTTAAATTCCCCTAGAGAAGGCTACACAACTAGATATCCTCAGATGAGAGAATTCAAAGACATTATCACCTTTAAAAGAAGTACTTAAATGGTAATTAAGAGATGGTAGAAAAGATGAGAGGAATGTTCTTTCAAGACAATGGAACACATGCAGCTTTTTAGTTATAGCTCAACTTATTATTATAAAGTCTCAAGTCATAATTAGGTCATATTCCCATGAGAGGATCTTCAATCAATTCATCCTAGACAGTGTCATGGGTTTGGCCAAAGAATTTGCATACTCAGTCACCAAGTTAAGGGGCAAAGAATTATTATGCTGCTTGACTGCAGGCTAACGTTCCAAAGGAATTTAGAAAAGGGAGTTTAGCAAAGAGGCAGAAGCAAAGAGATAATTATAACATCAATTTAAGTGAGCTAAAGTTCCAAGGGAATTTAGTAAAAAGTCAAATTCAGGGAGATAACTTCACAGGAAAGAGATACAAAGATTAAATTAATAAGCAAATATTATGATTTAGAGGTACAATTACAGAGTGGTAGAGATGAGGCAATTCCCATCATTGAGTTTTACTTCTTACTGACTAATAGAATCAATATTGAATAACTGTCTTTGGCCAGTATGGTTTGTGCTACTCCCAAGGCTGGCTAGCCTTAGGGCTTCTCAGCTCTTGCCACTTTCTCACCCTGCAACTGGGGAAGCTAAATGTACAAGCCTGTTTCTCTTGGCCTGAAATGAACCCCCCTCCTGGTATCCTTTAAAAAATATATAACAGAAACCCCTATAGATCCATGGACAGATTAAAGTAATTGTAGAATTTCCTCTGCATATTTCATGGGGTAATGTTTGGTTGTTTCTTTCCTTATAGTCCCATAAGTATGCAAGACATAAAAGGCATATTTAGAGTCAATATAAACTCTCATTCCTTTCCCCAATTCTAAGACTCTAGTAAGGGCAAAGAGTTCAGCTCTCTAAGCAAAAGTCCCTAGGGAGAACAGTTTAGCTCCAAAATTCTATTGAGGCTCACCACAAAATAATCTCCCTACTTTTCCCTGTTTTCAAGAAAACTGGACACATCAGTAAATCATTCACCATCCAGGTGATCATGGGACATATATCCTTAAATTGTACATTAATGAACTGTAACTTGAGGCTTTATAATAACAAATAGAGGTATAACTTAAAAACAAAAGGTTGCAGGTGTTCTTCCCCTCTCGTTTCCCACCACCTCTTAATGAACATTTAAGTACCTCTTTTAAATGCAATTTGTTCTTTTATTTCTGGGATAGATTTCCTCAATTAGGATGTAAACGCAGATTCCCCTAAACAATGGGAGAAGGGAACAGCTAGTAGAGCAGTGGATAGAGCACCAGCTCTGAAGTCAGGAGGACCTGAGTTCAAATTTGCCCTCAGACACTTAACACTTTCCTGGCTATATGACCCTGGACAAGTCACTTAACCCCAACTGCCTCAGCAAAAAAAAAAAAAAAAAAAAAAAAAAAAAAAAAAAGAGAGAGAGAGAGAGAGAGAGAGAGAGAGAGAGAGAGAGAGAGAGAGAGAGAGAGAGAGAGAGCGCCAGGTTAGGGGCTGGGGCCTTCTTCATTCAGGTTACTTGATCTTGTGTTTTGCAGGGGTCTCTCCTGTAGAGAATCTTTGGGCTGGCACCCTCCAGAGAGTGGTCCTTGGATTTGACTCAGGAACTCCCACTCAAATTGAATAAACTCTCAAAGAGAGACACTCTGAGAAAACAAAAAGAGAAGTAGGTTGGGAAAAAAAATAGAGGATTAATTTGGCCCAAGAGATAAGCCAGCTAAGAAAAGTTTGAAATCAGTCAGGTAAGTTGTGCAGCACAACTTAAACAAGCAAGAACTGTTGAGGAGAGGAGAAGGTATCTGTAAGAGCACTTTCCTCTGCCAAGCAATTTATGACCTGCCTGGGTAACTGGAATTGGGATTGGAGAATTTAGGCAATTAGAGTCTGTAAAAAGGTCCAATTTCCTTTTGATATAGAGAAAATTCTAGGCAGTTCAAGTCCGTAAGGATTCTCCTATTTTCCTTTGGTAAGATCACGAGAATTCTTCATTAAAAGAAGATAAGACACTTTGAAGCTCAGAATAGGACAGTAGCTAGCTGTAAACCTACCTGGTGACCCCAGAAGATAACTCTTTAGAAAGAGTTGGGATGAAGTACCAAGATGTATAAGGAAATAGTGCTGTTTCGTTTGGGCAGGAGCCTAAGTCACTGGGAGAAACTGTCCATCCCCCAAGGGTTGGGTATAAATTCAAAGGGCCTTCACTATGGGCTATCTCCTAAGGCTTTGGCTCCCGAACTCCCTTCCTTGATTCCATTCCAGAGTAGGGTAGAGAGCATCAGCTTGATTGATTTAGAAAAGCAGTTTGTGTTCTTGTGTGAATATGAGCTTGTGTTTGTCTTCTGTGTTTCTCTCAGTCAGCCAAATTACATAGGAAAAGATCTGGCTGTTTTAAATTTTTTAAATGTTTGTTTTGTACACAATTGGATTTATGCAAATAGCTTTTAGCTAGAGAGAGGAGAACTAGTTCTGAAATAGGGAAAGTTTTTAACTGTCACAGCAAAAAAAACCCTTATATTTCTGTGGACCTAGAACTGGCCAATTTGAGTCTACAAAAATAATTAAAACTTACAAAACTGTTAAAACATTTTAGCAGATTCTGGGGTTTTTGAGACTGTTTTAAGTTGCTTGGCACTATCAGCTAAGGTAAGTTGGTCTCTTGTATTTTTAAGTATACTTAATTTACATATCTTGAGGCTTATAGAAAAAAAAACAAAAAACAAAAAACCTGCCAAATGAAAAAAGGACCACCCTGTCTGGGATTTTTCCAAACTCCAAGTTAATGGAATATTTCTTGGCTAGGGCAGTGTCCCTGACTAGCGCAAATTTTTCTGGGGTTTGTGTTGGTGCTCCAACATCTTTGACATGCCCCCCACCCCAGCATTTTTGGCATGGAGGATGGCTAGTCACTGGGCCACAGAATTATAGCCAGACCCCTGGATCCAAATTTCTCAGAGCATCTTCCTCCAGGGTCCTAAAGTCCACCAGATTTTTAAGCCCTGTGGACAGACATGAAAGGGTAGTTTTCTGCCACCTTAAATTTTTGGGGCTGTGTGTGTTTAAATGGGAATTATGATTCTGAAATTGTATGATATAATTACTATTGTGTGGGACATTACTGATGTAAACTGTGTCCCCTTTGATGTTTTGGGGGGACCTGATACACTGTGTCCCATGTGATCTTTGGGGGAAGGTTGATCCAGAGTCTCAAACCCTCCCTATCTCTGGGACTCTTCTGTTCTTAAGGGAAACTTCCAGATAAGTAATTTCATTCGATGTTGGCCTGGGGCTTCATCACTGCTCTCTAGTGAATAGAGAATTAGCCCTTAATCTCCCCAGCCTCTAACCTCAGCCTCAAGCCACAGAAGACTAATAAAAGACTACTTGGAATCCCAAATCTTTGCCAATGCCCTTCTGGACTTAGCCTGCTGGGTCTTTCTCAATGTAAACATTTGCAGAAGTCCTAACAGGATTTTGCCCACCAAGAAAGCTGTTTTCTTAGCATAAATAAATCCATTCTTGCCACAAACCTTGAGCCTGTATTTATTGGGGTTTGTGAATTCTTTCCCAAAACCTGTGACTGGCCAACGAGGATTCCATTGCTGTTAGGGGATGTCTCAACCCTCAGTTCTCAGACCTTAACATTATCCTCAACAAAAACAGACACTCTCAGAATAAGAAAAAGCAAAAAGGGGTTCTTATGATCTCTCTAGAAAGGGCATCTCTCATCTGATAAGGTATTTGTCATTAAAGCAGAAAGCCCATCACACCAGGTTAAATAGCCTGAACACAGAAGCCTCCAAAGCACCTGCCCTACCCAGGCTGTCCTTTTCTCTCATTGTTTAGGGGACTGCAGCCTTATATACTAATGGAGGACATCTAACCCAGACACAAAAGAATGCAAGTCAATAATAATAAACTCAATTTAAGTTTCCCTATAGAACTATTAGGCAAGCAAATGTTCTTGGATAAAAAAAAATTCAAAATCATCACCTTTAAAAGCTCTTAAATGCCAATTAAGAGGTGGTGGGAAATGGGAGGGAACAAAGACCTGCAACTTTAAGCTAAAATTCTAGTATTATAAAGTCTCAAGTCACAATTAAAGTATAGTTTAAGACTATATTTCCTTGCATGTCTTTAGTCACTTAATTCCACACATTAGTACACGCTAAAATTGTGAACTTGTTTATTCTGATATAAGATTTTAGAAATGTATTTGCATTGATATTGAAGTATCATTACTAGAAATTTAAATCTGTATTTGATTTGATTTTAAATTGAAAATGTTGATTTTCTGGTAACTAACCTAAAGAGATCACATGTTTGTGTCTCCTAATTTAATGAAATAAATTTAAATACTATGTTGCTTGCCAAATAGTATATTGGTTAATTTGTAAAAATTATGAGCTGTGTTTTAGCATTTTGTCAGCCCATCTGGATATGGGGTATACATTTTGCGAAATTTAGTCCAAAATTATTTAGAATATTACATTTAAAGTCTTGTCTTACTTTCTCCTTTTAACAGAAAAGTACAAGCAAAAACATTTGGCACATAGGAATATGTGTAACTGCAGAACAAGTTGCATCTGAAAGGCATGTCTAAAAACAAATAAGAAAGTATTGAGGAGGTTTCCCTCTGGAGGGAGGGAGTCTAGCTCCAAAATGTTTAGGTTAGGTTTTCATGAAATGACACCAATGGTGAAACTAAAATAGGGGATGGGTAGAAACTTTCCTCTGATCTCTGCTGCTTTAGGAAGGGTTAGTGGAATAACATTGGAATAAATTGTACCTAAACATGGATTGGTGAAGACTACTGATTCTGATAATGGAACTTTACTTCTAAGGTTTTGTTTTTTTTTTTATAGCTTTTTATTGACAAAACATATGCCTGGGTAATTTTTCAACATTGACCCTTGCAAAAACTTCTGTTCCAACTTTTTCCCTCTTCTCCATTCCCTCCCCTAGATGGCAGTTAGTCCCATACATGTTAAATATGTTACAGTATATGTTAAATACAATATATGTATACATATTTATACAGTTATCTTGCTGCACAAGAAATATCAGCTTTAGAAAGAAGGTAAAAATAACCTGGGAAGAAAAACAAAAATGCAAGCAAACAATAACAGAAAGAGTGTAAATGCTATGTTGTGGTCCACACTCATTTCCCAGTGTTCTTTCACTGGATGTAGCTGGTTCTATTCATTATTGATCAATTGGAACTGACTTGGATCCTCTCATTGGTCAAGAGGGCCACATCCATCAGAAATGATGCTCATATGTACAATGATCTGGTTCTGCTCAATTCACTTAGCATCAGCTCATGTAAGTCTCTCCAAGCCTCTCTGTATTCACCCTGCTTGTCATTTCTTACAGAACAATAATATTCCATAACATTCATGTACCACAATTTATTCAGCCATTCTCCAATTGATGGGCATCCATTCAATTTCCAGTTTCTAGCCACCATGAAAAGGGCTGCCACAAACATTTATGCACATACAGGTCCCTTTCCCATCTCTTTGGGATATAAGCCTAGTACTTCTAATGTTTCATAAAAAGTAATGGGGAGGGATTAGAAACTGAGTGGTAATTCCATACACCTGGGCATCTGCCCTAATCAGGGAAAGTAGAAAAAGTGAATCAGACTCTTAAGGAACAAGTTACTAAACTGATGTTAGAGACTAAATTTTCTTGCACCAAATGTTCGCCTAATGATCTGTTAAAGAATTAGAACTGTTCCCAAAGTGATCTGGGACTTTTCCCATATGACATTTACTTTCTTGGGGGAGAAAAAAAAAGAATATGTTTTAAAGGAATTATACACTGGCCTTGTCCTCATCCCTTTTTAGCTCCTGGAAAGTAAGAATTACTGGCCCAGTTAACATCTTTGTCATCTGCAGTCCCGGGAGTCCTGAAAGAAGTAGAGGAGAAGTACCAAATATTATAAATGAGTGAGACTGCAGGCTGAAAACATCAGACTTAAAGGACCTATGGAGGAAACTCAAAAATGGACTGTGAAGGACAACTCATAACCTCTACAACTGACTTGGAAATTAGGAATGTTTTGGTAGAAGGTGGAAATGTTTGTACTTAGAGGAATTTTAACAATATTGATGTTGTTGTACTTGTTATGTATATTTTATAAGGGACTCCTCCATTGGAATAAGTTGAATTAACGTTTTTTAGGATGAAGAAATTATTGTTAATTCTAATAAGATTTTCTCATGTGAAATTAGGCCAGTATATTCTATATTCTATGTGAGTTTTAATTGGTTTCATTGAGTCATTTTAAAATTGTTCCCATTGTTTAATGAGATTCTGAGAGCAATGGTCTGTGTCTTTGTCCTTTTAAACATGGTTAATGTTTTAATGTGCACTAGATGTAGATATAGATTCATTATTGAGCATCTTAAAAGTAAAATGATTTGTGTAATGTTAAAGTTAGATATGAAGATAAGCTGTGAACTTTCTAGGGTGTATCTCTTATTGTTATCAATGTAAGTAGCTATAGTCAATACTTTTTCAGGATATGTGAACCTTGAGAGCTAAATTCACATGAAGCTTTGATTAATGAGAATTGCTATTTGAGAGAAAATCTCTTGGGATTATAGCTGATATTATTTGGAGTTTTGAATTCAGGTATGATTGTCTGGTGGATCATCAAGCCAGTGATCCATCATATGAAAAGAATATGTCACAAGTTACTCAGAGAAATGTGAACCTGAATTGTTACAGGTGGAGGTTAGTATCTGGCAAGAGTTGGGAGGACCTTGGCCTCTGCTTAAGGTGGGATCTTTTTGACTCAGTTTTCCAATGATGAAAGAACCTACCTGATTATTCCTGAGTCTGGTAATAAGGTGGAATTGTGAAATTGAGCTAAGGATGCTTTATCCTATCATCATGTCCCTGCTATTTCTTCTTATAGCAAATTTCTATAATCAAGGCAAGTGTTTGGCACATGCAAAATCTTTCGGTTTCCTATCTGAAAATATGTGGTTAGTGAGTATTTGGCCTAGTCATGTGTCTGTTGCTAGATACATATATCTGTCTTTCTTTTAGTATTTTGTTGTTGCTGATAGTTTTATTTGTGAAAGATTACCTACTCTACTTGGGACACAAATGGTTGGGGTGATAGATGGCCCCCAGTGGGAGTTGGGAATACAGAACTCCAATTTATATGCTGAATAGGCTCATTAGACTGCCATTATGATGACAAAAGCACAGAATTTGTTTTAGATTTGAGAGAACATATAGTTAGCAAGGAAAAGGCTTTTATAAGTTCCTTGGTAGAACTCACAATTTCCCAGTAGGAAAGGAGTACGCATGAGATTGCAGCATGCCCTTAGCTGGTAGACTAAATCCTGAGAGGGACTTAGCATCCTAAAAGGAGAAGTGGACTCAGAAAGCATAGTGCAGTTTGGAGAGATATCACATGGCATAGAGGAAGGGAAAAGATACCACAGGCAAAATGCTATGGGGGACTGACCAGAAAAGAGTGGCAGTCATGGGAGGGCCAATAAATAGGTTTTATAGGGAATTTTTACCCTTAGAGACATGATTGGTATTTCCACAGAAGAAAGATTGAAGCATCTCCTAAAGAAGAAAGTCCAGTTAGACAAGGATGAACCCTAAAAGAGAAAAAGGAGAAGCCAGATGGAGTGGAATTAGAGACTGAGAACAAGATGGTTGAGGAAATGTATCAAGAATGGTATGAGAAGTCTTCAAAAGGATAATAAATAAAATGGAGGGATGGTGTGGAATTAACTGAGTGAAGACACTCTCATAAAAAATATAGCCTTAAACTATACCTTAATTGTGACTTGAGACTTTATAATAACTAGTAGAGGTATAGTATCCCCTCCAGTTTCCTTTCACTTCTTCATTGGCATTTCAGTACCTCTTTTAAAGGCAACTTGTTCTTTTATTTCTGATATAGATTTCCTTGATTAGAATGTAAACCTATATTCCCCTAAACATCAGGAGCAAAGGCCAGGCTCTGGAGGAATGGAGGCTTCTGCATTCAGGCTACTTAATCTTGTGTTTTGCAGTTTTTACTTTGCATTCCTTTTAGTGACAAAAACTTTGCCAGTTAGGAGATGACCTTGTGCTGGATTGTCCTTCAGATCCCACCTAGATACATATGGAGTGAAGTGCAAACAGCCTATCTTTATTCAGTCATTCTCTCAGGTGGGGTAGCAGGAAGCAAGAGCTAGAGAGTGGAAGAGCAAGTATGAGTGTGTGTGCCTTATTTGTGTGTGTGCTTAAAGCTGACAATTTAGCTTCTTCTCTTCCAGGATTATCCCATGCCCAGCCCACTCAGTACTTCATAGGTGGAGCCACAGAAGGAAGACTTCTGGAGTTAGCTCTGCATCCCAGGAGATCTAGCAAGAGGACATCCCCCTGGATACCTCAAGGAACCTATTAGCAGTTCCTTTAACTCCTGCCAAACAACCTTCTGCCTCAAAATGCCAAGCCCCCTTCTTACCTCCTGAGCCTGCCCTACCAGCTAACATGGTATATAGGCTATGTGGCATGCATGCTACATGGAAACTCTTGGAGAGAGAGTCCCTAACACTTTCTCATGAGGTCATAATATATCCCTTTTTACTTTTTCTTACCCTGAGAATTTGATTGTTTTTGTGGACAATACTGTCCCACACAAGAATGTCCCTCAAATCAGGTCTACTAAAGTAGACAGAAACTGAACCACTGCCAGGCAGGATTGAGAATATGGCACACCCAGAGAGCCAAGTCAGGGTTGTCCAGCAGGAGAGCCAGAGAACTGGTAAGCCTTCCGCTAGCAAGCCACTAATGACCTTTGGCTTCCAAAATGCCAGTGGGGGGGTGAGGTTATAACCTCCTATGATTAGGCTAGGGTGAGCTTGGAAGCTTCCTCAATTAGAAGGGGTGTGGCAGTCACTGCTCTAAGACAGGAGGCCCACCCAAGGACACAAGAGTCAAGCTTTTTTGAGAAGTAAGCAACAGGTCTGGGAGTATGGACCACAACATAGCATTCTCACTATCTCTGTTTTTGTTTGCATTTTGTTTTCTTGCACAGTTTTTTTTTTTTTCCCTTCCTTCTTGATCTGCTTTTTCTTGTGCAGCAAGATAACTGTATACATATGGAACAGAAGGTTTTATAAAGGTCAATGTTGAAAAATTACCCATGCATATATTTTATAAATAAAAAACTTTAATTTAAAAAAAAATGAGATGATTCAAACTATTTCCAGTTGTTCAATGAAGGAGAGCCATTTATACCCAGAGGGAGAACTGTGGGAACTAAGTGTGGTTCACAACATGGCATTTTCACTCTTGTTATTGTTGTTTGCTTGCATTTTATTTTGCTTCTTTTTTTTTTCTTGTGCAGCATGACATTTTGGATTTAACATATATTTCTACCACATTTAACACATATTGGACTACTTTCCATCTAGGGGAGAGCATGGGGGAAGGAGGGGAAAAATAGAACACAGGGTTTTGCAAGGGCTGATATTGAAGAATTGTCCCTGCATATGTTTTGAAAACGAAAAAGCTTTAATAATAATAAAAACATTTGATAATAATCTAAAAGAAAATGTATGATTATCTCAATAGGTGAGAAAAAGCATTTGACAAAATTCAGCACTATTCTCTCACCAGAGAGCATGGGAATAAATGGAGTTTTCCTTAAAATGATCAGTGGCATCTATTTAAAACAATCAACCAATATCATATGTAATAGTAATAAATTAAAAGCATTCCCAATAAGATCAGGGGTAAAACAATGTTGCCCATTATCACCATTGCTGTTCAATATTGTTTTAGAAATGTTAGCTTCAATAGTAAAAAAGGAAAAAGAAATTAAAAGAATTAAAGTAAGTAATGAATAAACAAAATTATCCCTTTTTCAGGATGATAAGATGGTATACTTAGGAATCCTAAAGAATTAACTAAAAAACTACTAGAAACAACAAGTGTAACAAAGTTGCAGGATACAGAATAAATCTACATAAATCATTAGCATTTCTATATGTTACCACAAAGTTCAGTAGTGGGAGATACAAAGAGAAGTTCCATTTAAAATACCTGTAGATAATAAAAAATATTGAAGAGTGTACGTGCCAAGACAAAGAAAGCAACTATATAAACACAATTATAAAACATTTTCCATACAAATAAAATCAGATCGAAACAATTAGAAGAATATCAAGTGCTTGTGGGTAGGCCAAATTAATATAATAAAAATGACAATTCTACCTAAAATAATCTACTTATTCAGTGACATACCAATCAAACTGCCAAGAAATTACTTTTCAGAGCAAGAAAAAAATAACAAACTTGCAGGTCTTTCAGGGAATTAGTGAAAGAAATGCAAATGAAGATGGCCTAGCTCTACCAGACCTAAAACTATATTATTTAATTTAATTTTTATTTTATTTTATAATTATAACTTTTTTTTTTGACAGTACATATGCATGGGTAATTTTTTACAACATTATCCCTTGCACTTACTTCTATTCAGATTTTTTCCCTTCCTTCCCCAACCCCCTCCCCCAGATGGCAGGCAGTCTTATACATGTTAAATATATTACAGTATATTCTAGATACAATATATGTGTGTAGAACCGAATTTCTTGTTGCACAGGAAGAATTGGATTCAGAAGGTAAAAATAACAGTTTACACTCATTTCCCAGTGTTCCTTTTCTGGATGTAGTTGATTCTGTCCATCATTAATCAATTGGAATTGGATTAGCTCTTCTCTATGTTGAAGATATCCACTTCCATCAGAATACATCCTCGTACAGTATCATTGTTGAAGTGTATAATGATCTTCTGGTTCTGCTCGTTTCACTTAGCATCAGTTGATGTAAGTCTCTCCAAGCCTCTCTGTATTTCTCCTGTTGGTTATTTCTTACAGAACAATAATATTCCATAACATTCATATACCATAATTTACCCAATCATTCTCCAATTAATGGACATCCATTCATTTTCCAGTTTCTAGACACTACAAAAAGGGCTGCCACAAACATTTTGGCACATACAGGTCCCTTTCCCTTCTTTAGTATTTCCTTGGGATATAAGCCCAGTAGTAGTATGGCTGGGTCAAAGGGTATGCACATTTTGATAACTTTTTGGGCATAATTCCAGATTGCTCTCCAGAATGGTTGGATTCTTTCACAACTCCACCAACAATGAATCAGTGTCCCAGTTTTCCCACAGCCTCTCCAACATTCATCATTATTTGTTCCTGTCATCTTAGCCAATCTGATGGGTGTGCAATGATATCTCTGAGTTGTCTTAATTTGCATTTCTCTGATCAATAGTGATTTGGAACACTCTTTCATATGAGTGGAAATAGTTTTAATTTCATCATCTGAAAATTGTCTGTTCATATCCTTAGACCATTTATCAATTGAAGAATAGCTTGATTTCTTATAAATTAAAGTCAATTCTCTGTATATTTTGGAGATGAGGCCTTTATCAGAACCTTTTACTGTAAAAATGTTTTCCCAATTTGTTACTTCCCTTCTAATCTTGTTTGCATTAGTTTTGTTTGTACAGAAACTTTTTAATTTGGTGTAATCAAAATGTTCTATTTTGTGATCAATAATGGTCTCTACTTCTCCCTTGGACACAAACTCCTTCCTCCTCCACAAGTCTGAGAGGTAAACCATCCCATGTTCCTCCAATTTATTTATGATTTCGTTCTTTATGCCTAAATCTTGGACCCATTTTGATCTAATCTTAGTATGTGGTGTTAAATGTGGGTCCATGCCTAGTTTCTGCCATACTAATTTCCAGTTTTCCCAGCAGTTTTTGTCAAGTAATGAATTCTTATCCCAAAATTTGGGATCTTTGGGTTTGTCAAACACTAGATTGCTATTTTTATTCACTATCTTGCCCTGTGAACCTAACCTATGCCACTGATCAACTAGTCTATTTCTTAGCCAATACCAAATGGTTTTGGTGACTGTTGCTTTATAATATAGTTTTAGATCAGGTACAGCTAGACCACCTTCATTTAATTTTTTTTTTCATTACTTCCCTTGAAATTCTCGACCTTTTGTTGTTCCATATAAATTCTGTTGTTATTTTTTCTAGGTTATTTAAATAGTTTCTTGGAAGTCTGATTGGTATAGCACTAAATAAATAGATTAGTTTAGGGAGTATTGTCATCTTAATTATATTCACTCGGCCTATCCAAGAGCACTGAATGTCTTTCCAATTATTTAAATATGACTTTATTTTTGTGGCAAGTGTTTTGTAATTTTGCTCATATAATTCCTGACTCTCCTTTGGTAGATATATTCCCAAATATTTTATACTATCGACCGTTATTTTGAATGGAATTTCTCTTTGTGTCTCTTGCTGTTGGATTGTGTTGTTAATGTATAAAAATGCTGAGGATTTATGTGGATTTATTTTGTATCCTGCAACTTTGCTAAAATTCTGAATTATTTGTAATAGCTTTTTAGCAGAGTCTTTGGGGTTCTCTAAGTATACCATCATGTCATCTGTGAAAAGTGATAATTTGATTTCCTCATTTCCACTCTAATTCCTTGAATCTCTTTCTCAGCTCTTATTGCCGAGGCTAGAGTTTCTAGTACTATATTGAAAAGTAATGGTGATAGTGGGCAACCTTGTTTCACTCCTGATCTTACAGGGAAAGATTCTAGTTTATCGCCATTACATATGATGTTTACTGAAGGTTTTAAATATATGCTCCTTATTATTTTAAGTAATAGTCCATTTATTCCTATATTCTCAAGCGTTTTTAGTAGGAAGAGATGTTGGATTTTATCAAATGCTTTTTCTGCATCTATTGAGATGATCATATGGTTTTTATTAATTTGATTATTAATATGGTCAATTATACTAATAGTTTTCCTAATATTAAACTAGCCCTGCATTCCTGGTATAAATCCTATTTGATCATAGTGTATTACCCGGGGATGATTTTCTGAATTCTTTTTGCTAATATCTTATTTAAGATTTTAGCATCAATATTCATTACGGAAATTGGTCTATAGTTTTCTTTCTCAGTTTTTGATCTACCTGGTTTAGGTATCAGTACCATGTCTGTGTCATAGAAGGAATTTGGTACGACTCCTTCAATCCCTATTTTTTCAAATAGTTTACATAGCATTAGAGTTAGTTGTTCTTTAAATGTTTGGTAGAATTCACATGTAAACCCATCTGGTCCTGGGGACTTTTTCTTAGGAAGTTGGTTAATAGCTTAGTATATTTCTTTTTCTGAGATGGGACTATTTAGACTACTTACTTCTTCCTCTGTTAATCTGGGCAAGCTATATTTTTGAAGGTATTCTTCCATTTCATTTAAGTTATCGAATTTATCGGCATAAAGTTGAGCGAAGTAGCTCCTGACTATTGTTCTAATTTCCTCTTCATTAGTGGTGAGTTCACCTTTTTCATTTTCAAGACTAACAATTTGCTTTTTCTCTTTCCTTTTTTTAATCAGGTTTACTAAGGGTTTGTCTATTTTGTTGGTTTTTTCATAGAACCAACTCTTAGTTTTATTAATTAATTCAATAGTTTTTTTACTTTCAATTTTATTAATCTCACCTTTTATTTTTTGAATTTCAAGTTTTGTGTTTGTCTGGGGGTTTTTAATTTGTTCCTTTTCTAGCAATTTTAGTTGTAAGCCCAATTCGTTGGCCCTCTCTTTCTCTATTTTATGCAAGTAGGTCTGTAGAGATATAAAACTTCCCCTTATTACTGCTTTGGCTGTATCCCACACATTTTGGTATGATGTCTCATTATATTCATTTTCTTGGGTGAAGTTATTAATTATGTCTATGATTTGCTGTTTTACCCAATCATTCTTTAGTATAAAATTATTTAGTTTCCAATTATTTTTTGGTCTATTTTCCCCTGGCTTTTTATTAAATGTTATTTTGATTGCATTATGGTCTGAAAAGGATGCATTTACTATTTCTGCCTTACTGCATTTGATTTTGAGGTTTTTATGCCCTAGTATATGATCAATTTTTGTATAGGTTCCATGAACTGCTGAGAAGAAAGTATATTCCTTTCTGTCTCCATTTAGCTTTCGCCAAAGATCTATCATATCAAACTTTTCTAATATTCTATTTACCTCTTTGACTTCTTTTTTATTTATTTTGTGGTTTGATTTATCTAATTCTGAGAGTGCAAGGTTGAGATCTCCCACTATTATAGTTTTGCTATCTATTTCCTCTTGCAGCTCTCTTAATTTCTCTTTTAAGAATTTAGATGCTGCACCACTTGGTGCATATATGTTTAATATTGATACTGCTTCATTATTGATGCTGCCCTTTAGCAGGATATAATGCCCTTCCTTATCTCTTTTAATTAGATCAATTTTTGTTTTTACTTGATCTGAGATGAGGATGGCTACTCCTGCTTTTTTGGTTTTGCCTAAAGCATAATAGATTCTGCTCCACCCTTTTACTTGTAGTTTGAATGTCTCACCCTGTTTCAGGTGTGTTTCCTGTAAACAACATATAGTAGGATTCTGACTTTTAATCTAGTCTGCTAACTGCTTCCTCTTTATGACGCAGTTTGCCCCATTCACATTTATGGTTAGAAGGACTAATTCTACATTGCTTGCCATCCTATTAACCCCTGCTTATGCTTTTCTCCTTTCCTTCCCTCTTACCCCCCTACCCAGTATTAAACTGGTGAACACCACTAGCTTTTCACAGCCCTCCCTTTATAGGATCCCTCCCCCACCTTAAAGATCCTCTCCTTATTTTACCCCTTTTCCTCGAAATTTCTGTATTCCCTTCCCCTTAGCTTACTCCTTCCCTTTCACTTTTCAATGAAGTGGAAGAAGTTTCACCATAAATCGAATATGTCTATTGATACACACTATGTTCATCTCCCTCCTTTCTTTCTCTCAGATATAATAGGTTACCTTTGCCTCTTCATGAGATGTAGTATCACCACTTTACACTTTTTTATGATATAATTTCCTTTCCACCTCTAGTTTCTAAGACAAATTGTACATATGTTCTTTACATATTTTTTTGGCAGAAGTATAGTTCTCAAGATTTCTTTTTACCTTTTTAGAAATCTCTTGAGTTCTGTATTTGAAGATCAAACCTTTTATGTAGGTCTGGTTTTTTCCTTGAGAATAGATGGAATTCCTTTATTTCGTTAAATGTCCATCTTCTTCCCTGGAAAACGATGCTCATTCTTGCTGGCTAAGTTATTCTTGGCTGCATACCAAGTTCCTTAGCCTTTCGGAATATCATGTTCCAGGCCCTGTGTTCTTTTAATGTGGATGCTGCTAGATCCTGAGTTATCCTTATTGTGGATCCTCCATATCTGAATTGCTTTTTTCTAGCAGCTTCCAATATCTTTTCCTTTGTCTGATGGTTCTTGAACTTGGCCACTATATTTCTTGGCATTTTGATTTTAGGGTCCCTTTCAGTAGGTGATCGATGAATTTTTTTCAATGTCTATTTTACCCTCTGTTTCCAGAACATCTGGGCAGTTCTCTTTGATAATTTCCTCGAAAATGGTGTCCAAGCTCTTTTTTTTCCTCACATTTTTCAGGGAGTCCGATTATTCTCAAATTGTCTCTCCTGGATCTGTTTTCCAGGTCTGTTGTCTTTCTAGTAAGGTACTTGACATTCTTTTCAATTGTTTATTTCTCTGGTTTTGCTTGACTACCTCTTGGTTTCTCCTTTAGTCATTCATTTCTACTTGTTCCAGTCTAATTTTCAATGATGTATTTTCTTCACTCACTTTTTTTATATCTCTTTGTCCAATTGGGTTTTTATCTTCTATGGAATTTTTTTCCATTTTATCCATTTTATTTTTTAGAGAGCTGTTTTCTTTTTCCAGCTCACTAATCCTGTTTTCCTTGGATTTGTTCACCTTTTCCAGCTCACTAATCTTGTTTCTCAATGATTTGATTTCTTTATCCACTCTGTCTTTGAATGCATGGGATGACTTCTCCAGGCTCTCTTGCCAAGCTTCCCTTTCCTTTTCCCATTTCTCTTCCAGCTCCCTTGTGAGAGCCTTTTTGATTTCCTCTATGAGATTCTTTTGTATTGAGGAGCAGCTCATATCCCTCTTAGGGGATTCATCTGGGGACAGTCTGTTTTTAGTCTCCTCAGTATTTGAAGTCTGCTCTCTCTCCATACAAAAGCTGTCAATGGTTAGAGCCCTTTTGAATTTTTTGTTCATTTTGTCAGAGTAGGAATCTAAGAAAACAAACTGACAAGAGAAACAATTGGTCTGTTTTGCGGGGGATGGTGCTGGATGGTATTAATGGGCTTCCTCTACAGACTGGGGGTAGGGCAGCAGAGAGCCACTAACAGAACAGCAATGACTGTACTGAGTCTGCGCTCTGAGGCTCTGAGAACGCACTGGGTCAGTCCAGGTGGGGGTTGGGGGTGGCTGGGTTCTGAGAGATGCTGGCTTTCTGGGGTTTTAATCTTCACCTCCGTTGTTTATACCCTCTCCGCTGCTCCCGGCTTGCTGCCAAGATGGAGTATCCACACTGGGGTAAAAGCCTTTTCGCAGAAACGGCAGAGATCGTACCCCTTCCCCTTTGGTCTGAGCTGTGTGAGCTGCCTGTCTCGCTCTGGCTTGCCTGCCCCGCTCTGGCTTGCCTGCCCTCAGTCTGCGCCCAGTCTGATTGTCCCCTCCCCCGAGCAAACACAGACCTTTTCTGGCAACTTTCAAGGATGTCTTCTCTTGGTGATTATTTGTGGATTTCTTTCTGGGTCAAGCATTAAGTCTGAGGCTTGTCATGAAGTAAGTTCTGAGAGAAAACGAGGAGCTCAAGCAGCTGTCTGCCTCCACGCCGCCATCTTGGCCGGAAGGAACTGTTATCCTAAAACTATATTATAAAGCAGTGGCCATTAAAACCATTTCTACTAAGAAATAGAGTAGGTGATCAGTGGAATGGATTAGGTTCACAAGACTCAAAAGTCAAGGGCTATAGTAATTTAGTGTTTCATAAACCCAAAGACTCTAGCTTCTGGGATAAGAACTCATTATTTGACAAAAACTGCTGAGAAAATTGGAAAATAGTATTGGGAAACTAGGCCTCAACCAAAACCTCACACCCTTTACCAAGATAAGGTCAAAATCGATTTATAATTTAGACATAAAGAGATAATACCATAAGCAATTTAGAAGAACAAAGGATAGTTTATCTCTCAGATCTGTGGGTGAATGGAATAAACTGAAGGAACACCTCTCATAGAAATGTGACCTTAAACTATGCCTTAATTGTGACTTGAGACTTTAAAATAACAAATTGAGCTATAACTAAAAAGCTACAGGTGTTTGATTGTCTTAGATGAACATTTCCCCTCCTATTTTCCCCACCACTTAATTATGACTTTGGGAATTCAGGTAAGAGAATTCTCTCATCCAAAAATATCTGCTCTGCTTGTACATGAGGTCTCTAAGGAAATTTAAATTAGACTGTGTTTAGAGTGTAAGCCTGCACTCCCTCAGACAATGGAAGGAAAAAGTTAGGGATGGTGTAGAGGCTTCTGGTCTATAAATCTTGTGTTTTGCAGTTTGTTCTTTACATTCCTCTACTGACACTTTATTAGAAATTGCCTATCTTGAGAGATTGTAATACATCCCTTTTTGCTTTTGTTTTTGTTTTATTTTTTAATCTCAAGAATCTACTTTTAATTTGGGTAAGGGACACTGTCCCACACAGTTTGGGGGCTAGTCCAGGATATTTCCTGTTCATGAAGGGTTCTCTCCTGTATCGAATCCTTGGGCAGGTGCCCTCCAGAGAGTTTTCCAGTAATTCTTGGATTTGACTTGGGAACTCCCTCTCTGATTGGGTATACACATAATGAAAAATGGTGTTCAGCTCTAGAGAAAGAACTGAAATTTGGTCCTCTAATACTTGTCCAGAATGCTTTTGCCCATATTGGGAGGGGGGAAGACAATGTGATAAAATAGAAAGAGCATTAACAAGAGTCTGAAGATCTGGGTTTAATTTGATGCTAACTTGCTAATTAACCTCAGAGAAGGCATTTTTTACTCCCTGGAATCCCCTTTCCTTTGTTATATAAAGGGATTGGATTATTTGGGTTGGCAAAGTGCTTTGTCTAGCACACAATCTCATTTGATGCTCTCATTAAGTACATGACATGAGTACTGCAGGTATTCTTAGCCTTATTTTTCCAGAGGAGGTGTGTTAAAGGCTAGAACTGAGCAGATGCACTTAACATAAGGTAACTTAGCACTTCAGGCTAATTAACAATTGGACAATTCTCTATTAACATATGCTTGGAGGATGACCCTACTCAACTCTCTGCTGGTTACACATGTGGGTATGGACAAAGAAGGGGAAGAGAGATCAGAGGCTGAGTAAGACAAGCAGGATAATTCTTTGTAGATGGAGAGAGAGAAAGGAGGTGTGGAGATTCCTATATCTAATCCCCTGACAGTGACTCCAGAAGACCAAGAATAAATACTTTTGTTTATCCTGACTCCAGCTGATTCTAAGATATCCAGGGTACCAACATGGACACAACATTTGGCATCCAGCGTGTGGGCCAAGCACCCTACTTTCACTTAAGTCCTCTGGTGACCAGGAAATTAGGTGAGTATTTTAATAGACAAACAGGGAACTTACTTTGTTAAGGGCTAAACTAGTAACCTTTTATACCTGAAATGGGGCAAATGTTAGGAAAAGATTCTCCCCCCGTCCCCATCCCCAGCCCCTACCCCAAAGGGGCGCTATAGAAAGCATGCTTAAGTTAATTGATGGGCAAGATTTAATTATAACCTAGGAACAGATCACTAGACTCTTGGGTACATTAGGGCACATGTCCCCTTGGTACTTAGAGAAGAAGAAATAAGTGTAGATAATTGGAAACTTGTGGGACAACAACTTTATGAATATTACAACAATAAAGGTCCTCATTCAATTTCCACAGAAGCATTTTATATATATAACATAATTCAATTGGCATTAAACAATCTGGCAAGTTGTAGAAAAAGGAAAAGTTTTAGAAATGGCCAGATGAGGAAGTGTGAGGAAAAAAAGGGAGACAATGAACAGTCTAAAGATCTTGCCTGAGGGCATGGGAACTTAAATGAGTTTCAAGGGTGTGGTAATTATAACTTTCTTGAGGAAGCTTCATCCCCACTTAGGGAGCAGATTATTGCTGGGCCCCCATCAACTTCACCTTCTGGGATATAAGCAGGAGGAGTAGTGGGAGGGGTGGTGATATCATCAACACCTCCCCCTCAGCAATCACCCTCTCCTATAACTAGATTGCAAAAGACAGTACTTAAAGCTACAGAAGAAGGGAGGGATATAGGTGATCTGAGGCTCCAAATATATCCTGTGATTCAATAGTTTAACTCTTCAGGTCAAGAGAATAGAAGATATACTCCTTTTGATATAGACGTCCTCAAAGACCTGAAAAAGGCTTGCACTCTTTATGGGCTACATCAGCTTATGTTAAGATATTATTACAGAATTTGGCTTCTGAAGTCTTAACCCCTAGTGACTGGAAATCTATAGCAAGGGTATGCTTAGAACCTGGGCAAAACTTGTGGCTTTCTGAATATAGTGAGCTCTATAAGATACAAGCCCAACAAAATAGTCAAAGTGGAGTTAATACTTCAATCACCTGTGACCAACTAAGGGTTTTTATTCAGAAATTTCAGTACAGATTAATTACTCCATAGCAGCATATGAGCAAATTGCTACTGCTGCTAACAAAGCATGGGCTTCTCTCCCCAATAAAAAAAACAAGGGCAAGACCTTCACAAAAATTGAACAAGTATCAAATGAATAATTTGCTGGTTTTGTGGGATGTTTGCAGACAGCTACTAATGGTGAAAATACAGTAACAGACATTTTGATAAGGCAATTGGCTAAAGAAAATGCTAATAAGGTTTGCAGAAGAATTATATTAGGACTACACAAAGATGCTCCTTTAGAGGAGATCAGAAGATGCTATGCCACAGTGGGTACAAATATTTACCTTTTATAGCCAGGCTATGATGCAGACTTTCCAAGATCCTAACATGAGAAGACAGGGTCCTTTTTGGCAAGGGACTTCCAGAAAGACTCATCAATGTTTTCAATGTGGCAAAGTAGGGCATCTGAAAGCTCAATGTTGGCAAAGAGACAGAGTGAGAAAACAGGGTGGGAGAACAAGATCCTATACCCCATGCCCAAAATGCAACAGAGGATTCCATTGGGCATCAGAGTGTATACTGATTCAGGGAAACTGGATGAGGGGCCCAGCTCCAGGGCCCCAGGCAAAAAACACTTGGGTCATGATGGCAGCCAATGCCACACCCAGAGAGTGCCTAGAAGTCCAGTACCCAGACATAACCAATCAGCAAGAAAGCCATCTGATGGGAGAAAGGGATTACACAATCAATCAGCTAGGAGGCAACCTGATGGAAGAAAGGGATTATAATTTGGGAGGATAGAGTTGTATGCAGCTGGGACAACTGAGATATCCTCTGGAGAGGTGAAATGTGTTCCTCTCCAACCTATGGATCCCTTGCCTCCAGGCCCAGTAAGCTTGACCATTTCACCTCCTGAGAGTACTTATAAAATAGTGTCCATCCATACACTGATGTGGGAAACTGGGGAATGTGTAGATAATATCCCAGTCACAGGTAGACAATGTGTGACTTATCAACTAGGAGAAGTAGTGGCATTAGGTTTATTGATACAGACTCCTAATAAGCAATCTGGTGATAGTCACCCAGATTCTGACTCCAAGCAGCAAAACCCAGGAATATACTGGACAGCAGCCATGATAGCTGATCGACCTATGCTCACCATCTATATAAATGGCATACCATTAGAAGGACTGGTAGCACAAATGCAGACCGTACAGTCATTAGAGGTGCCAACTGGCCCAGTCACTGGCCAAAGACTAAGGCAGATACCTACATGTCTGGTGTAGGAGGATCAATAGCAGCTGAAGTTAGTGCTACCCCTTTAAGATGGATATTTGAAGGTGAAACAGGAGTTTTTACTCCTTTTTATAGTTGAAAAAATCCCCATCAATATGTGGGGAAGAGACATTTTACAACAATTAGGGTTACAAATGAGTACTTCGGTTTTTAAGGCAGGGCTGCTGTTGAAGGCCTGCCAACATTTTCACCTGTTCCTATTCAATGCAAAACTGATACACCAGTGTGGATAGAACAGTGGCCCTTAGCTAGCAATAAAATTCGGCCTTATTAGATATCATATAGGAGCAACTTGACCAAGGACATTTACAACCTTCTCTAAGTCCTTGGAATTCCCCAGTATGTGGTGTAAAAAAGGAATCTGGAAAACGGAGGATGTTTTCTGATTTAAAAAATGTAAATGAACAGATGGAAACTATGGGAATTCTTCAACCTGGACTTTCATCTCCTACTCAATTGCTTCTTTGGGTTATAGACATTAAGGATTGTTTCTATTCTATCCCTCTAGATAAGGAGGATATGAAAAGATTTGCCTTTTCAGTGCCCAGTGTTAACTTAGCTGAGCCTTATAAAAGATATGAATGAACAGTTTTGCCACAGGGAATGAAAAACAGCCCTACTATTTGTCAAATGTATGTTGCTGCTGCTCTTACTCCAGTAAAAAAAGCATTTCCAAAAGTAATGTTAATACATTACTTGGATGATATATTGGGATGTGCACCTGAGGAATAAATGTTAGAAGCATGTCTACAAAAAACCATAGAAACACTAAGGAATTATAAATTGCACATAGCTCCAGAAAAAATTTAAAGACATGCTCCTTTCCAATATTTAGGATATGAAGTATATCCTAAGGTGCTTACATTACAAAAATTCTCCTTAAGAACAGAGAAGCTAAACACCTTAAATGACTTCCAGAAATTGATAGGAGATGTCCAATGGATAATGTGTCCCACGTTAGGCTTGACTACCTATCAATTGCAACCATTATATGACATTTTAAGGGGAGACAGTGCTTTAAGTTCACCACACCAGCTTACAAAAGAAGCTCAAGAGGCTTTGAGAGAAGTTGAACTGGTTTTATCCAATGTGGTTGAAAAAGTCACTAAAAAACCCTTGGAAATATTAGTTTTTGCTACACAAGAGGTATCCACAACACTTCTTCATCAAGGACACAGTGTGATAGAGTGGGTGAATCTCCCAGCACAACCAGAACAAAGCCTTACTCCTTACTCAGTGCTTGTGGTTAGAATTTTATTAAAAGCCATTAAGCAAGCAGTACAATCTGGGATAAGACCTGACAAGATATACACCTTTTACACTAATGCACAAGTTAATGTGTGTTGTGAAATAATCCCAGAATGGCTCCAAATTTTACAAACGGGTCTCCATTAAAGATAACCAGACTATTACATAATTGGTGATGGATTCTTGAAGAAAACGTTTCTAAAGTTCCTCTTAAAGGACCAACTATCTTTACAGATGCATCCAAACATAATATTTGTGCTGTATACTCTTGTGACTTAACTATAAAGAGAATAGTCAGAACTCCTTTTCAGTCCACTCAGCAGAATGAATTGTATGCAATCATTCTAGCTCTTACTTATTATTCAGGAGACATAAATATAATATCTGATTCAGCCTATTCAGTAAGTGTGGTACAAAGAATTGCCAAAGCCCAAATAAAATCTGTAGCCTCCAATATATATCAGCTCTTTAGGGAACTTCAAGAGCAAGTGAGAAAGCATTCAGATAAGATTTATATCTTGCATGTCCACTCTCATAGGGGACTTCCAGGTCCTATTTTTGATGATAATTCAAAACAGATAGCCTTCTAACTATGTTAGCCAATACTCCTTTATTTCAAGAAGCCCAAGAATCTCATTCTAAATATCATCAGGCTTCCCAAGCTCTACATTTACAATTTGGAATAACAAGAGAAGAAGCTAGGAGCATAGTAAAAGCCTGTACAGCTTGCCTTCCTTTCCATGCTCCTATACTCCCTCCAGGGAAGAACCCTTGTGGTTTGAGACCCAATGAAATTTGGCAAATGGATGTGACCCATTATAAATCTTATGTCTTTTATCCATGTTGTGGTAGACACCTTTGAAGGATTCACTTTTGCAATACCAAGCAGGAAAAGAGACAGCCCGAGTGGTCACTGAATTTGCATTTATGCAAGCATTTGAAATTATGGGTGTTCCACAAGCAATAAAAACAGACAATGGACGTGCATATACTTCTAAACATTTTGCACACTTTTGTGCACAGTATAAGATTTTGCATACCGCTGGCATACCCTTTAATCCTCAAGGATAGACAATAGTAGAAAGGAGAAACAGAGACCTCAAGACGCTGCTCCAAAAAAAAAGAAAGGAGAAGCCACAGGTAACCCTAGAGAACTTCTAAATCTAGCCCTTTATACTATTAACTTCTTAATTTTTGACAAAGATGCACTGGCTCTGGCAGACAGGTTTTATAACCCACCAGAAGGGCAATGTCCAGTGCGAGCAGCTCCACTGTCTTTAGATAATCACCAGGTCATGTGGAGAGACCCAGAAAGTGGTGAATGGAAGGGACCAGATAGGTTAACTGTTTGGGGGAGAGGGTTTACTTGTCTCTGTACAGATGGAGACGGAATCAGATGGGTGCCGACAAGCCATATTCACCTTGTTCATCAGAGAGAGACAGAATAGACCCTTGAAACAAAGGAGAAGACCCAAGAAACATCGGGTGATTCTGTTGCTGACTGCCCACCACTGAAAGAGCCTGGCAGTTATGGCATTTGACTCATGGACATCAAAAATTGTTGGACTTAAAAACCCTCAGAAATCATTGGATTTTCTGGAACATCATAAAACTATTGTAAGACTTGAAAACCCTCAGGAATCATTGGATTCTCTGAGACATGATAAGACTGTTGTAGGATTTGAAAGCCCTCAGGAATCATTGGATTCTCTGAAACATAAGACTATTGCAAAAAGTCCTGAGGATCATTGGATTCCCTGACATGTGAAGCAATGGACAATAGATTGGTTTTGGACTATCTCTTGGCTGCTGAAAAAGGTGTATGTGTGACTGATGTTTACATACCCTCCTTCTAGGACTTCTGGAAATCTTTTACAAGACCATGTTGATTTATATTGTTTCTTATATCACTATTTGCATGTACAATTCGTGTTTGTTATAACTCATAGAGCCTGCACTGACTGTGGAGAGTGCGTTATTGCTTTGTGCTTATGTAATACCTCCCATGCTGATGGTTTGTGCACACACACACAAGACCCTTCAGCCCAGAAACACTCTAGCAATCCCGACTTCCCTTTGGTGCTTTTCATCTCCCTTCCTGAGAAGTTGGGGGAGGGGGTTGATCACCTCCTTTTTGCTGTTTTCACCTCCATTCCTAAGAAATCAGGGAGGGTGTGATCACCTCCTTTTTGGGGTACTTACCTCCCTGAGAAGTCAGGGATGGCATGACCACCTGTTTTCTAAAACAAAAGAAAGTGGGAGATGTAAAGGGCTAGAACTAAGCAGATGCACTTAACATAAGGTAACCTAGCACTTAAGGCTAATTACCAATTGGACGATTCTCTATGAACATATGTTTGGAGGATAACACTACTTAACTCTGTGCTGGCTCCATCTGTAGGTGTGGACAAAGAAGGGGAAGAGAGATCAGAGAGTGGAGTAGGACAAGCAGGATCATTCTTTGTCAGTGGAGAGAGAGAAAGGAGATGTGGAGATTCTTATACCTAATCCCCTAATAGGTACCCCAGAGACCAAGAATAAAGACTTTTGCTTATCCTGACTCCGGCTGATTCTAAGATATCCAGGATACTAACGTGGAAATAACAGAGGTGAAATGATTTGCCCAACATCACATGGCTAGTAATAAGAGCATACACTTATCTAGCACTTTTAAGATACCCAAAGGACTTCACATAGATAATATCATTTCCTTGTATTTTTATAACAATCCTGTGAGATAGCTCTTTCAACATCCTCATTATACAGATGAAGAAATTGAGGATAAAAGAAATGAAGAAATTGGCTTAGGGTTACACACTGAGTATTTTATGCAGGAGTCAAACCCAAGTTTTTGGACCTCTAAGTCTAGGACTTTATCCATTACTACCCCACTTTTAACTCAGATGGGTAAAAAGGATCTTCCAGCATCTATGAATATCTGATATATTCTATGAGATGCAGATGGCCACACCAGAAAGCCTTTTATAAAAGAAATTTATTTATTTATCTTTAAATAATGTTTTTTTTAATACTCAAAATATATGGAAAGATAGATTTCAACATACACTTTTGCAAAACCCTGCGTTCCAAGTTTTTCTCCTTCCCCTCCCCTAGGAAAAAAAAATCCACTAATCCATGATATGTTCAACATGTACAATTCTTTCATACATATTTCCCCAGAGAATCTTCATTTTCTAGGCCTAGGAATGTGTCTCATAGGCTCTCATCATTTAAAATTCAAAATTTATTTAAATAGTTGTTAACTTTTAACATGCAATTGGAAAATATGTTGTGAAATATATAAAAATGTATTTTTAAAAGAACATCTATGTTATACCAGAACTCAAAAGAAGAAATGGGAGAGAACATTCTTACTCCCCCTTTTACTCTCCCCTTTACAGAGGAGATAAAGCTATAAAAGTTGTATATTACATATAGTTGGATGGGTTTTTTTTTATGTATTTATCAATCACACTGATTTTTTCCATGTATTTTTTTTCTTTTTTTGACTTTAAAAGTACTTCTTTGTAAATGGCATAAAAATCTTGGAATAGAAGAAAAGATAACACAGAAAACTGTTCTGATATAAAGCAAAAAAAAACAGCAATAAAAATGTACTTTTCAAAAAAAGTCTATGTTTTATGTTCTAAGATTCTTTCCAGCTCCCACATTCTAGAGTTCTAGAATTCCAGGTCTCATTCATTCACTGATATTTAGTTGAAAGATTCCTGAACCTGGGATCAGGAGATTTGACTTGGGAAATCTGTCTCAAAGAGAGGAATGGAAGAGGAGAAATAATGAGAATACTACTACATCTGGACTCCTCTGTCTGGCTTTTCAAGATCCTTTCCAGACTCCAGCTACTGCCTACCTACCTTAAATGATCTTTTCTGCCTCCCCTTCATATAATTAGTTTTGTATTCTAGGATGCTTCTTCACTACATATATATATATATATATATGTATATATATATATATATATATATGGTACATTACACTCAGTCCCACCTTCATGTTTTTGCCTTCTCTTCCCAATAACAATTTTGTCTCTTTAGGAAGCTCATAAGAGGAGGGAATTATGTGTGTGTATATTTGTGTGTGTATATGTATAGATATGTGTATATATATATATATATATATATATAAATACATATATACTTATATGTCAGTGTATATACAATATGTATATGTACACAAAAATATTGTTTTGTGTGTATGTATATAAACATACACATACATAAAAACATACACACATATTAATGAGGGGAAGGCAAAAATAGGAATGATCAAGAAAGGGGGAGTCCCTTCCTGCCATTCTAACAGTATTACTTGTCTTCTTCATCAACAAAGAAAGGAGCAGGTGTGCTGATGCTTTAGAATCTATATGATGAGTGCACTGTTTTGAATCCATGCCAAAATCTGTCTTACCACAATTGGCCATCAGGACATTTCTTTCCTCTGATCAATAATAACTTCCTTCTCAGAAAGATCTCAAAGGGAAAGATTACCTGTCTTCTAATATCTCGTTCTAATATTTACTCATCACACTTGGGTGGGGGATGCAGCTACTAGTATCAGCTGATTTAGCAAAGTTGCAGAATTTAAATAAACCCACACAAAGGGGCAGCTAGGTGATACAGTGGATAGAGCACCATCCCTGAGGTCAGGAGGTCCTAAATTCAGATCTGGCCTCAGACACTTAATACTTTCTAGCTGTGTGACCCTAGGAAAGTCATTTAAACACAAATGCCTCAGGAAAAAAAAAAACATACAAATCATCAGCATTTTTATATATTACTGAAAAAAAAAACATCAGCAAGAGATAGAAAGAGAAATTCCATTTAAAATTACTGTAAGCAAAATAAAATAATCAGGGGTCCACGTGCCAAGACAAACCCAAGAACTATGTGAACACAACTGAACACAATTGTGCACACACAAATAAAATCAGATCTAAACAACTGGAAAAATATAAATTGTTCATGGCTAGACCAAGCTAATATAATAGAAGTGACAATTCTGCCTAAATTGGGTTACTTTTTGTTTCTTTTTTTCTTTATTTATTTAAAAAAAATTTTATTGAAAACAAAGTCACTTTATTATAAAATTTTTCTGATGCATGAGTAATT
Source organism: Sminthopsis crassicaudata (assembly GCF_048593235.1). Taxonomy (NCBI): domain Eukaryota; kingdom Metazoa; phylum Chordata; class Mammalia; order Dasyuromorphia; family Dasyuridae; genus Sminthopsis; species Sminthopsis crassicaudata. The sequence continues at coordinate 345,106,301 of NC_133620.1, read as the reverse complement.
TTTTAAATAACATTATCCCTTGTAATCATTTTTCCAAATTATCCCCTCCCTCCCTCTACTCCCTCCCCTAGATGACAGGCAATCCCATACATTTTACATGTGTTACAGTATAACCTAGATATAATATATGTGTGTAAATCCAATTTTCTTGTTGCACATTAAGTATTAGATTCTGAAAGTATAAGTAACCTGGGTAAATAGACAGTAGTGCTAACAATTTACATTCACTTCCCAGTTTTCCTTCTCTGGGTGTAGTTGTTTCTGTCCATCATTGATCCACTGGAAGTGAGTTGGATTTTCTTTATGTTGAAGATATCCACTTCCATCAGAATACATCTTCATACAGCATTGTTGTTGAAGTGTATAGTGATCTTCTGGTTCTATTCATTTCACTCAGCATCAGTTGATGTAAGTCTTTCCAAACCTCTCTGTATTCATCCTGCTGGTCATTTCTTACAGAGCAGTAATATTCCATAACCTTCACATACCATAATTTACCCAACCATTCTCCAATGGACATCCATTCATCTTCCAGTTTCTAGCCACTACGAAAAGAGCTGCCACAAACATTTTGGCACATACAGGGCCCTTTCCCCTCTTTAGTATTTCTTTGGGATTTATAAGCCCAATAGCAGCAATGCTGGATCAAAGGGTGTGCAAAGTTTGATAACTTTTTGGGCATAGTTCCAAATTGTTCTCCTGAATGGTTGGATTCTTTCACAATTCCACCAACAATGTATTAGTGTCCCAGTTTTCCCACAACCCCTCCAGCATTCATCATTATTTGTTCCTGTCATCTTAGCCAATCTGACAGGGGTGTAGTGGTATCTCAGAGTTGTGTTAATTTGCATTTCTCTGATCAGTAGAGATTTGGAACACTCTTTCATATGAGTGGATATAATTTCAATTTCATCATCTGAGAATTGTCTGTTCATATCCTTTGACCATTTATCAATTGGAGAATGGTTTGATTTGTTATAAATTAGGGTCAGTTCTCTATATATTTTGGAAATGAGACCTTTATCAGAACCTTTAACTGTAAAAATATTTTCCCAATTTGTTACTTCCCTTCTAATCTTGTTTGCATTAGTATTGTTTGTACAGAAACTTTTTAGTTTGATGTAATCAAAATCTTCTATTTTGTGATCAATAAGGATCTCTAGTTCTCCTCTGGTCATAAACTCCTTCCTCCTCCACAAGTCTGAGAGGTAGACTATTCTCTGTTCCTCTAATCTATTTATGATCTCATTCTTTATGCCTAAATCATGGACCCATTTTGATCTTATCTTGGTATATGGTGTTAAGTGTGGATCCATATCTAATTTCTGCCATACTAATTTCCAGTTTTCCCAACAGTTTTTTTCAAATAATGAATTTTTATCCCTAATGTTGGTATCTTTAGGTTTGTCAAAGACTAGATTGCTATAGATGTACCCTTTTTTGTCCTTTGTACTTAATCTGTTCCACTGATCCACTGGTCTATTTCTTAGCCAATACCAAATGGTTTTGGTGACTGCTGCTATATAATATAGCTTTAGATCAGGTACACCTAGACCACCTTCATCTGACTTTTTTTTCATTAGTTCCCTTGGAATTCTCGACCTTTTATTCTTCCATATGAATTTTGTTGTTATTTTTTCTAGGTCATTAAAATAGTTTCTTGGGAGTCTGATTAGTGTAGCACTAAATAAATAGATTAGTTTGGGGAGTATTGTCATCTTTATTATATTCACTCGGCCTATCCAAGAGCACTGAATGTCTTTCCAATTATTTAAATCTGACTTTATTTTTGTGGCAAGTGTTTTGTAATTTTGTTCATATAATTACTGACTTTTCTTTGGTAGATGGATTCCCAAATATTTTATACTCTCAACATTTGTTTGGAATGGAATTTCTCTTTGTATCTCTTGCTGTTGCATTTTGTTGGTGATATATAAAAATGCTGAGGATTTATGTGGATTTATTTTGTATCCTGCAACTTTGCTAAAATTCTGAATTATTTCCAATAGCTTTTTAGCAGAGTCTTTGGGGTTCTCTAAGTATACCATCATGTCATCGGCAAAGAGTGATAGTTTGATTTCCTCCTTTCCTACTCTAATCTCTTTCTGGGCTCTTATCATGGAGTTTCTAGTACTATATTGAATAGTAATGGTGATAGTGGGCAACTTTGTTTCACTCCTGATCTGACTGGGAAAGTTTCAGTTTATCTCCATTGCATATTATGCTTACTGACGGTCGTAAATATATGCTCCTGATTATTCTAATGAATAGTCCATTTATTCCTATACTCTCAAGCGTTTTTAATAGGAATAGATGTTGGATTTTATCAAATGATTTTTCTGCATCTATTGAGATGATCATATGGTTTTTGTTAATTTGATTATTAATATGGTCAATTATACTAATAGTTTTCCTAATATTAAACTAGCCCTGCATTCCTGGTATAAATCCTATTTGATCATAGTGTATTACCCGGGGATGATTTTCTGAATTCTTTTTGCTAATATCTTATTTAAGATTTTAGCATCAATATTCATTAAGGAAATTGGTCTATAGTTTTCTTTCTCAGTTTTCAACCTACCTAGTTTAGGTATCAGTACCATGTCTGTGTCATAAAAGGAGTTTCATAGGATTCTTTCATTCCCTATTTTTTCAAATAGTTTATATAACATTGGAGCTAATTATTCTTTAAATGTTTGGTAGAATTCACATGTAAATCCATCTGGTCCTGGGGATTTTCTCCTGGGGAGTTGATTAATAGCTTGTTCTATTTCTTTTTCTGAAATGGGACTATTTAAGCAATTTATCTCCTCCTCTGTTAATCTAGGAAGCCTATATTTTTGGAGGAAGTCATCCATTTCACTTAAGTTATCAAATTTATTGGCATAAAGTTGGGCAAAGTAATTCCTTATTATTTCTCTAATTTCCTCTTCATTGGTGGAAAGATCCCCCTTTTCATTTGTAAGACTAATAATTTGATTTTCCTCTTTCCTTTTTCTGATCAGATTTACCAAAGATTTATCTACTTTATTGGCTTTTTCATAAAACCAACTCTTGGTTTATTTATTAATTCAATAGATTTTTTACTTTCAATATTATTGATTTCTCCTTTTAATTTTTGTATTTCAAATTTGATTTTTGGTTGGGGGTTTTTAATTTGGTCTTTCTAGCTTTTTAAGTTGCAGGAATTGGGCTACTTTTTCAATGCCATGCCAATCAAACTGCCAAAACATTATTTTATAGAACTAGAAAAAATAATAATTAAATTCATATGGAAGAACAAAAGGTCAAGAATATCAAAGGAATTAATAAAAAAAAACTTACTGATAAGTCAGAATGCTGGCTCAGCAGTAAGAAACCTAAAGCAATATTATAGAGAAGCAGTCACCTAAACTGTTTGGTATTGGTTAAGAAATAGTCAGTAGAACAGATTAGATACACAGGACACAATAAGCAAGGCCAATAGCAATTGAGTATTTGATAAGCCCTCAAACTCCAGCTCCTGAAACTCACCATTTGACAAAAATTACTGGGAAAACTGGAGAATAATATGTCAGAAACTTGGCATAGACCAACATCTCATGCCCCATGTCAAAATAAGATCAAAATGGATACATGATTTGGGCATAAAGGATGATAGCATAAACAAATTAGGAGAATGAGGGAAAATTTACCTGTCAGGTCTCTGGAGAAGGGAGGAACTTAAGATCAAAGAAGAACTAGAGAACATGATGAAGGAAAAAATGGACAACTTTACATTAAATTAAAAAGTTTTTGCACAAACAAAGCCAACAGAAATAAGATTAAAAGGGAAGTACAAAGCTGTGAAAAGCCTTCTGGCAAGGTCTCATTTCTAAAATATATAAACTGTGTCAAATTTATAAGAATGCACATCATTTCCCAATTGATAAATGATTAAAGGATATGAACAAATGATTTTCAGATGATGAAATTAAAGCCATTTATAGTTATATGAAAACATGTTCTAAATCACCATTTATTAGAGAAATGCAAATTAAAGCAACATTGAGGTACTACCTCACACCTCTCAGAATGGCTAAGTTGACAGGAAGAATAATGTTAAATGTTGGAGGGGATGTGGGAAAACTGGGACACAAATGCATTGTTGGTGAAGTTGGGAAATGATTCTATCATTCTGGAGAGCAATCTGGAACTATGCCCAAAGGGCTATAAAACTGTGCATACCATTTGACCCAGCAGTGCCATTACTGGGAGTGTACCCCAAGGAAATCATAAAGAAGGGGAAAAGGCCTACCTGTGCAAAAATGTTCATAGCAGCTCTTTTTATGATAGCAAAGAATTAAAAAAGGAGTGGATTCTCATCAATTGGGGAATGCCTGAACAAGTTGTGATACATGAAGGTAATGGAATATTACTGTTCCATAAAAAATGAACAAGCTGATTAGAGAAAGGCCTGGAAAGATTTACATGAACTGATGCTGAGTGAAACCAGCAGAACCAGGAATATGTTGTACACAATAACAGCAAGATTGTGCAGTGATCAACTATGAAAGGCTTGGTTCTTTTCAGTAGTTCAATGATCCAAAAGAATCCCCATGGACTTTGGACAGAAAATGCCATCTGCAAACAGAGAAAAAACTAAGGAGACTGAATATAAATCAGCACATGCTATCTCTGCTTCTTTTTTCTGTCTTTTTCTCTCTCCCATGATTTTTCTAGTTAGTTCTGATTTTTCTCTTCCAACATAATTCATAAAACAAAGTGTATTAAAAATAAATAAACTAAAAAAAGTAGTATTAGCTAAAGCATGGAAAAAGGAAGGTCTTTTGGTCATTGTGGTTGGCAATTGGACTTTATGTGGAAAGGTGGAAGTGCCATTTGTCAGGTCTAATGTTAAGTTATCTGGTAACCATCATAGTGTTTTCTCTGAAGAAATTCAGACTTACTTTCCAACTCAAAGAAAGGCATTTAATGACATTTAAACACTCATTGGGTGGGCCAAACTCCCTGAAGGAGTCAGCAGGTTGGCCAAGCAAGATAAGGATTTTGAAAGAGTCAATGGTGCTGATTACATGAGAAGATATAGAAATTCTGAGGTTACAGGAGGAATTTGGGGAGGTCCTAAAGCCTTGATGGAAGTGGACATGGGGTTATATAAAATGCAAACAGGAAAGCCTATTCAAGAGGTATTAATGTTTACCTAATGAGACAAAGAAGGGTAATAGGGCAGGCATTCTGTCAGGGGTAAGATTTATTGAGGTTGGCAATTCAGCATCCTGTTCTACATCCTGTTGGTGCCACTTTCTTATTGACTGACTTGGCAAAGGCAGCCAAAGAGGCTGCCAATGATTGGAATCCTGCCTGACCAGCTAATCAATACTACCTGCCTAAGAAATGGTAAGGCCCATTTAACCAAGATCATAGTCCTTTTTCAGGGAAAAGTGCTAACTATCTGAAGTTCTAATTCTCCTGGAGGGAAAGAGAGCTAAGCATTCAGATACTTGGGATACTGTATTCCCCAAGCCTTATTTTTTCCCCACTTAATAGTGGGGGAAAAGCTTAATAGCTTTTGATTTTTTCCAATTATATGTAAAAACAATTTTCAACATTCATTTTTAAAGGAGTTTTTAAATGTTATCTTTTTCTGTTCCTTTAACCTGGAAGTTGCTAAATATTGTGTGATTTTGACTGTGGTACTATGAGATCTGAATTGTTTCTAGCTACTTGTAAAATTTTCTCTTTGACATGGGAGATCTGGAAATTATCTATAATTTTTGGATCTCTTTCAGGAAGGGATAAGTAGATTCCTTCAATTTCTATTTTATTCTCTGGATCCAATATGTCAGGATAGTTTTCCTTCATAATTTTTTGATATATGATGTCAAGAGTTTTTTTTCTTTTTTAAAACCAAGGCTTTAGGGTAGTTCAGAAATTCTTGAATTGATAAAGTAACTGGATAATTTAAAAAATAATAATAATTCTTGAATTGATTTCTCTCAATCTTTTTTCCAGGTTTGTTTTTCTGAGGATCTGTGACTTCCCAGAGACATGGCTGAGATTCTGATTCAAGACAAGTGCCATATTGGGTTTTCTCTAACCATTCTTGAGATCATATCTCAATCTCATCTCTCTGTGACATAAGGGCCTGAAGAGTGGCACTCAAATACAAACAGAAGCAAAGTAAATTTCTAAAGAAGCAGTAAGACAGTCAGGTAACTTGCGTGTGCATTATCCAAAATTAAAGAGGAAAGAGGAGTCCAGACTTTAGAGCTGCTCTCCTAGAGTATTGGCTATGTCCTTAAATTACTCTTAGGCTGAAGGGGCCTCCAAAACCATCAAGGCTTGGTGATCCAAGGCTAATGGGTGGTTCCTAGTAAGCCAGAAGGATAAATGGCAGAGAGCAGGAACACTCTGAATAACTGCTGGATAATGGTGTCCCCTTGAGGACTTGAGGATCCACGTTGAGAGGCTCAATGTATTATAGGATCTCAAGTCATGAATTTGGAGCTGTTCTCCCCAGAAGAAAAGGGGAAGGAGCAGTTCAAAGTAAATCTTTGGAGCAAACCATCAGAGAGTGCACTTGATGATATATTGCTGTTTTGTGTGGGGAAGGGACGATCTTCTTTCATGTAAATTTTGTCTATGTGTTTGTGCATTTGTACAAAATGTCTCTGTCATGTCTGTTCTGTGAGCTAGATTTTGTTTTAAAAGGGGGGGTGGTGGAGCTAACTTCTTCCTGTGCATCTCAGCTCTGGCCAAGCTGGGGACTGCAGAAAAAAAAAAGCTAATTTTTTGGAGCAATAATTAGGGAGTTTGGAACTTGGTCATTTCAAGAATGCAAAAGTGCTTAGCATAAAATAAATGATTTATCGGTGTTAATTACTTTATTGGATTTAATTGCTTAATGTTTTGTAACTTTATTGGATTTTTAGCTGTGATCAACATACAATACTAGTGTAGAGATAAATGAATTTTTTGTGTGTGTGAAGTAATTTGGAAGAAAATTCAACTATTTTAAGATCTCCATGAAGAGGATAGTGCACAGGATAAAGCCTCACATGGGAGGAGGGGTGAGTGACAGAGAAATTATGTTCAATCAGTTCAGTGAAATTTGTTGGTTTTTTTTTTTTAATTGAAGCTTTTTATTTTCAAAACATATGCAAGGCTCACTGCTAGAAACCGTGCTGGGAGATGGGATCCCACACTGATCCTTGCAAAACCCTATGTTCCCCTTTATTCCCCCAGTCCCATGTCTAGATGGCAACCAAACTGGATATATGTTAAACATGATAAAATATATATGTTAAATCCAATATAGACATATATACTTATACAATTATTTTCCTGCACAAGAAAAATCAGAACAAAAAGGGGAAAATGAATAAGAAAACAAAATGCAATCAAACAATATCAAATAGAATAAGGCTGCTTATGTTGTGATCCATGTTCAGTTCCTACAGTCCTCTCTCTGGAGGTAGATGGCTCTCTTCATTACAAGATCACTGGAACTGGCATCAATCATATCATTGTTGCAAGAAGTCACATTCATCTGAATTGATCAGCATATATTATTGATGTTGCTTTGTACAATGATTTCCTGGTTCTGCTCATTTCACTTTGCTTCAGTTCATGTAATTCTCTCCAGACCTCTTTAAAATCATCCTCCTGATCATTTCTTATAGAACAATAATATTCCATGATGTTCAAATATCATAAGTTATAAGGTCATTCTCCAACTGATGGGCATCTATTCAGTTTCCATTTTCTTGCTAGTACAAAAAGGGCTGCCACAAACATTTTTGCACATGTGGGTCCTTTTCCCTCCTTTAAGATCTCTTTGGATATAAGCCCAGTAGAAACACTACTGGATGAAAAGGTATAAGAAATTGCTCTTCAGAATGGTTGGATCCATTCACAGTTCTACCAACAGTGCATTAGTGTCCCAGTTTTCCCACATTCCCTCCAACATTATTCACTATCTTTTCCTATCATCTTAGCCAACCTGAGAGTTGTGTAGTGGTGTCTCAGAGTTGACTTAATTTGCATTTCCCTGATTCATAGTGATTTAAAGCACTTTTTCATATGACTAGAAATGACTTTAATTTCTTCATCTGAAAATTGTCTGTTCATATCCTTTGACCATTTATCATATAGAAAATGGCTTGAATTCTTATAAATATGAGTGAATTCTCTATATATTTTACAAATTCAGCCTTTATTCAAACCCTTAAATGTAAAAATGTTTTCCCAACTTATTACTTCCCTTCTCATCTTGTCTGCATTCGTTTTGTTTGTACAACAACTTTTTAACTTAATATAATCAGAATTATCTATTTTGTGTTCAATTATGAGTTCTAGTTCTTCTGTGGACATAAATTCTTTCCTTTTCCACAGATCTGAGAGGTAAACTATCCTATGTTTTTCTGATTTGCTTATAACATCACTCTTTGTCTAAATCATGAACCCATTTTAACATATCTTGGTATAAGGTGTTAGATGTGGGTCAATGCCTAATTTCTGCCATGTTAATTTTTAATTTCCCCAGCAGTTTTTGTCAAAGAGTGAGTTCTTATTTCAAAAACTGGGGTCTTTGTGCTTGTCAAATACTATGTTACTATAGTCATTAACTATTTTGTCTTGTGAACCTAACCTATTCCACTGATTAACTATTCTATTTCTTAGCTAGTAACCACTGCTTTATAATAGAGTTTCAGATCTGGCATAGCTAGTCCACCTTCACTAGCATTTTTTTTCCCTTAAATCCCTTGAAATTCTTGACCTTTTATTCTTCCACATGAACTTTGTTATTATTTTTTCTAGATCTATAAAATAATTCTTTGGGAGTTTGATTGGTATGACACTAAATAAGTAGATTAATTTAGGTAGTATTGTCATTTTTATTATATTTGTTCAGCCTATAGATCTGATTTTATTTGTGTGGAAAGTGTTTTGTAGTTGTGTTCTTATAGTTCCTGACTTTGCTCTGGTAGTTATTATTATATTAGACTCCTAAATATTTTATGTTACCAACAGTTATTTTAAATGGAATTTTTCTTTTTTATTTCTTGATGCTTGACTTTGTGGGTAATATGTAGAAATACTTGTGATTTCTGTGGATTTATTTTGTATCCTGCAATTTGTTAAAGTTATGAATTATTTCTAGTAGATTTTTTTAGTTGATTCTCTAAGGTTCTCTAAATATACTATCATATCATCTACAAAGAGTGATAATTTAGTTTCCTCATTACCTAATTCCTTTCATTGCTTTTTCTTCTCTTATTGCCAAAGCTAACATTTCTAATACAAAGTTGAATAGTAATGATGATAATGGGCAACATTGTTTTACTCCTGATCTTATTGGGAATGGTTCTAGTTTGTCCCCATTACATATGATGCTTGCTGATGGTTTTAAATAGATGCTACTGATCATTTTAAGGAAAAGTCCATTTATTCCTATACTCTTTAATGTTTTTTTTCTTTTATTAATTTTTATAATTATAACATTTTTTGACAGTACATATGCATAGATAATTTTTTTTTACAACATTATCCTTTGTACTCCCTTCTGTTTCGAATTTTTCCCCTCCTTCCCTCCACCCCCTCCCCTAGGTGGCAGGCATTCCCATACATATTAAATATCTTATAGTATATCCTAGGTACAATATATATATGCAGAACCGAATTTTGTTGTTGTTATTGTTGCAAAGGAAGAATTGTATTTGGAAGGTAAAAAATAATCTGGGAAGAAAAAAAAATAATAATGCTCACAGTTTGCATTCATTTTCCAGTGTTCCTGTTCTGGATGTAGCTGATTCTGTCCATCATTGATCAATTGGAATTGGATTAGCTCTTCCCTATGTTGAAGATACCCACTTCCATCAGAATACATCCTCATACAGTACTCTCTAATGTTTTTAATAGCAATAGGTGTTGGATTTTATCAAATGCTTTTTCTGGATCTATTGATTTAATCATATAATCTTTGTTAGTTTGATTATTGACATAGTCAATTATGCTTCAAGTTTTCTTAATATTGCCCTGCATTCCTGATATAAATCCTATGTAGTCATGTTGTATATCCTGGGGATGACTTTCTGTAATCTCTTTGCTAATCTTTTATTTAACATTTTTGCATCAATATTCATTAGGAAAATTGGTCTATATTTTTCTTTCTCTGTTTTCACCCTACCTGGTTTAGCTATCAGTACCATGTCTATGTCAAAAAAGAATTTGGTGGGATGCCTTCTTTCCCTATTTTTTCAAATAGTTTATCTAATATTGGAATTAAGTGTTCTTTAAATGTTTGGTAGAGTTCACATGTAAATCTGTAAATAGCTGAAACTCTTGAGTCAATGCACTGGGACAAGACAATCAAGTATGTGAGGCTAATTACTGATTGGACAATATTCTATAAGCATAAGCTTGGAAAATGGCCCTTCCCATTATTCTGTGCTGGCCCCAGTTGTTTGGTGTATACAGAGAATTGTGGGAGGGTCTAGGAGGTGCAGTGAGATTAGCCAGGGTCATTTCAGAGAGAGAGAAGAAGCGGTGAGGTTGCAGAGATCCTACGCATCCACTCTCTTCACTTCTAAGGCTAAAGACCAAGAATAAAGACTTTTGCTTATCCTGATTCCAGCTGATTCCAAGGATACCCAGGGTGCTAATGCAGGTCACCACATAAATCTATCTGGCCCTGGAAATACTTTTTATTATTATTAATAGCTTGTTCTATTTCTTTTTCTAAAATGAGACTATTTAAATAACTTATTTCCTCTTTTGTTAACCTGAGCAATCTATATTTTTGAAGATATTCCTCCATTTCACTTAGATTATCAAATTTATTTCCATATAGTTGGGTAATATATCTCCTAATTAATGCTATAATTTCTTCTTCATTGATGGAAAGTTCTCCCTTTTCATTTTTGAGACTAACAATTTGATTTTCTTTTTTTCTTTTTCTAATCAAATTAACTAAATATCTATTTTGTTGATTTTTCATAAAACTAACTCTTAGTTTTATTAATTCAAAAGTTTTCTTATTTTCAGTTTTATTAGTCTCTCCTTTTATTTTCAGAATTTCAAATTTGGCATTTAATTGAGGGTTTTAATTTGTTCTTTTTCTATCTTTGTTAGTTGTAAGCCCAATTCATTGATCTCCTCTTTCTCTATTTTATGCAAGTAAGCATTTAGAGATATAAAATTTCCCCTAATAACTGTTTTGGCTGCATCCCACACATTTTGTATGCTGTCTCATTATTGTCATTCTCTTGTATAAAGTTATTGATTGTGTCTATGATTTGTTGTTTCACTCATTCATTCTTTAGGATTAGGTTATTTAATTTCCAATGAATTTTTGGTGTATTTTCTGCTGGCCTTTTATTGCATGTGATTTTTATTGCGTCATGATCTGAAAAACTGCATTTATTATTTGAGGTTTTTATGCGCTAATATATGATCAATTTTTGTACAGGTTCCATGAACTGCTGAGAAAAAAGTAAACTCCTTTCTGTCCCCATTCAAATTTTCTCCAAAGATCTGTCATACCTAACTTTTCTAACACACTGTTTACTTCCTTAACTTCTTTCTTATTTATTTTGTGGTTCTTTTTATCTATTTCTGAGAGAGCAAGGTTTTGGGGGGTGGATCCCTTACTATTATAGTTTTGCTGTCTATTTCTTCTTGCAGGTCTCTTAACTTCTCCTCTAGGAATTTGGGTGCTATACCACTTGGTGCATATATATTTGGTATTAATATTGCATCATTATATATGGTACCCTTTAGTAAGAAATAGTTTCTCTCCTTATCTCTTTTAAGTAGATCTATCTTTGCTTTTACTTGATCTGAAATTTAAAAAATGTTTTTTTACTTTTATTTTTTTTACTTCACCTGAAAAATGATAGATCCTGCTCCAGTCTTTTCCTTCACTATATGTATCACTCTGCTTTAAATGTGTTTCTTTTAAATACATATTATAGGATTCTGTTTTTAATCTAGTCTACTATCCACTTCCATTTTATGGGAGAGTTCATCCCATTCACATTCTCAGTTAAATTAACCAATTCTATATTTCCTGCCATCTTATTTACTCCAAGTTATGTTTTTCTTTTTCCTATCCCTTCTCCCCAGTATGTTGCTTCTGACCACTGCTTCCCTTAAATAGCCCTCCCCCTTTTACAGTCCCTCCTCCTTTCTTATATCTTTTCCCTGCTACTGCTGTTTTCCCTTCTATTAGCCTCCCCCTTTCATTTCCCCATTTCCCTCCCACTTCCCTATAAGGTGAAACAAATTTCTCTGTAAAACCAAATATGTCTGATATTTTCTCTTTGAGCCACATCTGATGAGAGTGGGATTCACACAATGCTCATCCCCTTCTATTCTTGCCCTCATAGGTCTTCCTTGCCTCTTCATGAAATGTAATTTCCCACATTTTTACTCCATTTTCCTCTTTTTCCATTACAATCCCCTTTCCACCTCAAATTTCTTTTTTATATTAACACAATAAAATCAAATTATAGCTGCATCCTCTAAGTATATCCATAACAGAGATATAGTTTTTAAGAGTTCTTTTCCTTTTTACCTTTTTGTGCTTCTCTCGTGTTCTGTATGTGAAGATAAAAATTTTGTTCAGTTCTCATCTTTTCATCAGAAATAAATGAAATTCACCTGTGTCATTGAATGTCTACCTTCTTCCCTGAAAGAGAATGCTTAATTATGTTGGATAGTTGATTCTCGACTGTAATCCAAATTCCTTTGCTTTCTTATCATATCCATTTCCAGGCCCTTTGATCCTTGAAGGTGGAAACTGCAAAGCTGTGGGTAATCCTGATTGTGGCTCCTCAATAATTGAATGTTTTCTTTCTGGCCAATTGCCAACCACAATGACCAAAAGGCCTTCCTTTTCCCATGCTTCAGCTGATACTACATTTTTTAGTTTATTTATTTTTAATACACTTTGTTTTATGAATTATGTTGGAAGAGAAAAATCAGAACTAACTAGAAAAATCATGGGAGAGAGAAAAAAAGACAGAAAAAAGAAGCAGAGATAGCATGTGTTGATTTATATTCAGTCTCCTTAGTTTTTTCTCTTTTTGCAGATGACATTTTCTGTCCAAAGTCCATGGGGATTCTTTTGGATCATTGAACTACTGAAAAGAACCAAGCCTTTCATAGTTGATCACTGCACAATCTTGCTGTTATTGTGTACAACATATTCCTGGTTCTGCTGGTTTCACTCAGCATCAGTTCATGTAAATCTTTCCAGGCCTTTCTCTAATCAGCTTGTTCATTATTTTTTATAGAACAGTAATATTCCATTATCTTCATGTATCACAACTTGCTCAGGCATTCTCCAATTGAATCCACTCCTTTTTCAATTCTTTGCTATTATAAAAAGAGCTGCTATGAACATTTTTGCACAGGTAGGCCCTTTTCCCGTCTTTATGATTTCCTTGGGGTACACTCCCAGTAATGGCACTGCTGGGTCAAAGGGTATGCACAGTTTTATAGCCCTTTGGGCATAGTTCCAGATTGCTCTCCAGAATGATAGAATCATTTCCCAACTTCACCAACAATGCATTTGTGTCCCAGTTTTCCCACATCCCCTCCTACATTTAACATTATTCTTCCTGTCAACTTAGCCATTCTGAGAGGTGTGAGGTAGTACCTCAATGTTGCTTTAATTTGCATTTCTCTAATAAATGGTGATTTAGAACATGTTTTCATATAACTATAAATGGCTTTAATTTCATCATCTGAAAATCATTTGTTCATATCCTTTAATCATTTATCAATTGGGGAAAATTTGACACAGTTCTTTATATATTTTAGAAATGAGACCTTGCCAGAAGGCTTTTCACAGCTTTGTACTTCCCTTTTAATCTTATTTCTGTTGGCTTTGTTTGTGCAAAAACTTTTAAATTTAATGTAAAGTTGTCCATTTTGTCCTTCATCATGTTCTCTAGTTCTTCTTTGATCTTAATTTCCTCCCTTCTCCAGAGACCTGACAGGTAAATTTTCCCTCCTTCTCCTAATGTGTTTATGCTATCATCCTTTATGCCCAAATCATGTATCCATTTTGATCTTATTTTGATATGGGGGCATGAGATGTTGGTCTATGCCAAGTTTCTGACATATTATTCTCCAGTTTTCCCAGTAATTTTTGTCAAATAGTGAGTTCCAGAAGCTAGAGTTTGGGAACTTATCAAATCCTCAATTGCTGTTGGCCTTGCTTACTGTGTGATTTGTATCTAATCTATTCTACTGACTATTTCTTAACCAGTATCAAATGGTTTCAGTGACTGCTACTTTACAATATTGCTTTAGATTTGTTACTGCTGAGGCAGCATTCTGGCTTAGCAGTTAGTTTTTTTTTTTTTTGTTTTTTTTTTTATTAATTCCTTTGATATTCTTGACCTTTTGTTCTTCCAAATGGATTTAGTTATTATTTTTTCTAGTTCTATAAAATAATGTTTTGGCAGTTTGATTGGCATGGCATTGAAAAAGTAACCCAATTTAGGCAGATTTGTCATTTTTATTATATTAGCTTGGTCTAGCCATGAACAATTTATATTTTTCCAGTTGTTTAGATCTGACTTTATTTGTGTGTGCACAATTGTGTTCAGTTGTGTTCATATAGTTCTTGAGTTTGTCTTGGCACATGGACCCCTGATTATTTTATTTTGCTTACAGCAATTTTAAATGGAATTTCTCTTTCTATCTCTTGCTGATGGGTTTTTTTTTCCAGTAATATATAAAAATGCTGATGAGTTGTATGTTTTTTTTTTTTTTTCCTGAAGCAGTTGGGTTTAAATGACTTGCCTAGGGTGACACAGCTAGGAAGTACTAAGTGTCTGAGGCCAGATCTGAATTCAGGTCCTCCTGACCTCAGGGAGGGTGCTCTATCCACTGTATCACCTAGCTGCCCCTTTGTGTGGGTTTATTTAAATTCTGCAACTTTGCTAAATCAGCTGATACTAGTAGTTGCTTCCCCCACCCAAGTGTGATGAGTAAATATTAGAATGAGATATTAGAAGACATCTAATCTTTCCCTTTGAGATCTTTCTGGGAAGGAAGTAATTACTGATCAGAGGAAAGAAATGTCCTGATGGCCAACTGTGGTAAGACAGGTTTGGCATGGATTCAAAATAGTGCACTCATCATATAGATTCTAAACTTTCAGCACACCTGCTCCTTTCTTTGTTGGTGAGGAAGACAAGTAATACTGTTAGAATGGGAGGAAGAGACTCCCCTTTCTTGATCATGCCTCTTTTTGCCTTCCCTTCATTAATATGTATGTGTATCTTTATATACATATACACAAAACCATATTTTTGTGTGTTCATATACATATTGTATATACACTGACACAAAAGTACATATGTATATTATATATTTATATATATATATATATATATATATATATATATATATATATATATATATATATATACACACATCTATACATATACACACACAAAATTCCCTCCTCTTATGAGCTTCCTAAAGAGGCAAAATTCTTATTGGGAAGAGAAGGCAACGACATGAAGGTGGGACTGAGTGTAATGTTCCAGACATAGATATATAGATACATAGAGATATATACATGTATATATCCCTATATAGTGAAGAAGCAGCCCAGAGTACAAAACTAATTATATGAAGGGGAGACAGAGAAGATTATTTAAGGTAGGTAGGCAGAAGTTGGAGTCTGTAGAGGCCCTTCAGAAGCCAGACAAAAGAGTACAGATATAGTTATGTTGGCATTATTTCTCCATTTCCATTCTTCTCTTTGGGACAGTTTTCCTAAATCAGATCTCCTGATCCCCGGTTCAGGAATCTTTCAACTAAATATCAGTGAATGAGACGTGGAATTCTAGAACTCTAGAATATGGGAGCTAGAAAAAAATCTTAGAACATAAAACATAGACTTTTTTTGAAAATACATTTTTATTTCTGTCTTTTTGGTTTTACATCAGCACAGTTTTCTCCCTTACCCTTTCTTCTTCCACTCCAAGAGTTTTATCCCATTTACAAAGGAGTACTTTTAAAGGCAAAAAAGAAAAAAAGAAATGGAAAAACTTAGTGTGATTGATGAATACATAAAAAAAAAAAAAACCTCAAACTACATGCCACATAGAACTTTTATAGCTTTATCTCCTCTATAAAGGGGACATTAAAAGAGAGAGTAAGAATATTTTCTAACACCTCTTCTTTTTGAGTTCTTGTATAATATAGAGATTCTTTTTAAAATACATTTTTATGTATTTCACTAAATATTTCCCAGTTGCATGTAAAAAGGTTACATCTATTTAAACAAATTTTGAATTTCAAACTATGAGAGCCAATGAGATACTTCTTAGGCCTGGAAAATAAAGACTCTCTGGGGAAATATGTGTAGAAGAATTGTATATGTTGAACATATATTGGATTATTTATTGTCTAGGGTAGGGGAGGGAAAAATTTAGAACACAAGGTTTTGCAAGAGTGACTGATGAAAACTGTCTTTGCATATATTTTGGGAGCACTTGCTACCTGGGAATATTACAGCAAAACCATCTACTCCAAGATATCCACACCATCCTGGTAGAATCTCTGGTCTACTGCCCTTTTCCAATACCTGCAGAGTAATGTGGAAAATACATCTAGAACCAGAGCTGTCCACATCCCCCGCCCCACATACCTGTAAAGACCTAGCTTACATACTCACACAAATATAGTCATTAGACACACAAAGAGATTACCTGCAGCCTAAGCCCTATCTGAGAGAGAAAGCTAGGATGTGAAATGGGTATTTAATAGAGAAGCATGTTTTAGGTGGGTGGTTTGTCTCCAGTATCAGAATTAGTAGGGATTTGTGGATTTTTTTCCCACTGTGTCTGCATAAATTTGGTCACATTAACATGAGGGTCTCACTGCTATGAAAAGTAGTCCATACTCACATTTGCTCACATAGAAGTAAGAGTAAACTCTACATATCCCCAGAATGCAAAGTTGGAAAAGAGCTCCAAGAGTACCCTTCCAACACACCCCTTTGCAACATCCCGCCTAAAGCCATTCTTTTCCAGCCTCCTGTCCAGGAGGAAGTTACTATCTTCATTACCTCACATTTCTGTCTGCAAAACCAGAGAGCCCAGCTCTGTCGGCACCGACCACTGAGACACTTACGCACCTGGACTTGATGACTCTTTCCCAATAGTTTCGAAACTCAGCAGCATACTTGGCCATCTGCTCTGGGGTAGCATCATCTCCAGGGTAAACTGGCTTCTGTGGAGCCTCCTGAGCATTCAAGAGAGCCACACAGCAGGAGAGGAGCAGAAGAGAGAGCCAGTATTGAGGGGCAGCCATCTGAGAACAAAGGATGAGAGAGAAGAGTCAGAAGGGAAGGCCAGGGGAGGAAGCCGGGAAGGGAAAGAAGAAAAGGAGAGGGGAGGAGAAGGGAAAGGAGAAAAGAGATGTCACCATGAGGGAGAAATGAACAGAGCAAGGCAAAAGAGAACAGAGAAAAAGGAAAGGAAAGAAACAGTTTTAACTGTTTACCTGAGGAACAAGAAAGAGAGGGACAAAGAAAGGAAAGGGGGAGAGAGACAGAGAAACAAAGAAAGAGAAATAAGCAAGAGAAAGAGATAGACATTCAAGAACAGAAATTGAGAAAGAAAGAAATGAGAAACAGAAACAGAAAAAGATACACACAGACACAGAAAGACACACAGAGACAGAGACAAGAGAGAGAGATACAGAGTTACAGAGATAAAGAGATAGAGAGAAAGACAGACACAGAGATGGGGAAAGAGAGATGAAGACCAAGAGACAGTAAGTTCCTCCTGGACAGGAGGCTGGAAAAGAATGGCTTTAGGCGGGATGTTGCAAAGGGGTGTGCTGGAAGGGTACTCTTGGAGCTCTTTTCCAACTTTGCATTCTGGGGATATGTAGAGTTTACTCTTACTTCTATGTGAGCAAATGTGAGTATGGACTACTTTTCATAGCAGTGAGACCCTCATGTTAATGTGACCAAATTTATGCAGACACAGTGGGAAAAAAATCCACAAATCCCTACTAATTCTGATACTGGAGACAAACCACCCACCTAAAACATGCTTCTCTATTAAATACCCATTTCACATCCTAGCTTTCTCTCTCAGATAGGGCTTAGGCTGCAGGTAATCTCTTTGTGTGTCTAATGACTATATTTGTGTGAGTATGTAAGCTAGGTCTTTACAGGTATGTGGGGCGGGGGATGTGGACAGCTCTGGTTCTAGATGTATTTTCCACATTACTCTGCAGGTATTGGAAAAGGGCAGTAGACCAGAGATTCTACCAGGATGGTGTGGATATCTTGGAGTAGATGGTTTTGCTGTAATATTCCCAGGTAGCAAGTGCTCCCAATCTCTGAATTTCTCCAGATTGGGGCAAGGAGGGTATAATGTATGTGTGTGGTGGGGAGGGAGAATGTAAATGCACATGTCAGTAGGTTTGTGTACATGTCCTCCAGAAGTAGGCAATAAAAGGGATGGGAGGAAGGAGTTTGCGGGGAGGGGAGGGGGGGGGGGTAACAATGGGCCTTCAGGGTTGGAATCAGGGTCCCTGGGAAAGAATATGGGCAGAGTCTCTAGGAATGGGGACAAACAGGGCACACCATCAGCTGAACCTTCACTGCTCTTGCCTCTCTTGTCTCTCTCTTTTTCCAGAACCCTGTAGGCAGTCCTGGCCCTTGCTCCCCTGGGTCTAGCAGAAGCTGAGCCACAGAATTCTATCATCATCCCTGAACCAGGCTTAATAAAGCTAAGTCAAAAATCAGAGCCTCTTTGTCTCTCTGTGGGTTTATCTTTATAAATTGATTGCCTCCAATTTACAGAAAGATTGTATAACTATTATCTGTTTTGTTCATGATATAGATAGGGTAAGTAGAATTTCTTATTTTGCATATAAGTATCATAAGACTTTTCAATGATAAGATCCTTGTCCAAGTTTTTCAATGAAATCATAAGGACTTGAATTTGTGTCTCTGAATCTGAGTCCATGAAAAATGGGGGAGCTGAGGCTTCAGTTAAGAAGATGATGACCATGTTGATGGTATGCTATTGTAAAAGCTGTTCTCCTGAATATGCAGAAAATTGGCTCTAGAACTCCTTGGTGTCTTTCTCATGTTCAGGGTGACTGCATAAACAATTGGACAAATCCTGGTCCATGACCCCATTCAGAATTATTGCATCTATTATAAGAGTCACTTATCCACTCATCAAAATGTAGGTATATAAACAATATAAATGATGAGAAAGAATCAAGTAGAAAAGTCATTCTCTATTCCCACCCTCCTACCCTATTCCCCCAAGACCCATCTCCCAGTACTCCCCCACAGACATAGAGAAATATATACACAGGAAGACTCTACTATACTCCAAGGTCCCAAAAAATGTAGAATGTCTGAGGTAGAAGGGACATTTGAGCCAATTTAGCTCCTCTCTCATTTTTTGAAGCTAGGTTACTCAGTAAATCCCCAGAGCACTGGATTTGGAGGCAAGAAAACATGGGCTTAGAGCCCAACTTTAAAACTTACTAATTCTGAAGATCAAAAGTAAATCACTTAACCAATTTCAGCCTCAGTTTTCTTAGCTATCAAATGAAGATAATAGCCCCAGCACTCAGGTAAGAATATGAAGATGAAATGAGATAATTTTTTGAAGAGTTTTTCAAAATATAAAATGGCATAAAAAAGCTAGCTGCTATTATTATTTTGCATTTGGAGAAACTGAGTCTTTGAGAGAAAGATGATTTACCCAAGGTCACAGAGCTAGTTGTATGGCCCAGTTGGGATTAGTACTCAGCTCTTTTGAGTCCTGAACTGTGTTCTTCCCACTATTCTGCTTGTTATTTAGATCTCTCTCTCTCTCTCTCTCTCTCTCTCTCTCTCTCTCTCTCTCTCTCTCTCTCTCTCTCTCTCTCTCTCTCTCTGTCTCTCTCTCTCTCTCTCTCTCTCTGTCTCTCTCTCTCTCTCTCTCTCTCTCTCTCTCTCTCTCTCTCTCTCTCTCTCTCTTTCTGTCTCTCTCTCTCTGTCTCTGTCTCTCTCTCTGTGTCTCCCTTTCCTTCTCCACCCTACCTTCTCTCCTGATGTCCTTTTTATATTAGTTCTGTTACTACTAGCCATAATTTACTCTATTCTTGATTGACAAGGGATGATTTTTTCCCCCACAGCTTGTTCTTCCTTCTTAATGAACTCTGAAAAAATCAAAGGAAAGATGAACAAAATAGAAATACCATAAACTATTTTTTAAAACCATACAAAACCAACTAACTGTTAGCTATTTTGATTAAATGAGGAAAAAAGTTACTAATATCAAAAATCAAAAAGGAACATTCACAATAAATGAAAGAATTAAAGGAAATAATTAGAAAGTATTTGGTCCCACAATATCTCAATAAAACCAACTTAAATGAGATATAATAGAAATATAAAATATCCAAATTATCAGAAGAAAATGAAATGTATGTAACACAGTGTCCAAAGGAAAAAAATAAATAAGCCATAATTGAACTTCCAAAGGTGAAAACCAATCTAGAAATAGATAGATTCACAACTGAATTGTATCAGATATTTAAAGAAAGTTAATTAGATAAGTTGTTTACAAGACTGGGAAATGACAGGATCTCACCAAATTCCTTCTATAATTCAAATGTCTTATATAAAAAGGGTAGAATCAAACAAAAAAGGAAACTATAGACACACCTTCCTAATGAACATTAACACAATAATTTCAAATAAAACTTCAAATTTACTATAATAACATGTCACAAATATTATACACAATGACCAAGTTGGATTTATAGTAGTAACATAGTGTTTATTATTAGGAAAACTAAAAACTTAATTAATCATATTAATGAGAAAAAAGATCCGTTGATATCCATAGATGCAAAAAAAAAAAAAAAAAAAAAAAACCAAAAACCTGACAAAGTATTTCTGCTAAAAACACTAGAAAATGTAGGGTTTAATGGACCCACACTTAAAATAATAAATAACATATATTTAAAACCAAGAGTGACCAGTATATTCAATTTAGATAAATTAGAATTGTTTCAATAAAAATCAGGAATGAAACAATGATGTGCATTGTTATTACTTCTGTTTTGATACAGTATCATTAATGATGACATTAGACAAGAAAAAGAGATTGAAGGAATAACAAGTCTTTAAAAAAGAAGCAAAATAATTGCTTTTTGTAGATGATATTGGTATATGGAACGAACCCTAAAAAATCAAGTAAAATGTTATTGAATCAAATAAAGTTAGCAAATTTTAGGACATAAATGAATCCACAGAAATTTAATGCCAGTTAAAGTTGACAAGAAGAGATAAAAATTCTATTTAAAATCACTACAGGATGTATAAAATACTTGGGAGTCTATCCTCCAAGATATACACAAGAACTATACAAATACAACTGATGAGGTTTAGATTTGGGGAACTTAATTCAATTAGGGTTTCTGGTGATCAGGAAGTTAAATGAGGTTTTGTGGTGGCACAAGGGTAGGGAGTTCTGGAGAGTCCCTTTTGGCGGTGCAAGCAATTCTCTGTAAAGGAATTTACAGACCCAAAAACCTAGACTGATAAAAGAGATTATGGGGATTGGAAGTAAGGTTAACGCCTGGTTAAGGAAATAGATGAGGGTAAAGAGAAGATAGCACTAGAAACAGTATTCCAGTGGGCAAAAGCTCCTTGGGGTGCCAAGCATGATCTAGCTGGCATGTTTAGAACTTCTGCAAAGAGAGGATTTTAGTTTGGCTCTTTTTATAATGAGAGATTTAGCTAAAGGGGGCCCGTGAGTGGAGTCCCAAGTTGGGGGAACCAGTGGGGACTGAGACAAGCCTGGATCTCCTATTGGAATTCAAAGGGGTGCTTTTGACCAGGATTTGTGAATCAAAGGTCCTAGCTTCCTGAATTGATAATGCATGAGCCAGGAGGGATTGAGAGTAACTTGAAAGGAATCACAAATCAATAGGAAATAGTTTCTTAAAGGGACCACAACCTGCTTCACAATTAGACACATTTGTATCTAATAATTGGACACAATCTAGTAATTGGAAAATATTAGCTGATTATGTGTAGATCAAATCAATCTAATACAATTTTACTAATACAATCAAATACAAATTTACTCATTCAATGCCATACCAATCAAACAATTGAAGGATTACTTTATGTAACAAGAAAAAATTATAAGGTTCATCTGGAGGCAAAAAAAAAAAAAAAAAAAAAAAAGTCAAGATTCTAAAGGAAAAAGAAAATAAATAGGGGAAAAGGAGTATATCAATACCAGTTGTCTAACTATCTGACAAATCAGTAATTCTCAAAACAATTTTGTACTGGTTAAAAAAAATAGATAACCAGAAATAAGCAGAATTGACATTTTGGCCAAGGTTCTCTAGTTCCAAAACAATTAACAAGTATTAAGAATCACAAGTCAAGAGCTGCCCCCTCTATTGTAAAAGATCTTTCTTCCTTCTTTCATGTGTGATAATTTACTGTATTGTGCCTTTTCCTCTCCCACTAAATTCCTATCTCACTCCTTAATTTCACCTTTTTTAGATATTCTTCCTTCACATTTTATAAGCCTTGTGCCTTGTCTATATGTACTCCCCTCTACCTGCCCTATCCTGAGAAAATTCTTATGATTGTAACAATTTGCCATATACAAATGCAAACTGTCCAACTTCATTGATTCCCTCATTAATTCCTTTTCCTCTTTATTTTGTGATGATTCTCTAGAGTTTTGTAATTTGAATTTTCTATTCAGCTCTGGTGTTTTCTTCAAAAGTGCATGAAAGCTGTTTATTTCATTGAATATTCATTTTTTCCCCTGAAGGTTTACATTCAGTTTTACTGGGTAGTTGGTTCATGATTATAATCCTAGCTCTTTTGCCCTCTGGAATATCATATTCCAGACCTTCTGATTCTTTGATGTAAAAGCTGCTAAATCTTGAGTTATCCAGTGATTTCGTGATATTTAAAGTGTTTCTTTCTAAGTCTTGTAATACTTTTTCCTTGACCTGAGAGCCCTGGCATTGGGCTTTAATACTCCTGAGAGTTTTCATTTAGGGATCTCTTCCTTTAAAAAAATTTTTTAAAATTAATTTTATAATTATAACTTTTTTTTTTGACAGTACATATGCATGGGTAATTTTTTACAACATTATCCCTTGTACTCACTTCTGACCCAAATTTTCCCTTCTTTCCTCCATGCCCTCACCTAGATGGCAGGCAGTCCCATACCTATTAAATATGTTATAGTATATCCTAGACACAATATATGTGTATGCAGAACCGAATTTCTTGTTACACAGGAAGCATTGGATTCAGAAGGTAAAAATAACCTGGGAAGTAAAACAAAATTGCAAACAGTTTACACTCATTTTAGGGATCTCTTTTAGGAGATCATCAGTGAATTCCTTCCATTTTTATTTTACCCTCTGGCTGTAGAATCTGAGGGAAGTTTTCTTTGACAATTTCTTGAAAGATGATGTCTAGACTCTTTTTGCTTATGGTTTTCAGGTAGTCCAATCATTTTTAAATTCTTTCCCCTGGATCTATTTTCCAGATCAGTTGCTTTTCTAATGAGATATTTTACATTGTCTTCTATTTTTTCATTCAATTGGCTTGGACTTATTATTTTCTGATTTCTCATTAAGTCCTTAGTTTCCATTTGCTCAATCATTTTTTTTTCTTCTGAGGCAATTGGGGTTAAGTGACTTGCCCAAGGCAACACAGCTAAGAAGTGTTAAATGTCTGAGGCCAAATTTGAACACAGGTCTTCCTGACTTCAGGACTGGTACCCTATCCACTATGCCACCTAGCTGCCCATTGCTCAATTATTTTTTTAAAAAATTATTTTTTCAGTGAGTTTTTGAACCTCTTGTCTGATTCTATTTTAAAGGAATTATTTTTTTTGGCAGATTTTTTTCTTTTGTCTTAGGTCAGTTCTGCTTTTTAAAGCATTCTTCTCCTCATTGGCTTTTTGTATTTCTTTTACCATTTGGTGTAGTCTGTTTTTTAAAATGTCATTTTCTTTAATTTTTTTAATGTCTCCTTTATCAAGTTGTTGGTTTTCTTTTTCATGATTTTTTTCTATCAGTCTCATTTTGTTTACCAATTTTTTTCTGCATTTTTTTAACTTAATTTCAAAATCCTTTCTGAGCTCCTTCATGACCTGAGACCATTTCATATCTATCATGGAGGCTTGATTATCTTCTTCTAAGTATGTATGTTGATCTTCCTTGTCACTAGAGTAATTTTTCATGGTCAGAATCCTTTTGTGTTGTTTATTCATTTCCCCAACTTATTATTACTGGACTTTTACTACATTACCTATTATTCTACCTCTTTGTGAAAGTAGCAACCTGCTTTGACCAACCCCAACTTTTGGTGCTTGACATCATTTGGTGACAAACTCCACATCATGTCACAACAGAATGACTTCTTATCTTATAAATTTGACTCAGATGTCTATATATTTTGGAATTGAGATCTTTATCTCATTCTTATCACTGGCTTATCATATCTTATCACTGGTTATAAAAATTGTTTTCCAGTTTTCTAATTCTCTTCTAATCTTGGCTACTTTGGTTTGGTTTGTGCAAAAAACAAAAATAATATGATATAATTAAAATTATCCGTGTTAGATTTCATTATGTCCTTTATTTCTTGTTTGATCATAAATTTCTCCCTTCTCTAAGACTCTTGCAGGTAAATAACCCCTTTCCTCTCCTAATTTACTTATAATATTACCCTTTATGCTTAAATGGCCATGCAGAGTTTTTTGGTACTAAATAAAGTGGATTTGATGGGGATGAACCCTGAAACTGTCCCCCTTGACTTTTGGGGGGAAGCAATGGGGGTGAAGGGTGAACTCTGAAACTCTTCTCTGACAGAGACTTGCCCTTCAGGGAAGTTGAGTGGTTTCATTCTGTTAGAAATCTTGGCAGGGACTAGCTGCACCCTCCATTGAGTTGTAGATTAGCCCAGCACCACTCCCACTAGCTCCCATTTAAGTGGCCTCATTCACTTGGAGATCTGGACCTGATATTTCTATTGGGTAGCTTGAAACTCCAAGATAAGTTCTCTCTTTTCAACTGGAAATCTAGGCCTTGGGGCATTGAATAGCAGCCAAGCCTCAGACTTCTTATAAATAGACAATTTTGAACTCCAAATCTCAGCAGAAATCTGAAGTAGGATTATGCTTTGCAATGAAGCTCTTTGGGCAAAGCTGCCTACCAGGACTCTTGCCCATTGTGAAGACATTCTCTTCTCAGTGTTAACCTTTATTTCCCTGACAGGACCTCTTGCCACAAAGGAGTCTGTCTTCCTAGCAAAGCTGGGCTCTCAGTGCAAATAAAAATCGCTTTTGCCATTCAAATTTTTGGGGTTTGCAAATTTTTTCATGTTGGACCTGTGCACCAACCAGTGGGGATTCTCACCTTAATTCTCTACCATTAGAATCACATCAGATTGAAGTAGATTGGAAGAGCAAAACTTTATAAATATTGTATAAAGAATTGTGGTTCAAGAGATATGAAATCACATGAGATATTTATTACATGATAAAGATTTGCCATATTTGCATGAAATAGATCATGAGCTCAACCAAATATGATTAAGCAAGGCAGAATCACAAATGATTAAGCAGCATTTTTTCAAGTTCAATAACTTCCAAAGTTTCAGGGGAGAGGGGGAGCAAGGGCAGAGTCTGAGCAATAAAAGAAGGAATATGCCAGGAGTTGGGGAAGAATTAGAAAGAGTCCAGGGAGGAACCAAGAAGGATCCAAATGGAGTCTACCTAACTAAACCTCATATTGTCTGAAGTTGTACTTAGCAAGACAGTCTCAGAAATTGTTCTGTCTCTATGTAACAATGGAGATAGGAGATAAGATGGATGGATTAATGTTAATGACAGTGAAGGTTTAGATGAGGTGGTTAGAATTCTGGTTTTCACATCAAACAGTACTGGAGGATCCCACTACTGATTTATGCTAAGTATAAGCTATCCTATGGCTGCCAACAGGAGCCACTGGATTGGTTGGTTCCCTTCACCTTTAAGGGAGAAGAAATATCATATTAGAGGAAGGGGAAGGAGATAGAATAATAGTGAAGGCAATGAAAAAAAGGAGAAGGAAAAAGAGAATTTGGAAGAGAAATAAAAGGAAAAAACTCCTAGATAGTTGCTTTGAGGGTACCCCTGGTGACTAACACTCTACATATGCTTAACATATGCTTAGGGGACTGAATTGAATGGAAATTTATTTTTTCCTCCTCAAAAGTATGTTATTTTTCCAATTACGTGGAAAGATGGTTTTCAACATTAATTTTGAAAGACTTTGTATTCCAAATTTTTCTTCCCCCACACTCCTCCAAGACAGCAAGCAACCTGATATAGGTTAAACATGTACAATCCTTTTAAACATATTTCCATATTTGTCATCTTGTGCAAAAAAAAAAAATCCAAAAGGGGCAAAAACACAAAAAAGGAAAACCAAATGAAAAAAGGGAGGAGATGAGATACTATGATTTGAAGCATATTTAATAAAAATTTCTGAACTCCAAGCCTTCCCTATATCCCAGTAAACTCAAAGTCCTACTTTATTCAAAGTACTCCACAAGGTGGAGCAGAACTCCAAGTTCAAAGAGAAAATAACACAAGCAGACAGAAAGAAAAAATTCAGATATCATAGAACCAAAGATAGAATCACACAAGATTTAGCAACTTCAGGTTAAAGGAGAAAAGGGTTTAGAATAGGATATTCCATAAAGCAAAGGAGCCAGGAGTACAATTAAGAATAATCTACCCAGAAAAACTGAGTATAAAAAACCCCAGATATTTAATGGACTAGAGGATTTTAAAGCACTCCTGATGCCAAGACCAGAGTAGAATAGAAAATCTGACATTCAAACACAAGACTCAAGGGAAACATAAATATGTAAACAATAAGAAAAAATATAAGGGAATCAAAAAAGTTAGTGTTTATATTATTATATGGGAAGATGGCTTGTGTAATTCCTAATAATGATTATTATTATTATGACAGCAGTAGGAATCTACATAGACAGAGGCCATTAATGTGAGTCAATTTGGAATTATCTACAAAAAAAAAAAAAAAAAAATGAAGGAGTGAGAAAAAGGAATGCATTTTTTTTTTGAGACAATTGGGGTTAAGTGACTTGCCCAGGGCCACACAGCCAGGATGTGTTAAGTGTCTGAGACCAGATTTGAACTGGGGTCCTCCTGACTTCAGGGTTGGTGCTCTATCCACTGCGCCACCTGGATGCCCCAATTGGAATGCATTTGAAGAATGGAACAGGGAGAAGTAAAGTAGGGAAATGTTTATTACATAAAAGAAGTGTGCAAGGAAGAGCTTTTTATGATGGAGAGGATCATTTCGGGGAGAGTCATGAGCATTGTTTGTACCTCACATTGATCAGAAATGGTTCAAATAATAAAGGATACATCTACGCACTCACTTATGTATAGAAATTTGCCTACACAACAGGGAAATGGTAGGGAAAGGGGATAAGAGAAAGTGGGGAGAGGAATGATAAAAGGGATGGTGGAGTGAGGGAGGCAAGTAAGATAGATTTTTGAGATGCTTCCCAATAAAAAGAGAAAAAATTGGAAATGGAATGGAGGGAAATACCCAGTAATTGTAACTGTTACTTTTAAGGGATGTGCTCACTCACCCACAAAACAGAATCAGAGAACAGAAAGGATTAGAAACCAGAATCCAAAAGTATGTTCTTATAAGAGATACACTTGACACATAAAAAGATTCTGTTATAGTAGAAACTATTATATTTCAGCAGAAGTAAAAAAAAAAAAAAAGCAGGAATTAATCATGATCTCAAACAAAGCAAAAACGAAAATAGACTTAATTGAAAGAGATAATCAAGGAAGCTATGGTTTGGTAAACGGTACCATAGACACTGAATTTAAAAAAAAAAAAAAAAAAAAACTTTCAGTATGTTCCACTGATTAAAACTTTATTTCTCAAATATCTTGAGAACTGAGTCAAAATAAAAGCTATTCCCCAAATGATAAATGGCCAAAGGATATAAACAGGGAGTTTTCAGAAGAAGAAATCAAAACTATCTATAATCATATGAAAAAATGCTCTAAATTACTGTTGCTTAGAGAAATTCACATTGAAACAACTTTGAAGTTCTACCTCATACTATAGAAAAAAAAAAAGATAAATCCTGGAAGAGTTGTGGAAAAATAATATACCCCTCTGTTGGTAGAGTTATAAACATTTTGGAGAACAATTTGGAACTCCACCCAAAGAACTATCAAACTGTGCAAATCCTTTGACCTAGCACTACCATTATTAGGTCCCTACCACAAAAAAGGAAGGAAAAAAAAAAAAGAAAGAAAAGTGTTTTTATGA
This sequence comes from Sminthopsis crassicaudata, assembly GCF_048593235.1. Taxonomy (NCBI): domain Eukaryota; kingdom Metazoa; phylum Chordata; class Mammalia; order Dasyuromorphia; family Dasyuridae; genus Sminthopsis; species Sminthopsis crassicaudata. The sequence goes on along the minus strand of NC_133620.1, from coordinate 345,077,897 downwards.
ACAAAAACATCTATGTCAGCTTTCTTGTGGTGGTAAAGAATTGAACACTGAAGGGTTGACCTCACTTGGGTAATGACTAAACAAATTGTAGCATGATTGGGATAGAATATTTTTTTGCCATAAGAAATTATGAGAGCTATGGCTTTAGGAAAGCATATGTGAACTGATGTAAAGTGAAGTGAGAAGTGGAATATCATTGTGCACAGTAACAACAATGTTGTAATGATGATCCCTGAGAAGGGATGTGATGATTCACTATTAGACACTTAGCTTCTTTGATCATCCAATGATCCAAGACTATTCCAAGGACTCATAATGGAAAATGGTGTCCAGCTCTAGAGAGATAACTAAATGATCAGGTCCTCTGACTTCTAATCCAGAGTGATTTTGACCATAGCAGGAGGGGAGAAACCACAATGTTTTGGAGTGGAAAAAGCATTAACAAGAGTCTGAAGACCTGGGCTTATTAATTTGATGCTAATTTGCTGAGTCACCTTAGACAAGGCACCTGGTATCCCCTTTCTTCTATAACTTAAAGGGATTGGGTTATTTCGATTGGCAAAGTGCTTTGGTCTAATACACAATCTCATTTGATGCTCTCATCACTTCTGTGAGATGCATGATGCTGGCATCTTAGCCTTATTTTCCATAGGAGATGAAATGACTAGCCTTAGATCACTTGGTTAGTAATAACCATACCCAGAAGGGATCATTTGATTTCCTGAATGTTGATCATTGGTGTCTAGCACAGTGTTGGGTACATAGTGACTGTCTAACAAAAAATGTGGTAGTTGTTAAAGGAACTTTAAATGTAGAAAATATAAACTGGAAAGAATACTAAGAAAGCAATTCTATATTTAAGGGCCAGCACCCTTTTTGGAATTATTTTAATATAAATGGGTACTCCTGGTCAGTAATCTGGGAGATGTCTCAGTTCCCAACCTGGCGAGCTGGAAATAGTAAAGCTGGTTAAACAGCAAAAGGCCCAAGTCTTTTCATGGAATGGCCTAAAAAGGAAGTAACCATTATTGACCAGGGAACACCAATGTTGTCTGTTTCCTGTGAGTCATGTCACTTCCTATCACTACCTAAAGCTTAGACCTAGGTCCTTTCTTGCCCTAGAGAACTTTAGGATCATGGATCTAGGATTATGTGACTTCCTGCAACTTGGGCTCAAGGCCTGACCCTCCTGTTCTACAGACTTCTGGGAATAAGTATCACATGACTTAGGCCTGACCCACTCCAACTCAAACTTTTGGAGAAAACTTCACCTGGTCCCCTTCATAGGTGAAGTATGACAATGACTTGAATTAGAGGGAAATCTGTGAGGGGAGAAAGATTAGATGACCTCTTATTTCAGGCTCTCCCTCCCTCTCACCTCTGATCTACTTTCTTCTCAAGCAGCCTCAAAACCCTGGAACACACCCTTTGCTGCCACTGCTTGGATGTCCATCTAACCTCTGACCCCAACTCCACCTACCAGCTCCCAAGAATTCCTTCTCTAGGTCCTAGACCTTCTTATTCTGTAGCTCCTCTCATGCTCCATCTCTTACTAAGCATTCTATATTCCAACTTCTTTAAATCTTCATGAAGCTCTTTCCCAATAGGTTTAGGATACTCTTTTCCATTCTTCCATTTTTTTCCATTTCTTTTTTCCATTCTTCTCTCCTTCAAGAAGATTCTATGATTACTTACCCCTCTTTGCTTTGTTGGACCTCAGTTGCCCTTGAATTGATCTGCCTCAATCCCCCTGGTTGCAAACTCCCCCCTTCCTGATATAACTAAGGGCTAGCTACAGAATCATAAATTGTAAATGTTTAATCTCAGATGAGGAAGAGATCTTTCGAGGGCGGAACCAAGATGGTGGAGAAGATACGCTTGAATTTGTAAGGTGGGGGGAGAAAAAGAAGGTTGGGGGATGGGGCCTTCTTCATTCAGGGGTCAGGTGTTTTGCAGGGGTCTCTCTTGTAGAGAATCTTTGGGTTGGCACCCTCCAGAGAGTGGTCCTTGGATTTGACTCAGGAACTCCCACTCAAATTGGGTAAACTCCCAAAAGGAGACACTCTAAGAAAACAAAAACAGAAATAAGCTGGCAAAAAATACAGGATTAATTTGGCCCACGAAATAAGCCAGCTAAGAAAAGTTTGAAATCAGTCAGGTAAGTTGTGCAGCACAGCCTAGACAAGCAAGAACTGTTGAGGAGAGGAGAAGGTATCTGTAAGAGGACTTTCCTCGGCCAAGCAATTTATGACCTGCCTGGGTAACTGGAATTGGAATTGGGAGAATTTAGGCAATTAGAGTCTGTAAAAAGGTCCAATTTCCTTTTGATATAGAGAAAATTCTAGGCAGTTCAAGTCCGTAAGGATTCTCCTATTTTCCTTTGGTAAGATCACGAGAATTCTTCATTAAAAGAAGATAAGACACTTTGAAGCTCAGAATAGGACAGTAGCTAGCTGTAAACCTACCTGGTGACCCCAGAAGATAACTCTTTAGAAAGAGTTGGGATGAAGTACCAAGATGTATAAGGAAATAGTGCTGTTTCATTTGGGCAGGTGCCTAAGTCACTGGGAGAAACTGTCCATCCCCCAAGGGTTGGGTATAAATTCAAAGGGCCTTCGCTATGGGCTATCTCCTAAGGCTTTGGCTCCAGAACTCCCTTCCTTGATTCCATTCCAGAGTAGGGTAGAGAGCATCAGCTTGATTGATTTAGAAAAGCAGTTTGTGTTCTTGTGTGAATATGAGCTTGTGTTTGTCTTCTGTGTTTCTCTCAGTCAGCCAAATTACATAGGAAAAGATCTGGCTGTTTTAAATTTTTTAAATGTTTGTTTTGTACACAATTGGATTTATGCAAATAGCTTTTAGCTAGAGAGAGGAGAACTAGTTCTGAAATAGGGAAAGTTTTTAACTGTCACAGCAAAAAAAAAAAAAAAACCTTACATTTCTGTGGACCTAGAACTGGCCAATTTGAGTCTACAGAAATAATTAACCTTACAAAACTGTTAAAACATTTTAGCAGATTCTGGGGTTTTTGAGACTGTTTTAAGTTGCTTGGCACTATCAGCTAAGGTAAGTTGGTCTCTTGTATTTTTAAGTATACTTAATTTACATAATTTGAGGCTTATAGAAAAAAAAAAAAAAAAAAAACCAAAAACCTGCCAAATGAAAAAAGGACCACCCTGTTTGGGATTTTTCCAAGCTTTTCAAGTTTATGGAATATATCTTGGCAAGGGCAGTGTCCCTGACTAGCCCGAATTTTTCTGGGGTTTGTGTTGGTGCTCCAACATCTTTGACATGCCCCCCACCCCAGCATTTTTGGCATGGAGGATGGCTAGTCACTGGGCCACAGAATTATAGCCAGACCCCTGGATCCAAATTTCTCAGAGCATCTTCCTCCAGGGTCCTAAAGTCCACCAGATTTTTAAGCCCTGTGGACAGACTTGAAAGGGTAGTTTTCTGCTACCTTAAATTTTGGGGCTGTGTGTGTTTAAATGGGAATTATGATTCTGAAATTGTATGGTATAATTACTATTGTGTGGGACAGTACTGATGTAAACTGTGTCCCCTTTGATGTTTTGGGGGGCCTGATACACTGTGTCCCATGTGATCTTTGGGGGAAGGTTGATCCAGAGTCTCAAACCCTCCCTATCTCTGGGACCCTTCTGTTCTTAAGGGAAACTTCCAGATAAGTAATTTCATTCGATGTTGGCCTGGGGCTTCATCACTGCTCTCTAGTGAATAGAGAATTAGCCCTTAATCTCCCCAGCCTCTAACCTCAGCCTCAAACCTCAGAAGACTAATAAAAGACTACTTGGAATCCCAAATCTTTGCCAATGCCCTTCTGGACTTAGCCTGCTGGGTCTTTCTCAATGTAAACATTTGCAGAAGTCCTAACAGGATTTTGCCCACCAAGAAAGCTGTTTTCTTAGCATAAATAAATCCATTCTTGCCACAAACCTTGAGCCTGTATTTATTGGGCTTGTGAATTCTTTCCCAAAACCTGTGACTGGCCAACTGGGATTCCATTGCTGTTAGGGGATGTCTCAACCCTCAGTTCTCAGACCTTAACATTATCCTCAACAAAAACAGACACTCTCAGAATAAGAAAAAGCAAAAAGGGGGTTCTTATGATCTCTCTAGAAAGGGCATCTCTCATCTGATAAGGTATTTGTCATTAAAGCAGAAAGCCCATCACACCAGGTTAAATAGCCTGAACACAGAAGCCTCCAAAGCACCTGCCCTACCCAGGCTGTCCTTTTCTCTCATTGTTTAGGGGACTGCAGCCTTATATACTAATGGAGGACATCTAACCCAGACACAAAAGAATGCAAGTCAATAATAATAAACTCAATTTAAGTTTCCCTATAGAACTATTAGGCAAGCAAATGTTCTTGGATAAAAAAAAAATTCAAAATCATCACCTTTAAAAGCTCTTAAATGCCAATTAAGAGGTGGTGGGAAATGGGAGGGAACAAAGACCTGCAACTTTAAGCTAAAATTCTAGTATTATAAAGTCTCAAGTCACAATTAAAGTATAGTTTAAGACTATATTTCCTTGCATGTCTTTACTCAGTTAATTCCACACATTAGTACACGCTAAAATTGTGAACTTGTTTATTCTGATATAAGATTTTAGAAATGTATTTGCATTGATATTGAAGTATCATTACTAGAAATTAAAATCTGTATTTGATTTGATTTTAATTGAAAATGTTGGTTTTCTGGTAACTAACCTAAAGAGATCACGTTTGTGTCTCCTAATTTAATGAAATATATTTAAATACTATGTTGCTTGCCAAATAGTATATTGGTTAATTTGTAAATATTATGAGTTGTGTTTTAACATTTTGTCAGCCCACCTGGATATGGGGTATACATTTTGTGAAATTTAGTCCAAAATTATTAGAATGTTACATTTAAAGTCTTTTCTTACTTTCTCCTTTTAACAGAAAAGTACAAGCAAAAACATTTGGCACATAGGAATATGTGTAACTGGAGAACAAGTTGCATCTGAAAGGCATGTCTAAAACCAAATAAGAAAGTATTGAGGAGGTTTCCCTCTGGAGGGAGGGAGTCTAGCTCCAAAATGTTTAGGTTAGGTTTTCATGAAATGACACCAATGGTGAAACTAAAATAAGGGATGGGTAGAAGCTTTCCTCTGAGCTCTGCTGCTTTAGGAAGGGTTAGTGGAATAACATTGGAATAAATTGTACCTAAACATGGATTGGTGGAGACTACTGATTCTGATAATGGAACTTTACTTCTAAGGTTTTTTTAAAATAGCTTTTTATTGACAAAACATATGCCTGGGTAATTTTTCAACATTGACCCTTCCAAAAACTTCTGTTCCAACTTTTCCCCTCCTCTCCATTCCCTCCCCTAGATGGCAGGTAGTCCCATACATGTTAAATATGTTATAGTATATATTAAATACAATATATGTATACATATTTATACAGCTGCACAAGAAAAATCAGATTTAGAAAGAAGGTAAAAATAACCTGGGAAGAAAAACAAAAATGCAAGCAAACAATAACAGAAAGAGTGTAAGTGCTATGTTGTGGTCCACACTCATTTCCCAGTGTTCTTTCACTGGATGTAGCTGGTTCTATTCATTACTGATCAATTGGAACTGACTTGGATCCTCTCATTGTTGAAGAGGATCTTGATCCTCATCATCAGACTTGATCCTCATATAGTATTGTTGTTGACATGTATAATGATCTCCTCGTTCTGCTCATTTCACTTAGTATCAGATCATGTAAGTCTCTTCAAGCCTCTCTGTATTCACCCTGCTGGTCATTTCTTACAGAACAATAATATACCATAACATTCATATACCACAATTTATTCTTCCTTCCTTTTCCTCCTCCCCCTTCTCCCTTGGCCCAAGAAGGTGAGGCAGAGGGAATAGGAATTGGAAAATTCCCTAAAGGCTGATTTAAAATCCAACCTGAGCTTTGCACATAAAAAGAACTAAACTTCTACATGGAAAAGTAATCAATGAATTCCTTAAGACAATAATACACAAGGTAAACCAACAAAACGCTAAGAAGAATTTCTCCAACTTTAGTCCATGTGGTTCATTTATTTCCTTCCTTAGCTTCAGCCACTGGTTTGAACTCTTCCTGTTCTATCTGTAGTAACCTAGCTTTTTCTTCTTTCTCTATCTCAATTTGTATTTTAACCTGCAATTCCAGCAACTCTTGCTGTGGCATTTTATACCCTATACTGTCATACATACGCATTAGCTCTAGGTTACTCCCTCTCCGAGCTATATTTACTGGGTGTGGGGATAGCCTTCTGGGAGCTTGATTACAAGCTTCCTGCTGTTCTTCAGTGGTGATCTCTGTTAAAAGATCTTCCATCTGGCTCTTTAACCTCTTTATATAAGCATTATGTTCAGCTGTGTCCTTGAGCCTGATCCCGGAGTTACTTGGACCATATTGCTATTGTGTAACAGTCTGGTTATCTTTAGTGGAGACCCGTGTGCAAAATTTGGAGCCATAGTTAATAAAATTTGCCACTCTGGATGGTTTCACAGCACACATTAACTTGTGCATTAGTATAACAGGTGTATATCTTGTCAGGTCTTATCCCAGATAATTGTACTGCTCGTTTAATGGCCTTTAATAAAATTCTAGCCACAAGCACTGGGTAAGGAATAAGGCTTTGTTCTGGTTGTGCTGGGAGGTTCACCCACTCTATCACCCTGTCTCCTTGATGAAGGACTGCTGTGGGTGCCTCTTGTGTAGCAAAAACTGATATTTCCAAGGGTTTTTGAGTGACTCTTTCAACCACATTGGATAAAGCCAGTTCAACTTGTCCCAAAGCCTCTTGAGCTTCTTTTGTAAGCTGGTGTAGTGAATTTAAAGCACTGTCTCCCCTTAAAATGTCATATAATGGTTGCAATTGACAGGTAGTCAAGCCTAGCACGGGACGCATCCATTGGATATCTCCTATCAATTTCTGGAAGTCATTTAAGGTGTTTAGCTTCTCTGTTCTTAAGGAGAGTTTTTGTACTGTAAGCACCTTAGGATATACTTCACATCCTAAATATTGAAAAGGAGCATGTCTTTGAATCTTTTCTGAAGCTATGTGCAATTTATAATTCCTTAGTGTTTCTATGGTTTTTGTAGACATGCTTCTAACATTTGTTCCTCAGGTGCACATCCCAATATATCATCCATGTAATGTAATAACATTACTTTTGGAAATGCTTTTCTTACTGGAGTAAGAGCAGCAGCAACATACATTTAACACATAGTAGGGCTGTTTTTCATTCCCTGTGGCAAAAGTGTCCATTCATATCTCTTATAAGGCTCAGCTAAGTTAACGCTGGGCACTGAAAAGGTAAATCTTTTAATATCCTCCTTATCTAGAGGGATAGAATAGAAACAATCTTTAATGTCTATAACCCAGGCCATTCTCTAGGCAACTGAGTAGGAGATGGAAGTCCAGGTTGAAGAGATCCCATAGTTTCCATCTGTTCATTTACCTTTCTTAAATCAGTCAACATCCTCCATTTTCCAGATTTCTTTTTTACAACAAATACTGGGGAATCCCAAGGACTTAGAGAAGGTTGTAAGTGTCCTTGGTCAAGTTGTTCCTGTACTATGTCTAGTAAGGCCTGAATTTTATTGTTATCTAAGGGCCACTGTTCTATCCACACTGGTGTATCAGTTTTCCACTGGATAGGAACAGGTGAAAGTGTTGGCAGGCCTTCAACAGCAGCCCTGCCTAAAAAACCGAAGTACTCATTTTTAACCCTAATTGTTGTAAAATGTCTCTTCCCCATAGATTGATGGGGATTTTTTCAACTATAAAAGGAGTAAAAACTCCTGTTTCATCTTCAAATATCCATCTTAAAGGGGTAGCACTAACTTCAGCTGCTATTGATCCTCCTACCCCAGACATGTAGGTGTCTGCCTTAGTCTTTGGCCAGTGACTGGGCCAGTTGGCACCTCTAATGACTGTGCAATCTGCACCTGTGTCCACCAGTCCTTCTAATGGTATGCCATTTATATAGATAGTGAGCATAGGTCGGTCAGCTGTCACAGCTGCTGTTCAGTATATTCCTGGGTTTTCTGGAGTCAGAACGTGGGTGACTGTCACCAGATTGCTTATTAAGGGTCTGTATCAATAAACCCGATGCTACTACTTCCCCTGGTTGATAAGTCACACATTGTCTACCTGTGTTAGTGACTGGGATATTATCTACACATTCCCCAGTTTCCCACATCAGTGTATGAATGAACACTGTCTTGTAAGTACTCTCAGGAGGTGAAATGGTCAAGCCTACTGTCCCTGGAGGCAAAGGATCCATAGGCTGGAGAGGAACAGATTTCACCTCTCCAGGGGATATCTCAGTTGTCCCAGCTGCATACGACTCTATCCTCCCTAACTGTAGTCCCTTTCTCCCATCATGTTGCTTCCTGGCTGACTGATTGTGTAATCCCTTTCTCTCATTAGATGGCTTCCTGGCTGATTGGTCATGTCTGGGTATTGCACTTGGAGGCACTCTCTGGGTGTGGCATTGGCTGCCATCATGCCCCAAGTGTTTTTTGCCTGGGGCCCTGGAGCTGGGCCCCTCATCCAGTTTCCCTGAATCAGTCTACACTCTGAGGCCCAATGGAGTCCTCTGTTGCATTTTGGACATGGGGTTTTGGGTCTTGTTCTCCCAGCCTGTCTTCTCACTCTGTCTCTATGCCAACATTGAGCTTTCAGATGGCCTACTTTACCACATTGACAGCATTGACGAGTCTCTCTGGAAACCCCTTGCCAAAAGGGACTCTGTCTTCCTATGTTGGGATCTTGGGAAGTCTGCACCATAACCTGGCTATAAAAGGTATTTGTGCCCACTGTGGCACAGTGTCTTATGATCTCCTCTAAAGGAGCATCCCTATGTAGTCGTCCTAGTATAATCCTTCTACAAACCTCATTGGCATTGTCTCTAGCAAGTTGCCTTACCAAAGTGTCTGTTACTTCATTTTCTCCATTAGTCTGTATGACAGCTGTCTGCAAACGTGCCACAAAATCAGCAAAGGGTTCATTTGGTCCCTGTACAATTTTTGTGTAGGTCTCACCCTTGTAGTTTTTACTGGGGAGAGAAGCCCATGCTTTGATAGCAGCAGCAGCAATTTGCTCAAATGCTGTTATGGAGTAATTAATCTGTGCTGAAGCATCTGCATAAGAACCTACACCTATTAGTAGGTCACAGGTGATTGAAGTATTTACTCCACTTTGACTCTTTTGTTGGGCTTGAATCCTACAGAGCTCACTAAATTCAGAAAACCACAACAAATTTTGTCCAGATTCTAAGCACACCTTTGCAATGACTTTCCAGTCACTAGGGGTTAAGGTTTCATAAGCCAAATTGTGTATTAACATCTTAACATAATTTGATGTAGCCTCAAAGACAGTGCAAGATTTTTTCAGGTTTTTAAGGATATCCATATTAAAAGGAGCATATCTTCTACTCTCTTGACCTGCAGAATTATACTGTTGAATCACGGGGAAAATTTGAAGTTTGAAATCATTATCTACTTCTTTTCCATTTCAGATCGATTCAATAAGCCCTCTTTCTAATCTAGTTATAGGGGTTGGTAATTGCTGGGGGGGAGGTGCTGATGATGTCACCGCCCCTCCCACTACTCCTCCTCCCTCCATCCCTGAAGGTGGAGTTGATGTGGGCTGATCAATAATCTGCTCTCTAGGCAGGGTTGAAATTTCTTCGGGACAATCAGAGTCAACACACTCTGATTCCTCATTCAAATCCCCTTGCCCTCTGGCAATGTCTTGAGTTTGCTTCTCTTCTATCTTTTGTTCCTCACACTTCCTTCTCTGTTCATTTTTAGAACTTTTCCTTCTCCTAAAATCTGCTCGATAGCTTAATTCTAATAGAATCATGTTGTATAGATAAAATACCTCTGGGGAAATTGAACAAAGCCCATTTTTTGCGTAAAATTCTTTCATTTCAAGTCCCACTAGCTTCCATTTATATACATAGTTTTTCTTCATTTAAGAACCAAGGGGACGTGAGATTCAATGAGTCTAAGAGATAATTCATTTGTGGGATGGTAACAAGTAAACTTTTTTCATCAATTATCTTAATTATATCCTGTATAGCATTTCTAGATGAGGCTGAAGCAGGGACTGGGGTTGGAGCAGGGTTGGCTGAGGCTGAGGAAATGTTTGTACCTAACATCTGCCCCATCTCAGCTATTAGAGATTGCTGATTTAGTCCTTAACAAGGTAAGTTCCTTATTTCTATTAGAATACTCACCTAATCTCCTGGTCACCAGAGGACTTTGGTGGAAGTAGGGTGCCAGCCCCATGTTTGGATGCCAAATGCGTGTAAAGGGCTAGAACTGAGCAATGCACTTGGATAATGAAGCACGTGAGACTAATTGCCAATTGGACAGTTCCCTATTAACTTGTTTGAAGGTTGACCCTCCCCAGCTGTTCTGTGCTGACTTGATTGGTGGGAAAAAGAGAGGGAAGTGACTTATGTGGGAGGAGTAGGAGGAACTTGGGTGGTGGAACTCACACTCTCTCGAACTCGTGACCTGGTCTTGGAGGATGATGGTAAAAGATTTAGAATAAAGATGTTTAGTGATCCTGACTCCGGCTGATTTCTGGGAAGATAGAGTTCCAGCAATTCACTATCTTTTCCTATCATCTTAGCCAACCTGAGAAGTATGTAGTGGTGTCTCAGAGTTGACTTAATTTGGATTTCCCTGATTCATAGTGATTTAAAGCACTTTTTCATATGACTAGAAATGGCTTTAATTTCTTCATCTGAAAATTGTCTTTTCATATCCTTTGATCACTTGTCAAATAGAAAATGGCTTGAATTCTTAAAAATATGAGTGAATTCTCTATATATTTATTCAAACCCTTAAATGTAAAAATGTTTTCCCAACTTATTGCTTCCCTTCTCATCTTGTCTGCATTCGTTTTGTTTGTACAACAACTTTTTAACTTAATATAATCAGAGTTATCTATTTTGTGTTCAATTATGAGTTCTAGTTCTCCTGTGGACACAAATTCCTTCCTTTTCCACAGATCTGAGAGGTAAACTATCCTATGTCATTCTAATTTGTTTATAACATCACTCTTTGTCTAAATCATGAACCCACTTTAACATATCTTGGCATAAGGTGTTAGATGTGGGTCAATGCCTAATTTCTGCCATGTTAATTTCTAATTTTCCCAGCAGTTTTTGTCATATAGTGAATTCTTATTTCAAAAACTGGGATCTTTGGGCTTGTCAAATACTGTTACTATAGTCATTGATTATTTTGTCTTGTGAATCTAACCTATTCCACTGATTAACTATTCTATTTCTTAGCCAGTAACTACTGCTTTTTAATAGTTTCAGATCTGGCATAGCTTGGCCACCTTCATTGGCATTTTTTTTCATTAATTCCCTTGAAATTCTTGACCTTTTGTTCTTCCAGATGAACTTTGTTATTATTTTTTCTAGATCTATAAAATAATTCTTTGGGAGTTTGATTGGTATGACACTAAATAAGTAGATTAATTTAGGTAGTATTGTCATTTTTATTATATTTGCTCAGCCTATCCTTGAGCACTTGATTAAGTGCTGATTTTTCCAGCTGATTAGATCTGATTTTATTTGTGTGGAAAGTGTTTTGTAGTTGTGTTCATATAGTTCCTGACTTTCCTTTGGCAGCTTATTATTATATTAGACTCGTAAATAATTTATGTTACCAACAGTTATTTTAAATGGAATTTTTCTTTTTTATTTCTTGATGCTTGACTTTGTTGGTAATATATAGAAATGCTTGTGATTTCTGTGGATTTATTTTGTATCCTGCAATTTGTTAAAGCTTTGAACTATTTCTAGTAGATTTTTTAGTTGATTCTCTAAGGTTCTCTAAATATACTATCATATCATCTACAAAGAGTTATAATTTAGTTTCCTCATTACCTAATTCCTTTCATTGCTTTTTCTTCTCTTATTGACAAAGCTAACATTTCTAATACAAAGTTGAATAGTAATGATGATAGTGGGCAACATTGTTTTACTCCTGATCTTATTGGGAATGGTTCTAGTTTGTCTCCATTACATATGATGCTTGCTGATGATTTTAAATAGATGCTACTGATCATTTTAAGGAAAAGTCCATTTATTCCTATACTCTCTAATGTTTTTAATAGCAATGGGTGTTGGATTTTATCAAATGCTTTTTCTGGATCTATTGAGTTAATCATATGATCTTTGTTAGTTTGATTATTGACATAGTCAATTATGCTTCAGGTTTTCTTAATATTGCACCAGCCCTGCATTCCTGATATAAATCCTATGTAGTCATGTTGTATATCCTGGGGATGACTTTCTGTAATCTCTTTGCTAATCTTTTATTTAACATTTTTGCATCAATATTCATTAGGAAAATTGGTCTATATTTTTCTTTCTCTGTTTTCACCCTACCTGGTTTAGCTATCAGTACCATGTCTATGTCAAAAAAGAATTTGGTGGGATGCCTTCTTTCCCTATTTTTTCAAATAGTTTATCTAATCTTGGAATTAAGTGTTCTTTAAATGTTTGGTAGAGTTCACATGTAAATCTGTAAAGGGCTGAAACTCTTGAGTCAATGCACTGGGACAAGACAATCAAGTATGGGAGGCTAATTACTGATTGGACAATATTCTATAAGCATAAGCTTGGAAAATGGCCCTTCCCACTATTCTGTGCTGGCCCCAGTTGTTTGGTGTATACAGAGAATTGTGGGAGGGTCTAGGAGGTGCAGTGAGATTAGCCAGAGTCATTTCGGAGAGAGAGAAGAGGCGATGAGGTTGCAGAGATCCTATGCGTCCACTCTCTTCACTTCTAAGGCTAAAGACCAAGAATAAAGACTTTTGCTTATCCTGATTCCAGCTGATTCCAAGGATACCAGGGTGCTAATGCAGGTCGCCACATAAATCCATCTGGCCCTAGAGATAATTTTTATTATTATTAATAGCTTGTTCTATTTCTTTTTCTAAAATGAGACTATTTAAAAAACTTAATTCCTCTTTTGTTAACCTGAGCAATCTATATTTTTGAAGATATTCCTCCATTTCACTTAGATTATCAAATTTATTTCCATATAGTTGGGCAAAATAACTCCTAATTATTATTCTAATTTCTTCTTCATTGATGGAAAGTTCTCCCTTTTCATTTTTGAGACTAACAATTTGATTTTCTTTTTTTCTTTTTCTAATCAAATTAACTAAATATCTATCTATTTTGTTGATTTTTTCATAAAACTAACCTAGTTTTATTTATTAATTCAATAGTTTTCTTATTTTCAATTTTATTAATCTCCCCTTTTATTTTCAGAATTTTAAATTTGGTATTTAATTGAGGGTTTTAATTTGTTCTTTATCTAGCTTTTTTAGTTGTAATCCCAATTCATTGATCTCCTTTTTCTCTATTTTATGCAAGTAAGCATTTAGAGATATAAAATTTCCCCTAATAACTGTTTTGGCTGCATCCCACACATTTTGTATGCTGTCTCATTATTGTCATTCTCTTGTATAAAGTTATTGATTGTGTTTATGATTTGTTGTTTCACTCATTCATTCTTTAGGATTAGGTTATTTAATTTCCAATGAATTTTTGGTGTATTTTCTGCTGGCTTTTTATTGCATGTGATTTTTATTGCGTCATGATCTGAAAAACTGCATTTATTATTTCAGCCTTTCTGCATTTGATTTTGAGGTTTTTATGTGCTAATATATTTCAGTTTTTGTATAGGTTCCATGAACTGCTGAGAAAAAAGTAAACTCCTTTCTCTCCCCATTCAAATTTTCTCCAAAGATCTATCATACCTAACTTTTCTAACACACTGTTTACTTCCTTAACTTCTTTCTTATTTATTTTGTTTTTCTTTTTTATCTATTTCTGAGAGAGCAAGGTTTGGGGGGTGGATCCCTTACTAGTATAGTTTTGCTGTCTATTTCTTCTTGCAGGTCTCTTAACTTCTCCTCTTGGAATTTGGGTGCTATACCACTTGGTGCATATATATTTGGTATTAATATTGCATCATTATATATGGTACCCTTTAGTAAGATATAGTTTCCCTCCTTATCTCTTTTAAGTAGATCTATCTTTGCTTTTACTTGATCTGAAATCAAAAAAATTTTTTTAAATTTTTTTTTTTTACTTCACCTGAAACATAATAGATTCTGCTCTAGCACTTTCCTTCACTATATGTATCACTCTGATTTAAATGTGTTTCTTTTAAAGACATATTGTAGGATTCTGGTTTTTAATCTAGTCTACTATCCACTTCCATTTTATGGGAGAGTTCATCCCATTCACATTCTCAGTTAAATTAACCAATTCTATATTTCCTGCCATCTTATTTACTCCAAGTTATGTTTTTCTCTTTCCTATCCCTCATCCCCAGTATGTTGCTTCTGACCACTGCTTCCCTTAAACAGCCCTTCCCCTTTTACAGCCCCTCCTCCTTTCTTATATCTTTTCCCTGCTACTGCTGTTTTCCCTTCTATTAGCCTCCCCCTTTTATTTCCCCATTCCTTTCTCACTTCCCTATAAGGTGAAACAAATTTCTCTGTAAAACCAAATATGTCTGATATTTTCTCTTTGAGCCACACACATCTGATGAGAATAAGATTCACACAATGTTCATCCCCTTCTCTTCTTGCCCTCATAGGTCTTCCTTACTTCTTCATGAAATGTAATTTCCCATATTTTTACTCCATTTTCCTCTTTTTCCATTACAATCCCCTTTCCACCTCTAGTTTCTTTTTTATATTACCACAATAAAATCAAATTATACCTGCATCCTCTAAGTATATCCATAACAGAGATACAGTTTTCAAGAGTTTTTTTTTTTCCTTTTTACCTTTTTATTCTTCTCTCATGTTCTGTATTTGAAGATAAAAATTTTGTTCAGTTCTCATCTTTTCATCAGAAATAAATGAAATTCACTTGTGTCATTGAATGTCTATCTTCTTCCCTGAAAGAGAATGCTTAATTATGTTGGATAGTTGATTCTTGACTGTAATCCAAATTCCTTTGCCTTCTTATCATATCCATTTCTAGGCCCTTTGATCCTTGAAGGTGGAAACTGCAAAGCTGTAGGTAATCCTGATTGTGGCTCCTCACTATTTGAAAGTTTTTTTTCTGGCCAATTGCCAACCACAATGACCAAAAGACCTTCCTTTTTCCATGCTTCAGCTGATACTACATTTTTTAGTTTATTTATTTTTAATATACTTTGTTTTATGAATTATGTTGGAATAGAAAAATCAGAACTAACTAGAAAAATCATGGGAGAGAGAAAAAAAGAGAGAAAAATGAAACAGAGATAGCATGTGCTGATTTATATTCAGTCTCCTTAGTTCTTTCTCTGTTTGCAGATGACATTTGCTGTCCAAAGTCCATGGGGATTCTTTTGGATCATTGAACTACTGAAAAGAACCAAGCCTTTCATAGTTGATCACTGCACAATCTTGCTGTTATTGTGTACAACATATTCCTGGTTCTGCTGGTTTCACTCAGCATCAGTTCATGTGAATCTTTGCAGGCCTTTCTCTAATCAGCTTGTTCATCATTTTTTATAGAACAGTAATATTCCATTACCTTCATGTATCACAACTTGTTCAGGCATTCTCCAATTGAATCCACTCCTTTTTCAATTCTTTGCTATCATAAAAAGAGCTGCTACAAACATTTTTGCCCACGGATAGTTTTTTTCTGTGTTCTCTGGCTCTGAGTGAGTAGCCTCCCTCCCTCTCTGACAAAAGACCCGAGGTGGAGATACTCAGTGAAAAGCAGAATTGAAGATAAAAAGGAGAAATAGAGTCCTGACGAGCCCGCGGTGGTCTAAGCAAACACGTGTTTCTCCAGGTGAGCTTAGAAATCTGGGGGCCTATTTGCTGGGTCAAGGGAGACCCAAGGGATTAGCCCTCCTAAAAATTGCTTTGTTCGGACTGCTTCTCTGACCCCAAGGGAAGGATTTCCTAAGATGATTCTCTCTGAAATGACCACGCAGCAAGACAATTGGTCTTCACTGACAATTTGGTTTGAGACCAAGTTGGAAAAATGGGATAGAAGCAGTCAAAAGAATTTGTCAGGACGGTAGCTAGGTATAAAAAGAAATGTAAAAGGTGAAAATAAGAGCTCTACTTGTGTCTGTGTATGTATGTTTGTGCTTTGTATTGTTTTTCTCCGGTGTTAAAAGTTAGCAAGTTGGTAAGAAATAAGAGTTCAGCTTCTGTGTTGCATGCTTAGGGAAATAGCAGGCTAAATTGCTGGGAATTGGGATTCAGTCAGAGTAGTAATTCTTTCAGAGTGGCTCAGAATGCATTGGTCTTAAATCATGCAATGTCTAGGCATTCTCTGGGAAGGCAGAGAGATGCACTAAATGGGCTTGGAAGTTTAGAGACACTCCGTTTGGATTCTGGGAGGGAAGAATGTTCAAGGTGAAACATTCTCTCCAGGGGCAGGGGTCCTGGGAAAAGCCCCTAGTCTGTTTTGCTGATTTAAAAGCCCTGTTAAGTTGTAAGAACAATGTTAAGAAATTTTGAAATTGGTTATTTGAAAATTTGCTCATGATTTTAAATATTTTTAACCTGGTATACTAATTTGTAAGTAAATGGAACTTGGCTATTTTAAACTGGTGGGAGAGTTTTTCCCTTAAAGCAGTTTTCAGAGCCTACTAGGGGAAAGAGCAATAAAGCCTTATCTGATGAAAAGCTGGCAGAAGAGATCATAAAAGCTGCCTGAGAGAGAGCTGCTAATACTGTCAGAAGAACACTCAGACAAAAGAAAAAGAAAGAAAACTTTTAAAAGCAGCTGTATTAGTTTGATTTAGTATGTTACCTTCTGAAACATGTGGGGTAATTTGTTAATATTGTTATATTTTATGGAGTTATCTAGGTATTATAAATCTTAAAAGTTCTGAAGGGAATTGGAGAGGAGAATGCAGATTTATGAAGGATTGATTTATAGTAGTAAATTGGAAACTTGAATGATATCAAGAAGGAATCAGTTAGAAAAAGAAAGGAAATTAACTGATTGCCTAAATCTTGAGAATTTCTTTGTAGGAAATTGAGTGGGGGGAAGGGCAGCAGTGGAAAATTGCCTTTGTTTCTGGTTCCCATCAAACTGGTAAAGTTGAGTGGGGAGGATAAGCTGCTCTCACAAGATGTTAATTGACTGAATATTTGTTTCTTTGAAACATAATGGTTTTTTTGTTTAAAGAATATGATCAGAAATGTGATGTTTTTAAGAACTTTTCAGGTTCTTTTATGTGAAAATAGGAAGTTTTAATTAATTGTATAGATGCCAATTATTCAAAGGGAATTCAAGTATAATAGTTTTTGCCTTTGTCCTTTTGAAAATGTTTTTGTTATGGCAATATGTAATTGGGGATTTTTCTGTGTATTGGGTATTTTAAAAGCAAAATAACTGGTATAATGTTCAATTTATGAAACATATACTTGGGTATGTAAGAATTGTGTGAACATTCTGGGATAGATTTCTTACTGTTAAAAGTCTTACAATATGTAGATGATCCTCTTGTGGCAGGGAGGAAAAAGAGTGACCTTGCCCAAGTTACTATCAGTCTGTTAAGTAATCTAGGGGCACAGGGATTAAGAGTTTCCCAAGACAAATGGCAATTTGTGAAATGTGAGGAAAAATATTTAAGCCATTTTATAAGCTTAGGGGAAAAGAAATTAGACCCTGTATGGGTGGAAGGGATTCTTCAAATTACTAAACCTAGGACGAAAAAGAGTCTCCAGAGATTTCTAGGATTGGTGGGGTATTGTAGAACCTGGATTGATGAATATGCATTATTAACTAAGCCTCTATATACTCATTTGTTGGAAGAAAAGCCTGATATAGTGCAATGGGATTCAAAAGGAGAACAAAGTTTTGAAATGTCAGCCCCTGTATTACTTTTGCCATCATTAAAAAAGGCTTTTCATTTATATGTAAATACAGTAAACGATGTGGCTTTAAGAGTATTGGCACAATTAAGCGGAGGGCAGCCACAGCACTTTTGGTAGAAGAAAGTCAGAAATTAACTTTTGGGGGTAGTTTAATAGTGAGTGTCCTGCACCAGGTTCAATCAATTCTGAATCAAAGGGGCTGGAAGGTGGCTAACTGATTCAAGGATTTTAAAATATGAAGCAATATTATTGGAAAGAGATGATTGGGTACTCTCACCAGACCATAACTTTAATCCAGCCATGTTCTTATCTACTTCCCCTGGGGAACATGTGTCCCTTGAACATGATTTTCCAAATGTGATTGATTACCAAACTAAGATTAGGGAAGATTTGCAGGAGGTCCCTTTGTTGAAAGGTGCTCAATGATTTATAGATGGTTCCTCACGAGTAGTTAATGGGAAAAGGAAAAACTGATATGCTATTATTAATGGGGAAGATTTGACTCTGGTTCAAGCTGGATTCTTGCCAAAAGAGTGGTCAGCTCAAAATGTGTGAATTATATGCAGTAAATCAAGCCCTAAAATTGCTTGAAGGACTGATTCAAAATATGACTGGGGAATTGTTCATATATTTGGGAAATATGGGAAGAAAGGGGAATGGTAAATAGCAAAGGAAAGGGATTGGCACACAGGGCATTGGTTAATGAAATTTTAACTAATCTTATGTTGCCTAAGAATATTGCAGTGATTCATGTGCAGGGGCACTAAAGAGGAGATTCATTTGAGATAAGGAGAAACTGCTTTGCAGATGAGGAGGTGAAATGTAAGTACGGAGGAGATGATGGTGCTAATTCTGGCATTTCTGCCTCCAATGCCTCCACCTTCCTTTATCCCAGAAGAGAAGCAGGAAACCCAAAGCCTTGGCACTCAGGAGGATAAAGAGGGCACTGGTTCCTCCCTGACGGCAGAGAGGTACTGACCACAACAGGTATGAGACATGTACTCCAACATTTACATCAGGGCAGTCATTGGGGTGTCCAAGGCCTGTGTGATGTGCTGTTAAGTTTGTGGCACTTGCTTGTACACTGTTAGCAGGCAACTGGTCAGCGGGTGTCCTGTTTGTCAGAGGATGAATAGGGCGGCCCAATGACAAGTCCAAAAAGGAGGAGGGTCCCCTGGTATCAGGCCTTTCCAAAACATACGGGTGGACTTTACCAAGCTGCCATCAGTGGGGTGTCTCAGATATCTGCTGGTCGTAATGGACCATCTGACCTCATGGGTGGAGGCCTTTCCCCTTACCTGGGCAACTGCCTCAGCAGTTGTAAAAGTACTCCTTGAGCATTTCATTCCAGGGTATGGGATGGTGGAGCAGGTAGATTCGGAGCAAGGCACTCATTTCATGGCTAAGATGCTCCAATCTGTGGCCCAATCATGGGACTTATATACCCCATGGCATCTTCCC
This sequence comes from Sminthopsis crassicaudata, assembly GCF_048593235.1. Classification (NCBI taxonomy): domain Eukaryota; kingdom Metazoa; phylum Chordata; class Mammalia; order Dasyuromorphia; family Dasyuridae; genus Sminthopsis; species Sminthopsis crassicaudata. The sequence continues at coordinate 345,058,502 of NC_133620.1, read as the reverse complement.
TCATCAGGTAAAGTGGAAAGGATGGATAAGGAAATTAAACAGCAACTGACTAAATTGGAGTTAGAGACACAATTTCCTTGAACCAAGTGCCTTCCCCTTGCCTTATTAAGAATTAGAACAAAACCCCAAAGGAATGTGGGATTATCACCTTATGAATTATTGTATGGTCACCCTTATCTAAAAGGGATTCAAAATTACTCCTTGGATCCAATGTTTGAGACCAAGGATTTGTTTTTAGGAAAATATGTCATGTCTTTATTGCAACATCTAAAAACTTTATACCTAAAAGGGCTTATTGCTCAGGCTCCTCCCTTAGGATTCATAGTGCATAAGTTCTAGCTTGGAGACAGGGTCCTGGTTCAGACATGGAAGGAGGACAAGCTGACCCTGAGCTGGAAAAGACCATTCCAGATCCTGTTGACTTCAGATACAGCAATATGCACCAAAAAGAAAGGTTGGACACATCACACTCGAGTCAAAGGTCCTGTGGATGCGCCAAAGAAGTGAGCAGTAGAGACTGATCCAGGAACATTGAAAGTGTGGCTGAGCAAAGACTGATGAATTGTGCATGTAAAATCTTTTTGACTTACCTCATTTGGGGAACTGTCTTGGAACTTTTCTTGTTTGTACTAGATATTACAATTTGTTGAACTGTATTGTTAGAAATTAGGGGTATTATATACTAGTAAGGAGAATGGGGTGTGAACCAAACCCAAAGGGTTGGAGACTGTGCCTTGTATATGCATGTATGATTTTATGTGGGTACACCCTTTGTACTGGTATCTCAAGACCCTGATCCAAACAATAGCCACCAGCTTTAAATTGACTGGCTGTTGGATATGTGGGGGACCTGATCAACTTACACAGTGGCCCTGGGTTTATGTTCCCCTGTCTCTGGCCTGGAGCTTGAGCAACAGGTCAGTAATACACAATGGAACAGGTTTCTAGTCAGCAGAAGAGAAGCATCACTGGACCCTGACCAGTACAGTTTTAGGGAGATATTGCCTACGTCAGACTGGTACAGGGCCATGGATGGGAGAAAGTGAGTGTACATGGACATTTACTTGCAGGTCAGAGAAGAGAGCTATCATAGACTACAGTAGGTATGTGAATAGATGGAATCAAACCAGTATAATTTGTTATGATGGATCAGTAATTCACTGTATCCAATGTTCTAATAGTAATGTGGGGTGTGCGAGGAAAACACCATCTGTCTGTTTAATCCCTGATCTAGAGGGACCCCAGATATGGACATGTATAACCTTGAATAGCATAGCAACAGGTTCGATTTACACTTCAATGGAATGGAAGTGGGAGAATAGAGAAGGCACTGTTAGGAAAATGTTTAATAGTTCCTGGAGCCATCAGGATCTAACTGGGGAAAATGATTGCATCTGCCAATGGGTAGTTGAAAGTCATCTTTGGAGATATAATTCTAATAGGGGAGGGGGGGGACCCTTAGGTCCCTGGGATGTGAGGTATTTTCCACCTTCAAGTAGACCCTTCATATTTTAGTATGAAAATAATCCTGCCCTGAAGGGGCGTTATTGGATCTGTGATCAGACAGCTTATACTCATTCACCCAAAAAATAGTACTGGGGTTTGTTATATAGGTATAATTAGACCTAAATTTTTCTTTCTCTCATCAAGCATTGGCAGGTAATTGGGGATATGGTTATACAAAGATTTGGAAAGGGAAACACGAAGTGTGGACAGCTCCCTAACCTGCATTGATTCTTCTTTGACCCAAACAAATGATGCCAATGGGTAGGAAAATGCCTGGCCTCCAGAGAGAATTATAAAAGAATAGAGACTGGCAACGTGGGCCCAGGATGGTAGTTGGGGGTATCAAATACCGATATATGTGTTAAATCGGTTAATTAGGCTACAGGCAGTCCTTGAGGTAATAATTAACCAAACTGCTCAGGCTCTTGATCTATCAGTTGATCAGGCCACCTAAATAAGGGAAGCTGTTTTATAACATAGATTAATTTTAGATTATCTGTTAGCAGAGGAGGGAGGGCTCTGTGGGAAATTAAACTTGTCTACTTGTTGAATCCAAATTGATGACAAGGGACAAGTAGTAAAAGAAATTCCAAAAGGCATTCACAGAATAGTTCATGTGCCTGTACAGGTGTGTAAATCCCCTTGTTCTAATAGCTGGTGGTCTTGGTTTGATGGTAGCTGGTGGAAACAACTTTTAGGGTATGGACTAATTGCTATCAGTGGTATTATATTGTTACCATTACGCTTACCCTGTATGATTACACTAATAACCAAAATAGTCCAATAGTCCCTTTCAAAATTATTGCATACAGAGGATGCTGTTAAAATGATGATTCTCCAGAAAAGAGGCTGGAAGGTGTTGGAAGGGGATAATTCTGATAGTGAACTTGATAAACAATGTTTAAGCTTGTTACCTGATCCTGAGCAATGTGTAAGTTCTTCATAGAGCATGTGATAAAAATCACTTACATATTAGGAGTGGGGAGCTGTGTGGAGTAAGATATGGTGAAGAACTTACAGATTAAACACATATTGTTCAGAGACAGCTAGCTAATGTAAAATCAGGCCTATAGGCCCCAGACACGTGAAGGCCTACGCTGCATTCCTTTACCCAAATAGGGATTAACTTATACGTGGCTGAAGAAGCTATAAATCACATTGCCAGCTGCATTCCACTGACCAAATATGACCAATCACAACCTATGGAGGGTGGGATTTTGAAGGTTCTTTGTCTGAAATGATTAAAAGTCGTGAGCATCTTCAAGGGAGTGGCTCTCTCCTGCTGTGAATCTGGCTCACAGACCAGGATGGGGTCTGCTTCTGGAGATTCTAATAAATAATTCTGCTTTTCTATGAGTGATCTCTGAGTAGTCATTTTTGGATAGGATTTTCAATCCCTCACACCCTCATGAATAGGAAATATCCTGGACAAGCCCCCAAACTGTGTGGGACAGTGCCCCTTACCCAAATTAAAAGTAAAGACTCTTGAGATTAAAAAATAAAACATAAACAACAACAAAAAAAGGGATGTATTACAATCTCTCAAAATAGGGCAATTTCTAATAAGATGTCAATAGAGGAATGTAAAGAACAAACTGCAAAACGCAAGATTCTGCCCTGATTCTGCACTTTCTGGTTGTCATGTGAATCCACTTTCCTTTGCAGGAATTCTCAGCCTTCCATTGTCCATGGGTCAGTCAGTCCTTGCTTTGACCAAGTGCGGGGTTGGTCACCCAGAGGCAGAGCCAAAACTAGCAAATGTGGAATGGAGGACAAACTCCATAACGCAAACCCCAGATGAATTTCAAGACCAATTCACTGGGATACAACTGAGAGTCCTGCCCTGTTGAGGAAGGATGCACAAAGACTTTGAGCAGGGTTACTGGGACTCCTCAAGGCCATTTCACTAGGGAGACTGGTGTCTGAGGGCTCGATGAAAAGGGCCCTCTGGGGCATATTATCTTTGGAAGTGGGCTTGGGCTACCTTGCTGCTTTCTGTTTTAACAAATTATTCTTGCTCTCTGAGAACTTAGTTCAGTTGTTTCCACCTTGCTGAGACAGGGAGGGTGTGTGCACAAGTGTGTTGTCCTATAATGGAGGCCCTGGTCATGTAAGAAGTTCTTTGGGGAGCGAGGCTGGATGGGAGCTGAGGGGAGAAGATGAGTGAGATATCAGAGGAGTCAGGGGACTGGCAGTTCTGCTCTTAGTCTCTCCTTGGAATGATCATTGAGTATCCAATTTTCCAGGGGTTCTTCTGGTTCTTAGGCATCTGGAACATTCTTGCATTGCTCCCTCTCTGTTTCTCTCTGGTGTGATCTGTCGCTTGCTCTTCATCTCTGTGTCTGTCTTTCTGTCTCTTTATCTCTCTGTAACTCTGTATCTCTGTATCTCTTGTCTCTGTCTCTGTGTGCCTTTCTGTGTATATCTTTTTCTGTCTGTGTCTGTTTCTCATCTCTGTCTTTCTCAATTTCTGTCCTTGACTGTCTCCATCTCTTTCTCTTGCTCATTTCTCTTTCTTTATCTCTCTGTCTCTCTCCCCTTTCCTTTCTTTATTCCTCTTTCTTGTTCCTCAGTTAAACAGTTAAAACTGTTTCTTTCCTTTCCTTTTTCTCTGTTCTCTTCTGCCTTGCTCTGTTCTTTTCTCCTTTATCCTAACATCTTTTTTTTTTCCCTGTCCCTTCTCCTCCCCTCTCCTTTTTTTCTTTCCATTTCTCTTCTACTTCCTCCCCTGGCCTTCCCTTCTGACTCTTCTCTCTCATCCTTTGTTCCTCAGATGGCTGCCCTCAATACTGGCTCTCTCTTCTGCTCCTCTCCTGCTCTGTGGCTCTCTTGAGTGCTCAGGGGGTTCCACAGAAGCCACTTTACCCTGGAGATGATGCTGCCAAAGAGCAGATGGACAAGTTCCTAAGATATATGGGTAGGATCCTCCAGTCCAGGTGTGTTAAGTGTCTCTATGTCAATGCAAACAGAGCTGGGCTCTCTGGCTTTGCAGACAGAAATGTGAGGTAGTGAAGGTAGTATGTTCCTCCTGGACAGGAGGCTGGAAAGGGGTAGGCTAGAAAGTACTCCTGGAAGTCTTTTCCAACTTTGCATTCTGGGGATATGTAGAGTTTACTCTTGCATATATGTGAGCAAATGTGAGTATGGACTACTTTTCATAGCAGCAAGAGCTTCATGTTAATGTGACCAAATTTAAGCAGACGTAGTGGGAAAAAAAATCCTCAAATCCCTACTAATTCTGATACTGGAGACAAACCACCCACCTAAAACATGCTTCTCCACCAAATACACATTTCACATCCTAGCTTTCTCTTTCAGATAGGGCTTAGGCTGCAGGGGATCTCTCTGTGTGTCTAATGACTATGTCTGAATTTGTGACATTATATTTGTGTGAGTATGTAAGCTAGGTCTACAGGTATGTGGGGCAGGGAGTATGGACAGCTCTGGTTCTAGATGTATTTCCCACATTGCTCTGCAGGTATCAGAAAAGGGCAGTAGACCAGAGATTCTACCAGGATGGTGTGGATATCTTGGAGTAGATGGTTTTGCTGTAATATTCCCAGTTACCAAGTGCCCCCAATCTCTGAATTTCTCCATATTGGGGCAAGGAGGGTATAATGTATGTGTGTGGCAGGGAGGGGGAATGTAAATGCACATGTCAGTAGGTTTGTGTGTGTGTACATGCCCTCCAGAAGTAGGCAATAAAAGGGATGGGAGAAGGAGGGAGGTTTGGGGGGGTAACAATGGGCCTTCAGGGTTGGAATCAGGGTCCCTGGGAAATAACATGGGCAGAGTCTCTAGGAATGGGGACAAACAGGGTACACCATCAGCTGAACTTCACTGCTCTTGCCTCTCTTGTCTCTCTCTTTTTCCAGAACCCTGTAGGCAGTCCTGGCCCTTGCTCCCCTGGGTCTAGCAGAAGCTGAGCCACAGAATTCTATCATCATCCCTGAACCAGGCTTAATAAAGCTAAGTCAAAAATCAGAGCCTCTTTGTCTCTCTGTGGGTTTATCTTTATAAATTGATTGCCTCCAATTTACAGAAAGATTGTATAACTATTATCTGTTTTGTTCATGATATAGATAGGGTAAGTAGAATTTCTTATTTTGCATATAAGTATCATAAGACTTTTCAATGATAAGATCCTTGTCCAAGTTTTTCAATGAAATCATAAGGACTTGAATTTGTGTCTCTGAATCTGAGTCCATGAAAAATGGGGGAGCTGAGGCTTCAGTTAAGAAGATGATGACCATGTTGATGGTCTGCTATTGTAAAAGCTGTTCTCCTGAATATGCAGAAAATTGTCTCTAGAACTCCTTGTCTCATGTTCAGGGTGACTGCATAAACAATTGGACAAATCCTGGTCCATGACCCCATTCAGTATTATTGCATCTATTACAAGAGTCACTGATCCACTCATCAAAATGTAGGTATATAAACATTGCAAATGATGAGAAAGAATCAAGTAGAAAAGTCATTCTCTATTCCCACCCTCCTACCCTATTCCCCAAGACCCATCTCCAGTACTCCCCCACAGACATAGAGAAATATATACACAGGAAGACTCTCTACTATACTCCAAGTCCCAAAAAATGTAGAATGTCTGACGTAGAAGGGACATTTGAGCCAATTTAGCTCCTCTCTCATTTTTTGAAGCTAGGTTACTCAGTAAATCCCCAGAGCACTGGATCTGGAGGCAAGAAAACATAAGCTTAGAGCCCAACTTTAAAAGTTACTAATTCTGAAGATCAAAAGTAAATCACTTAACCAATTTCAGCCTCAGTTTTCTTAGCTATCAAATGAAGATAATAGCCCCAGCACTCAGGTAAGAATATGAAGATGAAATGAAATAATTTTTGTGAAGAGCTTTTCAAAATGTAAAATGGTATAAAAATAATGGTAGCTGCTATTATTATTTTCTATGGGAGAAACTGAATCTTTGAGAGAAAGATGATTTGCCCAAGGTCACAGAGCTAGTTATATGGCCTAGTTGGGATTAGAACTCAGGTCTTTTGAGTCCTGAACTGTGTCCTTCCCACTCTTCTGTTTATTCTTTAGATCTCTCTCTCTCTTTCTCTCTCTGTGTGTCTCTCTCTCGGTCTCTCTTTGTCTCTATTGCTCTCTCTATCTCTGTCTCTCTCTGTGTGTCTCTCTCTTGGTCTCTCTCTTTGTCTCTATTGCTCTCTCTATCTCTGTCTCTCTCTCTCTTTCTCTCTGTCTGTCTCTCTCTTTTAGTTTTGTTCATTTTATGTCTCCCTGTTTCTGTTTTTGCATCTCTCCCCTTCTGTCTTGATCTTGATCATTCTCATCTATTAACTCTGACTCTGTCCCTTTCTACATACTAGGACTCTGGTTCTGTACACATGATGTCGCAGTAGAATGGAAAATGGAAAATAATGAATGTATTTTATTGTAATTATATGTCTTCTAGAAATCACTAGCTACTTTAGAATAAAGCAGATATACCAACACCCTGTATCATCCACCTTCCAAATCTTCCATAGGTTTAAAAAAACTGTTGAACGTCCTGGATTTTCCATCTGGCTTCTCCATACATTCTTTTACTTAGAAAAAAAGGAGTTCAAGTTCTAGGCTTCTCTTAGTGTGATGCCATTGATTTAATGATGACATGATCCCTGTACATTTTTGGAGTAATTCTTGTTTTCAGACTTCAACATAAGTTAGTTGGATTGGGATGGAGTGGGTGAAGAGTCATTTCTTATATTTCATAAGAGTTGAAGGAGATTTTTCTTTCACAATATGGCTAATATGGAAATCTGTTTAAAATGATTGTACATGTATAACCTATATCAGATTGCTTGCTGTCTTGGGGAGGTGTGAGGGAAAGATAGGAAGGAGAAAACATTTAAAATTCAAAACATTGCAAAAATGAAATTATCTTGAAAACAATCTTTGCATGTAACTGGACAAAAAACAAAATGCTATTAAGTGGGTTCTCCCACTTACAACAGCTCTCTCTATGGGAGAATTAGAACCTTAAGAAGATAGCTCTCCTTCTTGGAAAAGGGCAATGGTCTTGGATGGCCTCACCATTCCTTAGACAAGTGGTATTGAATGGCTAACCAGGCAGGATATACATATATTTTCCCCCCTTATTATGAGGTTGCTGAGGGCAGGGACTTCTGCATTTTAGTCCTTGTGTCTCCAGTGCCTATAATAGTACCTAGCACATAGGAAGCACTTAATACATGCTCCTTGACTGATTTTCCATCTCCCAGACTCTTGAAAGAATGAGGATCACATTGCTCTGGGAGGGATGATAAAGGGAGTAGTACCATGCCTTAGGAATTCAATACCATAGAATTCAATAGTATGCCCAGCTGTATTTAGTTTCTCCTGTACTTCCTGTTAAGTTTCTGCTATTTAATTGCAGTAAGTTAATTAAAGTAACTATTGTTACATTTGAACTATAATAAAAATAATATTAGTTCACCATTGTTTATTTGAATCTCTAGACGCCTTAAATCCTAGCACCCCTCACACCACTTGGGGTCTAATCCAGGAAGGGACACAAATTTCAGGATGGGAGAGATAAAGGGACTTTGAAGATTGATTCAGAAATAGATGTTAGCAAATAATAAAGTTCCCTTCTGTCGTCTTCTTCAACTGCAGGAGTAATAACACTGCAGAACTTTTTGGAATTGAAATGAGCCTGGGAAACTCAATGATAAGCTACCAAGGACTGAATCACCTCCAAATCCATCATCAGCATCAATTCTTCAGGATCAAGCTTTCTGAAAAGCATCTGCCCATTGTGACTAAGCAATAAGAATCACATCTCATAAAATAGGTCCAAGAATGGCTATTACCCTAATCATAGAATTGCTCTCTTCCTTGGAAAATGGAGGGATTAGGAATGCTACTGTGCTGTAAGAAATGATGAGTTGGTTGATTTTAGAAAAACATGGAAAGACTTGCTTGAAATAATGAAGAGTGAAATGAGCAGAACCACAAGAAAGTAATACACAATTACAACCGGATTCTTCTAAGAACAACTTTGAACAAATATTAGCAATATTCAAATCAACAACAAAGAACTTCTGAAGAAAGAATTTAAACCAAGAACTGCACACAAGTATAGATGAATGGCCATTTCCAAAATAAACAAATAAATGAAATAAAAAAAAAAAAAAGACAAACACCTAGCATAGTTCCTGGGTTTAGTTTGAAGATAAGGAAAGGTACTAGAACTAGTTCCATTCTATGAGCCTCTTTGGCCTGCCTATTAGATCTTTATCTCAGACTCTGGTCCTTGTTTATTTTACTTTGTTTCTACTTTAAGTTAATTTCTGATACTTATTAAATACAAATTTGCATTATCATTACCTGAAGTCTAGGAGGAAAAGATTAAGATTCTTCACCTCTGTTTGGAATATGAGAGCATGATTTTTTTTTTATTGTTTTTTCCCAATTGTTCCTCCAGAGGCTCTTTCCATTTTAGGCATATCCTTGGGCATGTTCAGGGTAAAATAATGGTTGCTTCCCCAACTTCCTATTAGTAAAACATGATATTTGGGCTCACCTTTTTCCCTAGGGGAAAAATGAATTTTTAAAAATTATGTGTTCCTTTTTGATATATTTAATTTATTAGTTATAAATATTTGCTTCTATAATATTTTGGGGCAGCTAGGTGGCTCAGTGGATAGAGCACCAGCCTTGAATTCAGGAGGACCCCAAGATCAAATCTGACCTCAGACACTTAACACTTCCTAGCTATGTGACCCTGGGCAAGTCACTTAACCCCGGCCTCAAAAAGAAAAAAGAAAAAACAAAAAGATGTATAATATTTTGCTTTCCATTTTTTCTCTCATTCCCTCTGCTTCCCCCTGCCCAAAATAGTAATCAATCTGAATTAGGTTATGCATGTACAATCTTGTTAAACATATTTTCTCATTAGTCGTTACAACTTAGTCATGTTGGACTTCAGTGATTGGAGGAGAAAATGAGGCTGATGACCTTGATCACTGCTCCCTTCCTTAAATCCAATCCAATTGAAAGTTAATAGGATGCCATTGATCCTCTTTGATAACTCAAAACAAACAACAAAAGCAGATTTCTACCCAACCAGCTTTATCAACAAGCTCCTTAGAGCCATCCCAAATCCTTTTGTACAGGGGGCGCTTCACTTTAAAAGCTTTGTCCTTTCTCATCTCTGAATTTTTGCTTATATTGTCACATATGTCTAATTCTCAGGGAAATTTTTGGGAGAAGTCACCTCTGTGTAATCTCATGTTCCCCATCTCTAAAATGAGGGAGTTGATATTTCAGTTGTCATGCTTATTAGGCATCTTTCTCAGTGAAAGAAATTGATTCTCACTGCGAAGACCAGAGGCTGAATCTGTGCATCACATTGTTACTGCTTGAAATTGCTCTTGGACATACAGTGGCTCTAAATATCTAACCCCAGGCTACTAAGACTCACAGAGAAACAGCAGATGCCACACAAGCTCCTGACTTTCCTCCCAGAGGTATAGCAGCCAGGGCTGTGTACTTCACCACCAGGGAGGAAAGTAGTGGGAGATCTGCCATCAGCTCAGTGGACTATTTGCAGCCTTTCTGTCCATTTGAAATCTCTCCCAAAGGCAGAACTACACCAGAATTAAAGGCAGAGAAAAAATGGTTAAAATGCCTACTGGATCTCAATAGAATGCCTAAAGATGATCTCCAATCACACTCTCAGCTGATCTTCCCCCTATACTTCTTATTCTGTTGGTGAAGTCAAGTTGAAAATCATTTATTGTTCAGTTATTTGTCAATCATGTCTAACACTTTGTGACCCCTTTTGGAATTTCTTGAGAAAAATACTGGAGCAGTTTACCTTTTCTTTCTCCAGCTCATTTTGCAGATGAGGACACTGAAGCAAAGAGAGTTAACTGAATTAACCAGGGTCCCCTAGATAGTGTGTGAGGACAAATTTGAATTCAGGGGAAGGGTCTTCCTAACTCCAGCACTCTATCCCCTGGGCCACCCAGATGCTCCAGCATCAAGGTACTTGTTATATGTCAGGCATTGTGCTAGATATTAGGGACACAAAGAAAGACAGACTCTGCTCTCAAGGAGCTCCCATTTTAATGAAGGAGATAATATGTAAATAGCCAGACATATACAGTATAGCTTATATGGTTCCAGGAGCAATCTCCCAATTTTCACAGGCACAGAGAGATTTGGTCCTCAGAGTTTACCTCACAGTTCTAGGAGACAGCCCTGGAGGTTGGGCTTCTTTTTGGGCCCATTTAGCTTCCATCTGTTACCTCCCATAGAATGTGATTAACTAATATCATTGTAATATCATCTAACTGGTTACTATCACCCAAATATCAAGTAATCATTTGACATCAATAAGCTTTTGCAGAAGGATATTTACTAGGTGATTGTAGCAAGAATTGAAGTACAAAAACATTTTGTTTCCTGTCTCTTCTTTCAGAGAGTTTGCTGAGAAAAAGGTCTGCATCTCCTTCATCAGATTGGGAACTCCCTATAATTGGAATCCTTTCTCAGATTCCAGAATCTAGAACTGGGTTGTTTAAGGGAAATGAGTTCAATTCAATTCACATAATAAAATTTACTGATTAAAGAATAACTTCCAGAATATCATAGTGTTTTTACTTACAAAGTGGTACTTTGTAAGGAGCCATAGAATTGCCATCCCTAGAAAACTTTACAAATTACCTGACAATAAAATTTGGATTTTGTTGTCACAAACCTGGACAGAGGCAGAGGCCAGGAGAATGTAATCCCAATTGCTTTCAATGTTTCCCCCTCGGGGATGATTGTTTAATAAATTTGGTTGACATTTTTAAAATTTTATTCATTTCAATGTAATTGATTTCCTTTATAGATCCATGTATTTTATATATTTATCTGAGAAGGATGGATATGATAAACTTTGCCAGAGTACCAGAGGAGTCCATGACACTAAAAAGCTTAAGAACTTGCTCCTTAAAGGAGCTAAAAACTCCCCAAAACCTTCTTCTTTCTCCAGGATGGAGGATGAGAAGTCCACAGTTCCATCTTCTCAGTCATATTAAGACTATGACCTGAGTGAAAAGTAAAAAACCAACTCTATTTCTCAACCAAAGGTTTGGAAGTAAGCCTGTTCTTGTCAGTCTCAAGTCTATGCCCATCAGCCATCTTTAGGTAGACTATGGTTCCCTTTCACTGTTGTGAACACTCCTCTCATCCCATATCAGTAAAATCTATCATTGAGTCTTTGTTCCATATAAAATTTTCTATCCTGATTATTGTTTCTCCTCTCTTTGCTTCTGATCTGTTTCACTATTCCTTGGCTTCTTTTCATTCTACTTGTGAATTCTATGAAAACCTTCTCTCACTATCCATTTCCCCATTGATTGATTCTTGGTTACTACTCCTCTCTTTCTCTCAATCTATTAGTTCTATGCATTTTATTTGTCTTCCTGTCTCCATCTTTCCATCACTCCCTTTCATCTTGATCTTGAATGCTCTCAGTATATTAGCTCTGGTTCCATCATTTTCCATATGCTATGACTCTGGCTCTGTACACAACATATCTCAGCAGAATGGAAAATGGAAAACAATGAATGTATTTTATTGTAATTATGTGTCTTCTAGGAATCCACTACCTGCTTTAGAGGCAAACAGAATCATCATATTGATATCCCTGTGTCACCCACCTTCCAAATCCCCCATGGGTCTAAAGGACTTGTTGAAGGTATTGAATTTGCCATCTGGCTTCTCCATACAGGTAGGATACTCTTACTTAGAAAAAGGGAGTTCAGTCTTTAGGTTTCTCTTAGTGTGATGCCATTGGTTGGAAAGAGTCACCTCATATTTCATAAGTGTTGGGGAAGATTTTTCCCTTTAGTTCTGATTTTTCTTTCACAATATGACTGACATGGAAATCTGTTTAATATAATTGTATGTGTATAACATTCATGCTGTCTTGGAGAGGGTTGAGGGAAGGGAAGGAAGGAGAATACATTTAAAATTTAAAATATTGGTGAAAATTATCTTTAAAAGTAAATGGAAAAAAATAAAATGCCACTATATGGGGACAGAATAAGGCTTGGGGGATATGATATCCCAAGTAACTGAATGCTTAGCTCTCTGCTGGAGAATTAGAACGTTAGTTAGTTAGCACTCTTCCCTAGAAAAGGGCAAGGGTCTTGGTTGGGCTCACCATTCCTTAGGTGCTGGTATTGAATGGCCAACCAGCCAGGATTCCAATCACTGACAGCCTCTTTGGCCCCTTTGCCTGGTTTGTACCTGATGGGCTTCAGCATCAACTGAGAGGCAACTATATGTGAGAGTGGAAATTTGTAAAGTTGCTCCCCACACCTATCCCAGTTTACTTAGAGTTACAAGAGGCTTGTTTGTACAGTAGAGATAGAACAAGAGACCTGGAGCCAAGGTCATCTAGGTATAAATCTAACAGCAGACATTTACTAACTGTATGATTATGGGGAACTCACTTAAACTCTTTCTGCCTCAGTTTCCTTTACTGCAAAATGGAGATAACAAGAGGCCTAACATCCCTCATGAGGAACAAATATAGTATTTGTGAAGCACTTAGCAAAGTGTTTAGTATGGGCTTCATAAATACTGGCTTCCTTTTGGAGTGAGGACATGAGCAAAGCACACATTTCAATGGAATTCTAATTGTAGCTCCCATCACCAAATCCCAGAGAAATCACAGGAAATAAATAAATAAATAAAAACAGGTCAGCCTGCCCTGGTGACTAATTGAGACATACCATAGAAATCAGTCAATAAGAAAGTAGCACCAACAGGATGTGGAACAGGACACTGAACTATCAATCTCCATAAACCTTTCCCATGACATAATGCCTGCCTAGTTCCCTTCTTTACTCTCATTGAGTGAACCTATGCTAGCTACAATATCATAATCATACATTAATACCCCTTGAGTGGGCATTCTATATAACTCCATCTATATAACTTCCATCAAGGCTTTAGGACCTTCCCAATTTCCTCCTGTAACCTCAGAATTTCTATATCTTCTCATGGAATCAGCACCATTGACTCTTTCAAAATCCTTGTCTTGGTTGACTGGGCTGCTGTATCCTCCAGGGAGCTTGGCCACCCATTGAGTGTTTAAATGTCATTAAATGCCTTTGCTTGAGTTGGAAAGTAAGACTGAATTCCTTCAGAGAAAACACTGTGACACTTACCAGATAACTCGACATTTTAGACCTGACACATGGCACTTCCACCTTTCCACATGAAGTCCAGTTACCAACCATGATGACCAAAAGACCTTCCTTTTTCCATGCTTCAGTGACACCTCTTAGTACTCCACACCAAGTCTTTGTTCTCTCTCTTTTCTCCACCCAATTATGATGAACAAACGTTGGGATGAGACCTTAGAGACCTTCTGTTCTTGTTCCTTCTCCCTCTGATGGTGGGAGATCATTCTGAGAAAGAAGTTATTATTATCAGGGGGGGAAATTATCTAGATGGCCAACTGTGGTGGAAAGGCAGGTTTGGCATGGATTCATGGAAGTGCACTCACCCTACAGATTGTAAATCCTCACCTCACCTGGTCCTGTCTTTGTTAGTGAGGAAGTCAGGTAATCCTGTTGGATTGGGAAGAAGGGACGGCTCCCTTTCTTGATCATGCTGTCTTTTGCTCCCTCCTCTGTGATTCACTGTCCTTTCCCTCTCCTTCTTGCCAGGCAGTTATAAAAGGAGGCCCAGTGGACAAGAATCCAGGAGCGAGTCATCTGGGGCCAGCAAACAGCTCAAACCCCTACACCAACTCCTTCCTTGCTATATCTGCCTCTTGCTCCCAAACTCTGATATTGATACAGTGACTGTTTCAGCAAGGTACAAGCAAGGGATAGTTTGGGGGCAGGGTGAAGGGAGGGCAAAAGGAGACTACTCAATCCAAGAAAGTGAGGGAAACTGAGGAAGACCAAGAGTGGGACTGAGGGGGCTTAGATGAGACACTTGGCTGTGAGAAGTGGAGACCAGAAGAGTGATGGGAGAAGGTGGGACTGAGGAAGAATTCAGGATTGAGACTCCCCCATTAGGCAGACAGAGGCAAGAGGAAGGGAGACTTAAGGGAGAACGGGGTGTTCTGGGGATGGAGGATCTAGATGGTTTTTTGAGAGCCCCAGTCTGAGAGTCTTGACCTCTGAGGAGGGAATAAGGAGGATGCTACCAGGGCCTAGCAAGGTTGTGCTAAGAATGGATGAAGAAGGCCCCAACAAAGCCTCTGACTGGCTCCTTTTTCATGGTTTTCTCCTTTCTTCTGATAGCCAGGATTCTGTAGGGAGAGGTCAAGGAAGAGCCAGGGTAGTGTTGGGAAGGTGGGCCAGTCAATCAGAACCCACACCTGGCAAATGTAAAAGCTGGGCTTGGGAAAACAGTTAATGTGTGGATGTTTGTGAGTACATTTAGGTGTTTATTCCCAAGTCTGCCTAAATGTGTGTTCTTGCCTATGTGACCCTGGGTAAATCCGTCCTGAGTTTCAGTTGTCTCCTGTGTAAAATGAGAGGGTTGGACTCCAAGGTCCCTTCCAGCTCTGAATCCTAAAATGCTTTGGGTGCTGCTGAGGGCCTTTGAGAAGGTGAATGGGAAGGGGTTGGGAAGAAGAAGGGTAAGATGTGGTGGGGAGACAGCTTAGCCATCTCTCCCTTTTGCAGATGATGAGTAATCCGAGGCAGTGGATAATGTTGGCTGTCACAATACTGGCTCTGCTGTCCTGCCTAGAAACTTTTGTGGAAGCAGATCCCAGCAAGATTGAACACCCAGGTCCCAATGCCTCTAAAGAAGAACTGGGAAATTACTACTTTCAATGTTTTAGAGAATTACGTAGGAAGCGGTGAGGCTTTGAGGCTGTGTACAAGGAAGTGTATGTGTATGTGTGTGTGTATGTGTTTTGCACATCCACAGGTGCCCTCCATGTCTTTGCAGGGCTTCTCTCCTGCCCACAGCAGATGAGGAAAAACTTGGCTGATGGGATGGGGCAGGACTTACTTTGAAGTCACCTCTTGTTTCTCCTCATTCCCCTCTATTCTCATCTGTCACTCTCTGACTTGGCAGCCATTGTGCCCAAGATCTCCTCCACCCAGGGGAGCACAACCAAGCCTCCCAATGTGAAGAGGGGAGCCAGGGGCAGCCCAGTACTGACCCGTCCCCTCACCTGGCTCTTTTTGCTTCTCCAACAGGCCTGAAAGTAGAGACGTTTTGGATGTAGAAGCCCGGGGAGCTGAGAGCTTGGAGATAGCAGAGGAAACAAACAGAAGTTTGGGTAAATTCATCCCCTTCTCTTTTTTTTTCTCCTCCCAGTTCCTCTCACCACAGTATATTAGATGGTAAATGCCTTGAGGGCAGGGACTAGAATCTTTGGCACTTAGCACCGGACCTTACACAAGATAGATTTCATGTAGAGTTGTTGAAAGACTGGTGCCTTCTTTTCCCAATTAACCTCTGAAGGAGTCCTGCAAGTTTCCTAGACTCTTCCTTCCTTCCACAAGCAATCATTAAGTAACTGCAATGTGGAAAGTGTGCTGGGCTAAGCAAAAGAGGAAATAGAAGGCAGGTAAGACTTGGTCCATGTCTCCTAGGAATTAGATGGGGTCAATCCGCTGGTTCTACCTTACAAAACTCCCTTCCTTTCTCCATTTCTCCTCTTCCCAAGACCAGGATTCTGTATTTCTGCCATATTGACTTAAGTCCCCTTCCATATTTTTTAATTTTCCCTGGACAGTCTTAGATGGCAATTCATGTTCCTCTCTGATCAGGTCATTCTTCCATAAAGAAGTCTTCTCCTCCTCCCCAGGTCCTACCTACATTCCCTAAATTTTGACTGAGAAGCTTCCTTCTTCTCCCTCCTCCCCTCCAGGTAAGAAGAGCTTTAGGTTTGCTGATGGTTCCAACTTCTGATGGATCTCACTTGCAAACCAGAGAAGGTCCCACCTGGCCAGGCCTCCCTACTCTGCTGAATCTGAACCTTCCACTCTTGGGGGAGCACCTGAGGGCTTCCAGTTGAGTTCTGAGTCTTACACCTCTGCATCTGCAGGAGGGCTGTCAGTGCTTCCTGGCTCCTTAATAAAAAGCAAGTTTCATAGAAACATTGTATCTGTCTTCTTTCTGCTCCTTCCATCAGTCCTTTTTTATTGTTCCTTGGCTCTCCACCCTATCAAAGAGAAATGGCAGAGAAACCTGAGCCCAGCAGTGTGAAACAGGCTGAGGAAATGGGGAGCCAGTCCCAATGAGAGAATGTTGAGATTGCTCTCAGTCAGTCAGCTGATCAAGGACATACAACATCCCCTGGGTTAGAGCTAATTCTCAAAAGTGAAAGGAAAGAGGAAAATCTGATTAAAGATAATTTGAAGCTCTCTCCTCTGATGAACAGTTATTCTCCCTTTCCCTCCTCACCCAAAACTTCCAATCTAATGGGCACAAACACTATTTCTTCTTTCTGAGAACTCTCAGTCTAATAGTGCACACACAAACCTTGTCCTCAGTGAACACACAGAGCAGAGAAAACCTCTGCCCAGATCTCAGGAAATAAGAGAAAACCACAGACTTAAATAAAATCAAATTCTGAAAACCAGGGTTGGGAAGAGCATTGAGGGGAAGCAAAGAGGGGTAAGTATTCATAGAATCTTCCTGAAGGAGGGAATGCCCTAAACCTATTGGGAATGAGCCTTTGAAGTTTGAGAGGGGCTGGAGTATGGAAGGCCCAGTTAGAGAAGCAGCATGGGGAGAAGACACAGAATAAGAGTGGAAGGTCTAGGAGGAGGAAGAATGGGAATGGCAGCAGATCCCTGAGAGCTGGTGGGGGGAGGTGGGGCAGAGATGAGATTGAGATCCAAAGAGGGGCAGCATAGGGTGTGATCCAGGGTTGTGAAGCTGCTTAAGAAGAAAGTAGATCAAAGGTGGGAGGGAGGGAGAGTTGGAGAAGAGATCATCTAATGTTTCTCCACTCACAGCTTCCACCCTAGTTCAGGTCACTGTCATTCACGTGGATCATTGCAAGAGTCTGTTTCTTCTTATTGCCTCAAGTCTCTTTTCTTTCCAACCTTTGTGCTTGCAGATGCTTAAGTGATAGTAATAAAACACAGATTGGCTCATGTTCCTTCTCTGCTCACCAAGCTTCAGTGGCTCCCTATTGCCTCTAGGATCAAATTCAAACACATCTAACTTTAAAGCACTTCACAGTCTGAATCCAGCCTCCATTTCTAAACTTATTACACCATATCTCCTTCTGTGCAACTAAAATGGTCTCTTTGTTCTTGCCTTACATGATAGGGCCATCTCCTATCTAGATGCTTTTCTTTGTTAAAGCTGTCCCCTATTCCTTGAATGCACTCCCTCTTCATCCGTAACTCTCAAAATTTCTTTCTATCTTTCTTTGAAAGTCAATTCAAAAACCATCTTCTCCTACATGTGCCTCTTTCTGATCCCCCCAACTTCTAATGCCTCCAAATTATCTTATGTGTATATTTGTTGTTTTATTTGGGTTGCATAAATATAAATATGTACAACTATATAGTTTTATATGTACACACCTTTGTATATGTATGAGTGTATACACACACATGTACACATTTTTTCCCCCTATTATGAGGTTCCTGAGGGCAGGAACCTTCTGCATTTTAGTCCTTGTGTCTCCAGTGTCTAGAATGGTACTGGGCACATAAGAAGCACTTAATAAATGCTCCTTGATTGATTTTCCATCTCCTAGACTCTTTAAAGGGTGAGTATTTCATTCCTCTGAGAGGAATGATAGAAGGAACAATTCAACACAGCAAGGAAGGAATAAGTCCAGTTATATTTAATTCCTCTTGTATTTCTTCTTAAGTTTCTGCTATTTAATTGCAGTAAATTAATTATTATAACCATTGTTATATTTGTACTATTGTTCAAAAACTATTAAATCATTATTGTTTATATGAATCCCTAGCTCCCTCAAACTGTAGCACCACTCACATGATAGACCCTACTTGGGGCCTAATCCAGGAAAGGGTTCAAATTTCAGAATATGAGAGGTAAGGGAATTTTGGGAAAGAGAAAGAAAAGATTGATTCAGAAATAAATGTTAGCAAATAATAAAATTGTCTCCTGTCACCATCTTCAATTGCAAGAGATAATACTTCAGAACTTTTTAGAACTCTAATGAGCCTGGGAAACTCAGTGGTAAGATTATAGTGGTTACCAAGGATTGAATCACCTTCATATCCATCACTAGCATCAGGTATTCAGAGTTTTCTGAGAAGCATCTGTGTATTGTGACTGACCAGTAGGATCCACATATCATAAAATTGTTCCAAAAATGGTTGTTACTCTAATCACAAAATTGCTTTTTTCTTCTGAAAATAGGGAGATTAGGAATGCTATTGTGCTGTAAGAAATGAGGAGCTAGTAGATTTTAGAAAAACATGGAAAAACTTGCATGAAATAATGAATTGAAATGAATAGAACCATGAGAAAGTCATACACAGTTACAACTATGTTGTTCTCTTTGAACAAAGAATAGCAATATTCAAATCAACAACAAAGGATCTATTTTAAAAAGATGCTATTCATATCAGAGAATGAACTGATAAGCAGAAATATATATAGTCTGGTTTTATGTAAATATATATATATGTACATATATATACGTTGTTTTATGCCTAACAGTAGACTTCTCTAGGGTGGGATGGCATGACAGACAAAGAAAACTTAGAAAGAAACACAGAAAAGCAGGGTAGCTTTGAAAATGATATGTACTCAGTAATACATGGTTTGGAAAAAAGCAAAGAGTATGAAATGGAAATTCATGATTTTATATGAAACCATCTTTGATCTTTTTATGTTGTGTTATATACTTGGATATGTTCTCTTTCTTTTTCTTTTGTATTTAAGTTCAAAATGAATTTTTTGCCTTCCTAATATTGTTTAATATTTCTTCCATTCATAGCATTATGGGTTTTAAGTTCCTTCTTATTTATTTTTCTATATATAGTTCCTTTCAATCAATTGAACAGTCACCAGATCTTTATTAAAACATTACTCTGTATCAGACACTGTGTTAGGCTCTAAGGATCAAAATTCATTGAATCAAACAATTCCTTCTTGGAAAGGAAGAAGCTGATATTATAAAGGGGGAGGCAATGGGCATATGCTGATATAGACCAAACAAATATAAAGCGAATTAATAGAAATAATTACTAAATTATTAAATACAAGGTAATATGGGAGAGAGGACTCTAGAATTTTGCTTATCAACAAAAACTTCATAGAAAAGATAAGATAAGAAAATATAAGTTCGTCCTGAAGGATCAACAGAATTTGGCTTAGACTGAAGAGAGGGAGAATATTGTTGGGGAGAGAAAACAAAGGCATGGAAGTGGAACTCAGTGAGTGTACCTGAGATATTCAGTGAAGGAGCAGCCTACAGTACAGAAAGAGATACAAGAAAGGGAGGCAAAGGAGATTGCTTAAGGTAGATAGGCAGGGGCTGGAGTGTGGAGAGAGCCTTGAAAAGCCTAACAGAGGAGTCCAGATGTAGTAGTGTTAGCATCATTCTTCCTCTTCCATTCCTCTCTTTGGGACAGAACTCTCAAATCAGGTCTCTTGTTAGCAGGTTCAGTAATCTTTCAACTAAATATCCATGAATGAGACTTGGAATTCAAGAACTCTAAATTGTTGGAGCTGGAAATAACCTTAGAAAATAAAACAGATGTTTCAAAATACATTTCTTTATTCATCTTATTTTTTTTTTTGCATTAACACAATTTTCTACATTATCCTTTCATCTTCCTCTCCAATAGAGCCATGCCATTTAACAAGGAGTACTTTTGAAGAGAAATAAAGGGGTAAAAAAATGGACAAGATCAGGGTGATTGATCAATATATCAAAAAAGCCTCAAACTACATGCAGTGTACACTTCTGGTGGGTCTCTCCCTTTCCAAAAGGGATAGTAGAGGAGGGTACAATAAGAATGTCTTCTTGCATCTCTTCTTTTCAGCTCTTCTATATATAATGTAGAATTTCTTTTTTTAAATGTATTTTTATTTCATTAAGTATTTCCCAATTGCATGTAAAAAAAATTAACATTCACTTAAACACATTTTAAGTTTCAAACTCTGGGAGCCTGTGGGATACATTCTTAGGCCTGGATAATAAGGACTCTGGTGTGCCCATCAGTATATCACAGAGCTTAGCAGAGACTCATAGATGTTGGAAGATCCTTAATGCCCATCTAAGTTAAAAATGGGGTAGTAAAGAATAAAGTTCTAGATTGAGAGTTCCAAAGCCTTGGGTTTGAATGCTGTATGAGGCATTTATCATGTGACCTTTGGTCACTTCTTTTATCTTTCTCAACCTCAGATTCCCCATCTCTAGAATGGGGATGCTGAAAGCACTTACCTCACTGGTTTGATGTGAAAATACAAGAAGATGATACTATCTTTGTGGCATCCATTGTGGACCTCAAATTGCTAGATAAGTGTCAGCTCTAACTACTAGTCATATGATCACGGACAAATCATTTCACCTCCTCTGGAAAATAAGACTAGAAATGCCTACAGCACTCATCTCATGGACTTGAGAGCATTAAATGAGACTGTATTAGAGAAAGTACTTTGTCAATCTAAACAACCCAATGCCTTTATTTTAGAAAAGAAAAAGAATCCCAGGAAGGGAAAGTGCCTTGCCTAAGGTGACTCAGCAACTTAGCATCAAATAAAGCCCAGATTTTCAGATTCTTGTTAATGCTCTTTCCACTCCAGCACATTGTGTGTTTCCCCCACATATGGGCAAAAGCATTCTGGATTAGGAGTCAGAGGACCTGATCATTCAGTTCTCTATCTGGAGCTGGACACCATTTTTCATTATGAGTCGCTTGGAATCGTTTTGGATCACTGGATGATCAGAGTAACCAAGTGTCTGGCAGTGGATCATCATTACAACATTGTTGTTACTATGGACGACGATCTTGCACTTCTCACTTCACTTTGTCTCAGTTCATGCTTTTCTGAAACCGTAGCCCTCATCATTTCTTACGGCACAATAAGATTCCCTCATGCCACAATGTGTTCAACCATTCTCCATTTGATGGGTATCCCTTCAATGTCCAGTTCTTTACCACCACCAAAAGAACTGATACAGACTATTTTTGGACATAAAGATTCTTTTCTCTTTGATCATTTGAGGGGTACCGACCTAATAATGGTAATGCTGGGTAAAAGGGTTGGCACAGTTTGATAGCATTGTTCCAAATTATCCTCCAGAATGCTTGGAATAGTTCGAAACTTTACCAACAGTGTACTATTTTTCCACATTTATCAGCATTTATCATTTTTCATTTCTATGATATGAGTTGACATGATTGGTGTGAGGTAGAACCTCAGAGTTGTTTTAATTTTTAATTTGTATTTCTCAAGTCAGTAGCAATTTAGAGCATTTTTTCCACACAATCTCTTCTGAAAACTGCGTGTTTATAGCCTTTGACAATTTATCAATTGGGGAATAGCTCTTATTTTGACATAGTCCTCAATACATTTGAAACTGACGTACTTAACAGAAGTTAAGGTTAACAAAGAAACAGTGTAAGAAACAGCATTTTCTATGCTACCTACCATGTACCAAAATGTAGTTATTTTGGTGGGGTATTGGAGGAGGTGATGTTAGTGAAAGGAGAGGGATGATGATGAGCATGTAGAGACTTTGAGGAGTCAGACAGGGAGGAAGAATATAAGAGGGACAGAATGGCTTGTGGGGAAGACCCCGTCTGATCTGAGGCACTAGTAGCTCCTGACCCACTAGACTGGTTTACTTTCTTGGACTCAAGGTAAGTGGGCACAGGGATGAAGACACTTGGGGGTGGCACCTCTGTCCCTTGGGTGTAATAGACCACTTGGGAAGGAAGGCTTTTGAGAGATCACAATTGGGCATTGGAGGCTGACACAGAGGAAAGAGTCTTGGAACTCTTGGAATGATGCAAGAGTAGAATGAAGGGAGGTTTAGATTTAGGAGCTGAGTTATAAAGTGCCCCTCTACAGAAGGAAGGGCTGAGGCTGTGGGATTGGAGGTTTTCCCTTGTGACATCCAAGGGGCCCATTTCTGACACAAGGTGCCCTGTGTAGCAGAAAGGAGACATGCCCTAGGCACTCCTAGGTGTGAGTGGCCAGTCTTTTGGAGGAAGTTTGCCCAGGTATGTTCATATTCCCCCGAATATGTCTGACTCTGTGCATACATAGCTGTGTGCCTGTGTTGCCGTGTGGCACAGTGGAGGCTGTACCATTTTCTCAGCCTTCGGCTATACATGGGTCAGTCAATCTTCGCTTTGACCAAGTGCGGGGTTGGTCACCCAGAGGCAGAGCCAAAACTAGCAAATGTGGAATGGAGGACAAACTCCATAATGCAAACCCCAGATGAATTTCAGGACCAATTCACTGGGATACAACTGAGAGTCCTGCCCTGTTGAGGAAGGATGCACAAGGCAGAATGCCAGGACGTTGGGCAGAGTTACTGGGACTCCTCAAGGCCATTTCACTAGGGAGACTCGTGTCTGAGGGCTTGATGAGCAGGGCCCTCTGGGGCATATTATCTTTGGAAGTGGGCTTGGGCTACCTTGCTGCTTTCTGTTTTTAACAAATTATTCTTGCTCTCTGAGAACTTAGTTCAGTTGTTTCCACCCTGCTTGCTGAAGGGCTGCCAGTAAATGCTGTTGGTGCTCTTTGGATTTCAGTGTCCTGGATAAAGACCCAAAGCAGTTATGTTCTACCCCTGAGACAGGGAGGGTGCGTGCACGAGTGTGTTGTCCTATAATGGAGGCCCTGGTCATGTAAGAAGTTCTTTGGGGAGGGAGGCTGGGTGGGAGCTGAGGGGAGAAGATGAGTGAGATATCAGAGGAGTCGGGGGACTGGCAGTTCTGCTCTTAGTCTTTCCTTGGAATGATCATTGAGTATCCAGTTTGTCAAGTGTTCTCTTGGCATTTGGAACATTCTTGCATTGCTCCCTCTCTGTCTCTCTCTGGCTTGGTCTGTCTCTTGTTCTTCGTCTCTCTTTCCCCATCTCTTAGTCTGTCTCTGTCTTTCTCTGTATCTCTTTTCTCTCTCTGTCTCTGTGTGTCTTTCTGTTTCTGTTTGTGTCTTTTTCTGTCTATATCTGTGTTTCTCATCTCTGTCTCTCTCAATTTTTGTTCTGGACTGTCTACCTCTTTCTCTTGCTTATCTCTTTCTTTGTTTCTCTGTCTCCCTCTCCTCTCCTTTCTGTATCCCTCTCTTCCCTGTCCCTCCTTTTAGCTGTTTCTTTCCTTTTCTCTGTTCTCTTCTGCCTTGCTCTGTTCATTTCTCCCTTATCCTAACATCTTTTTTTCCTCTGTCCCCTCTCCTCCCCTTTCCTTTTCTTCTTTCTCTCCATTTCCCTTCTGCTTCCTCCCCTGGCCTTCCCTTCTGACTCTTCTCTCTCATCCTTTGTTCCTCAGATGGCTGCCCCTCGATATTGCCTCTCTCTTCTGCTCCTCTCCTGCTGTGTGGCTCTCTTGAGTGCTCAGAGGGCTCCCCAGGAGCCAGTTTACCCTGGAGATGATGCTACCCCAGAGCAGATGGCCAAGTATGCTGCTGAGATGCGAAGATATATCGATAGGCTCACCCGGCCCAGGTGCGTAAGTGTCTCAGTGGTCAGTGCAGACTGAGCTGGGCTCTCTGGTTTTGCAGACATAAATGTGAGGTAGTGAAGACAGTAAGTTCCTCCTGGACAGGAGGCTGGAAAGGAGAGGCTTTAGGTGGTTTGTTGCAAAGGGGTGGGCTGCAAGGGTACTCTTGGAATTCCTTTCCAACTTTACAATTCTGGGGATATGTAGAGTTTGCTCTTAGATGTATGTGAATAAATGTGACTATGGACTACTTTTCATAGCAGTGAGACTTCATGTTAATGTGACCAAATTTAGGCAGACACAGTGGGAAAAAACCCACAAATTCCTACTAATTCTGATCCTGGAGACAAACCACCCACCTAAAATACACTTCTCTACCAAATACACAGTTCAAATCCCAGCTTTCTCTGCCAGATAGGGCTTAGGCTGCAGGGGATCTCTCTGTGTGTCTAATGACTATGTCTGAATTTGTGAGACTATATTTGTCTATGTGTGAGCCAGATCTTAAAGAGGGTGGACAGCTCTGGCTCTGGCAAGCTCTGGCAGCTCTGGCAAGTATGAGAAGAGGGCAGCAGGAGGGTGATTCTATCAAGATAGTGTGGATATATTGGAGTAGATGGTTCTGCTGTAGTATTCTCAGGTACCAAGTACCCCGAATCTTTGGATTTCTCTAGATTAGGGCAAGGAGGGTATAATGTATGTGTGTGGTGGGGGAAAGATATGTGTGCATATGTGTGTATGTGTTTTGTGTGTGCTCTCTAGAAGAAGACAATAAATGGGACTGAAAAAGGAGGGAAGTATTGAATGGGCAACAGAACCCTCAGGGGCAGGATCAGATTTCCTTATGAAATCTCTGGGGATAGGGACAAGGTTTCATACTAACTGAGAGAGCCTTTACCTTTGACCTGTCATCCACCTATCTCTTCTCTTCTTTTACAGGTCATCCCATCAGCTGAACTTTCACTGCTCCTGCTTCATTTGCCTCTCCCTTTTTCCAGAGCCCTGCCGGCAGTCCTGGCCCTCACTCCCTGGTGCTAACTACAGAATTCTATCATTATCCCTGAAGCAGGCTTAATAAAGCTGAATCAAAAATCAGTCTCTTTGTCTCTCTGTGGGTTTCTCTCTATAATTTGATTCCTTCCAATTTATAGAATGATTGCATAGCTATTATCTGATTCGTTCATGAGGCAGAGTTTCCTATTTTACATATTAATATACTGAGAGTTATCTATGATAAGGTCCTTGTCCAAGTTTTTCAGTGAAAATGTAAGGACTTGAATCTGAGTTTCTGTGAATCTGGGAAGTGCATAAGGAATGGCTTTGATATAATGGAGGGAATCAAAGGACATGCAGGGGCAGAGGAAGCTGATGTTTTAGGACTTCAATGGCAGGTGATATCTAAGTTGGGTATATGTTATTATAAAAGCTGTTTTCCTGAATATACAGAAAACTGTCTCTAAGAGTCTTGGGTATCTTTCTCATGTTCAGGGTGACTGCATAATCCAATGGACAAATTTTGCTAAAGCTGCTACCCATTCACCCCTGACTATGGCACCAGTAATACCCCAGCTCCCTGATTCTTACACCCTTTCTTATAGCCCACAGGAACAAATCTTTCTCTTTCAGGATGGTTCCAAACACCTTCAAGCCAACTTTTAATTCCAGAGACAAGTCAGTGGAAACTTATTTTTGGTCTTCATCAGGCTACACACTTGGGAAAAAACGCATTTTTGCTGGTCACAAGCTGGGAGAAACGATCTGGCAGATCTGCCAGGCCTGCCCAGTTTGTGCCTAAGTCAATCCTAAAGGAGCTGTAAAACCTCCCCCTCTCCTGAAGCCAGAGAAGGGCACATACCCAGGGGAAGGCTGGCAAATAGACTTTACACATATGCCCCCTTGCAGAGGTTTCAAGTTGCTTTTGGTCTTTGTGGACACTTTTAGGCTAAGCCCTTTTGAACTTCTGGATGAGAGGCCCTTCTTAGCTTCTGACATTCTTGTAGATCCAGAACAGCATCTGGTCACCCAATTTGCCACATAGATCATTATAATCCA
The DNA here is from genome assembly GCF_048593235.1 of Sminthopsis crassicaudata. Lineage (NCBI taxonomy): Eukaryota > Metazoa > Chordata > Mammalia > Dasyuromorphia > Dasyuridae > Sminthopsis > Sminthopsis crassicaudata. The sequence goes on along the minus strand of NC_133620.1, from coordinate 345,032,325 downwards.
GAAAGCCCTTTCAGAACATGCAAAGGAGCATGTCCCTAAAGCTATAGATACTCATATAAAATGGAAAGGACCATTCTAAGTACTCCAAAGTCAGTCAAACTGGAAGGGTTCCCCAGCTGGACTCAGATTTCTAGGATTAAAAATGATGCCTCTGTTACCTCTCTTTCAGATATTTCAGAATATTCCTGTGAACCCCTAGAGGACTGGAAGCTCCCTCTTCCACGGGACCCCTGAAAACACTCTGGATAGAGAAGGAGGAAATTGTCTGTGTCCTTCTTTCTCTCACTATAATCTCCTCCCTTCCTTTTCCCACTCCACAGATGAGAACTTTGCTCCTAGCATTTTCCCCTCTGTTTTTTTTTTTATGTCATTCTATGGCCCATACCAGTATTTAAGTCCTTCTTAGCCTCTCAGCTAGGGAGCTCCTTGGGCACTTGGGACATTCAGGATTGTTGGGTAGGCCATCAGCATCCTCAGGGAAGCCCAAAGGCCCCATTCCCAAATGTCTCCATCTCTACCCTGGATGTCACCCCACTTTTAACCTGCTCGTGAAATTTTTTTCCTCCAAGCTCCAAGCTACAAACTTCCAGCTACTCACTGAGTCTGAAGATCATGGAACAACTGACTTGGACACACAACATCCCCTAGATGTTGTGGCTGCCATCTTTAAATCTCATTTCCTGGACTGAGCTCCCATTGAACAGAAGGACAGCTTTATGACCATTGTCAGCTTGAAGCAGCTCCAGAAGATGAATTTGGGGTGAGTGCTTGAGGGGGAATGTTGTGGACTGTGTCCCCTTGATCTTTGTGGGGATGGACCTGGGTTAGAGAAACCCTAAAATCTCAATCAACTCCAAGATGGTAACCTCCTACAATTCAATGGGAGAGACTTTATTGAATTGAAAATTAGTCCCTCAAATTCATCTGGATATTGCTTCCTGGCTCAGAGCCACAAAAACCCAATATAATCAAAGGCTGAAAGCCCAAACTTTTGCTATAATTCCTTTCAGGATTTAGCTCACTGAAGAAGCTGTTTCTTCTCAGTATATAATAAACCCATTTTTGCCGCAAACCTCACCTACCTTTGGGCTTGCAAATTCTTTCACAAAGCCTTCGACATGGGCAAGGGCATCTCTCAACCCTCATTTCTCACACCTGAACAGTTTCTCTTTCCTTTGGCTTCAGAATCCCCAGCCAGGAAGGTTCTGATAGTTCCCTACAGAGATATTTTCAATTTCTCATTATTTCTTTCTTTGAACATTCAGTCCTTGCTCTTTTCTATTACATCCCTTCCCACTAAAGAAAAATATATGGGGCAGCTAGGTAGCACATTGGCTAGAGCACCAGCCTTGAATTCAGGAGGACCTGAGTTCAAATCTAGTCTCAGACGCTTAACACTTCCTAGCTGTGTGACCCTGGGCAAGTCACTTAACCCCAGCCTCAAAAAAAAAATAAAAAATGTACAAGTCTTCTCTAGTTGATCAGCCTTTGACTTATACCGGCTTTCAATATGAAGTGAACAGAAACATAAACACAATCTGAACAACAGGCAGATTTTATATTTTCCTGCTCAAAGAGAGAAGTAGGAGCAGGCAAATCAGTGTCTCTTTTCAGTTCTCCCAAATGGAAATTTCAACCAAGACTGGTCCGTTCAGACATGGCTCTTGTCTTGGTCTCAGGCTGCTCCCCTCCTAGTCTCAGGTAGAGTAGTGGCAGCTGCAGCTATATTCCAGAGACCACTCAAATAAATACCAACAATTCCCCTCCCTTCCACTGAGGCTTCAGTGTCTCTTGAAAGACAAGAGGGGTGTCTGGCTGGCTCACCCTCCTGCCAAGGGCATCTCACCCTTCACAAGACATCTCCTTCAGGGCAAAGCCTTTACCTTTCACACTGTCTTTTAGAGGCATAATCCTTCAATATTAGACAGAAAATGCAAACAAATAAATAATGTCTATTTTTTGGATAGAATTTCTGAGGTCCTTCCCCTATGGTACTGATTTTTTTTTTCTGAAGACAAACTAAGCAACATTTTGCTTCAATTCTTACCTAGCTGATAATCACTAAATAGGCATTGCCTCATACAAACTGAGATCTGAGAAAGATTGGAGCTTAAAAGGGTCTAGGTTTCCCATTGTATGCTGGACCATATAGGCTCAGCAGGAGTTCTCAACCTGAAAAAGAATTCCAATTATAGGGAATTCCCAATCTGATAAAGGAGATGCAGTCCTTCTGAGCAAACTCTCTAAAGGAAGAGACAGGAAACAAAATGTTTTTCAACTTCAATTCTTGCTATGATTACCCAATAAATAATCCTCTGCAAAAGCTTATTGATGTTAAATAATTGCTATTTACATGATATTGTGAAGATATTAGTTGATCCAATTCTATTATATGGAAGAGATGGAAGCCAAATGGGAGCAAACAGGAGCCCAGTCCCAGGTTTATCCTCTAGAACTGTGAGGTAATCTCTGAGGACCAAACCTATCTGCACCTGTTAGAATTGGGAGATTGCTCCTAGAACCCTGTAAGCTATACTCCATATCAGTGGTTCTCAAACTTTTTAAATAGGGACCAATTCACTGTCCCTCAAACTGAGGGAGGGCCAATCTATAGTAAAAACAAAACTTCACACTCTGTCTCCGCCCCCAGCCCATTTGCCATAACCCAGTGGGCCGAATAAAGGTCCTCAGCTGGCCACATCTGAGAACTCCTGCACTAGCTGCTTTAGAGTCAAACAGAATGATCATATTGATATCCCTGTGTCACCCATCTTCCAAATCCCCCACAGGTCTAAAGGAGCTGTTGAAGGTACTGAATTTGCCATCTGGCTTCTCCATACAGGTAGGATACTCTTACTTAGAAAAAGGGAGTTCAGACTTTAGGTTTCTCTGAGTGTGATACCATTGGTTTAATGATGACATGATCTCCTGTACATTCCTGGAATAATTCCTGTTTTTGGACCCCAAAATAAGTTAGGCTGAATTGGGAAGGGAGGTGGGGGAAAGAGTCACCTCATATTTCATAAAAGTTGGGGAAGATTTTTCCCTTTAGTTCTGATTTTTCTTTCACAATATGACTGACATGGAAATCTGTTTAATATAATTGTATGTGTATAACATTCATGCTGTCTTGGAGAGGGTTGAGGGAAGGGAAGGAAGGAGAATACATTTAAAATTTAAAATATTGGTGAAAATTATCTTTAAAAGTAAATGGAAAAAAATAAAATGCCACTAAATGGGGACAGAATAAGGCTTGGGGGATATGATATCCCAAGTATCTGAATGCTTAGCTCTCTGCTGGAGAATTAGAACGTTAGTTAGTTAGCACTCTTCCCTAGAAAAGGGCAAGGGTCTTGGTTGGGCTCACCATTCCTTAGGTGCTGGTATTGAATGGCCAACCAGCCAGGATTCCAATCACTGACAGCCTCTTTGGCCCCTTTGCCTGGTTTGTACCTGATGGGCTTCAGCATCAACTGAGAGGCAACTATATGTGAGAGTGGAAATTTGTGAAGTTGCTCCCCACACCTATCCCAGTTTACTTAGAGTTACAAGAGGCTTGTTTGTACGGTAGAGATAGAACAAGAGACCTGGAGCCAAGGTCATCTAGGTATAAATCTAACAGCAGACATTTACTAACTGTATGATTATGGGGAACTCACTTAAACTCTTTCTGCCTCAGTTTCCTTTACTGCAAAATGGAGATAACAAGAGGCCTAACATCCCTCATGAGGAACAAATATAGTATTTGTGAAGCACTTAGCAAAGTGTTTAGTATGGGCTTCATAAATACTGGCTTCCTTTTGGAGTGAGGACATGAGCAAAGCACACATTTCAATGGAATTCTAATTGTAGCTCCCATCACCAAATCCCAGAGAAATCACAGGAAATAAAAAATAAATAAATAAATAAAAACAGGTCAGCCTGCCCTGGTGACTAATTGAGACATACCATAGAAATCAGTCAATAAGAAAGTAGCACCAACAGGATGTGGAACAGGACACTGAACTATCAATCTCCATAAACCTTTCCCATGACATAATGCCTGCCCAGTTCCCCTTCTTTGCTCTCATTGAGTGAACCTATGCTAGCTACAATATCATAATCATACATTAATACCCCTTGAGTGGGCATTCTATATAACTCCATCTATATAACTTCCATCAAGGCTTTAGGACCTTCCCAATTTCCTCCTGTAACCTCAGAATTTCTATATCTTCTCATGGAATCAGCACCATTGACTCTTTCAAAATCCTTGTCTTGGTTGACTGGGCTGCTGTATCCTCCAGGGAGCTTGGCCACCCATTGAGTGTTTAAATGTCATTAAATACCTTTGCTTGAGTTGGAAAGTAAGACTGAATTCCTTCAGAGAAAACACTGTGACACTTACCAGATAACTCGACATTTTACCCCTGACACATGGCACTTCCACCTTTCCACATGAAGTCCAGTTACCAACCATGATGACCAAAAGACCTTCCTTTTTCCATGCTTCAGTGACACCTCTTAGTACTCCACACCAAGTCTTTGTTCTCTCTCCTTTCCCCACCCAATTATGATGAACAAACGTTGGGATGAGACCTTAGAGACCTTCTGTTCTTGTTCCTTCTCCCTCTGATGGTGGGAGATCATTCTGGGAAAGAAGTTATTATTATCAGGGGGGAAATTATCTAGATGGCCAACTGTGGTGGAAAGGCAGGTTTGGCATGGATTCATGGTAGTGCACTCACCCTACAGATTGTAAATCCTCACCTCACCTGGTCCTGTCTTTGTTAGTGAGGAAGTCAGGTAATCCTGTTGGATTGGGAAGAAGGGACGGCTCCCTTTCTTGATCATGCTGTCTTTTGCTCCCTCCTCTGTGATTCACTGTCCTTTCCCTCTCCTTCTTGCCAGGCAGTTATAAAAGGAGGCCCAGTGGACAAGAATCCAGGAGCGAGTCATCTGGGGCCAGCAAACAGCTCAAACCCCTACACCAACTCCTTCCTTGCTATATCTGCCTCTTGCTCCAACCTCTGCTGTTGATACAGTGACTATTTCAGCAAGGTACAAGCAAGGGATAGTTTGGGGGCAGTGTGAAGGGAGGGCAAAAGGAGACTACTCAATCCAAGAAAGTGAGGGAAACTGAGGAAGACCAAGAGTGGGACTGAGGGGGCTTAGATGAGACACTTGGCTGTGAGAAGTGGAGACCAGAAGAGTGATGGGAGAAGGTGGGACTGAGGAAGAATCCAGGATTGAGACTCCCCCATTGGGCAGACAGAGGCAAGAGGAAGGGAGACTTAAGGGAGAACGGGGTGTTCTGGGGATGGAGGATCTAGATGGTTTTTTGAGAGCCCCAGTCTGAGAGTCTTGACCTCTGAGGAGGGAATAAGGAGGATGCTACCAGGGCCTAGCAAGGTTGTGCTAAGAATGGATGAAGAAAGCCCCAACAAAGCCTCTGGCTGGCTCCTTTTTCATGGTTTTCTCCTTTCTTCTGGTAACCAGGATTCTGTAGGGAGAGGTCAAGGAAGAGCCAGGGTAGTGTTGAGAAGGTGGGCCAGTCAATCAGAACCCACACCTGGCAAATGTAAAAGCTGGGCTTGGGAAAACAGTTAATGTGTGGATGTTTGTGAGTACATTTAGGTGTTTATTCCCAAGTCTGCCTAAATGTGTGTTCTTGCCTATGTGACCCTGGGTAAATCTGTCCTGAGTTTCAGTTGTCTCCTGTGTAAAATGAGAGGGTTGGACTCCAAGGTCCCTTCCAGCTCTAAATCCTAAAATGCTTTGGGTGCTGCTGAGGGCCTTTGAGAAGGTGAATGGGAAGGGGGTTGGGAAGAAGAAGGGTAAGATGTGGTGGGGAGACAGCTTAGCCATCTCTCCCTTTTGCAGATGATGAGTAATCCGAGGCAGTGGATAATGTTGGCAGTCATACTACTGGCTCTGCTGTCCTGTGTAGAGAGTTGTGGGATCGAGGATAGGACCCTGCCCGGATTCCCGGGTGACAATGCCTCTAAAAAACAACTGGCACAATTCTACTATCGCCTTTATAGAAGGATGATGAAGAAGCGGTGAGGCTTTGAGGCTGTGTACTTGGGAGTGTATGTTTATGTGTGTGTGTGTGTGTGTGTGTGTGTGTGTATGTGTGGTGTGGGTGGGTAAGTGTTGCACATCCATTGTGCCCTCCATGTCTTTGCAGGGCTTCTCTCCTGCCCATAGCAGATGAGGAACATCTTGGCTGATGGGATGGGGAAGGACTTACTTTGAGGTCACCTCTTGTTTCTCCTCATTCCCCTCTATTCTCATCTGTCACTCTATGACTTGGCAACCATTGTGCCCAAGATCTCCTCCACCAGGGGAGCACAATGAAGGTTTCAATGTGAAGACAGGAGCGAGGGGCCAGCCCAGCACTGACCCTCTATCCTTACTGGGCCCTTTTTGCTTCTCCTACAGGCCTGAAAGTAGAGACATTTTGGATGAAGAAGCCCCAGCAGCAGAGGAAACAAACAGAAGTTGGGGTATTCATCCCCTTCTCCTTCTTTTCTCCTCCCACTTCCTCTCACCACAGTATATTAGATGGAAAATTCCTTGAGGGCAGGGCCTGGAATCATTGGCACTTAGCACTGGACCTTACACAAGATAGATTTCATATAGAGTTGTTGAAAGACTGGTGCCTTCTTTTCCCAATTCACCTCTGAAGGAGTCCTGCAAGTTTTCTAGACTCTTCCTTCCTTCCACAAGCAATCATTAAGTAACTGCAATGTGGAAAGTGTGCTGGCCTAAGCAAAAGAGGAAATAGAAGGCAGGTAAGACTTGGTCCATGTCTCTTTGGAATTAGATGTGGTCAATCTACTGGCTCCACCTTATGAGACTCCCCTCCTTTTTCCATTTCTCCTCTTCCCAAGACCAGGATTCTGTACTTCTGCCTTCCATATTTCCCAATCTCCCCTGGACAGTCTCAGATGGTAGTCCATGTTCCTCTCTGATCAGGTCATTCCTCAATTGAGAAGTGCTTCCCTCCCCCCAGGTCCTACCTACATCCCCTAAATCATGACTGAGAAGCTTCCTTCTTCTCCCTCCTCTCTTCCAGGTGAGAAGAGCTTTACCTTTCCTCATGGTTCCAACTTCTGAGGGATCTCATTTGCAAACCAGAGAGGGTCCCACCTGGCCAGGCCTCCCTGCTCTGCTGAACCTGAACCTCCTACTCTTGGGGGAGCACCTGAGGGCTTCCAGTTGAGTGAGCTCTAAGTCCTCCATTTCTGCATCTTCAGGGGGGTATAAGTGACTGTTTCCTGGCTCCTTAATAAAAAGCAAGTTTCATAGAAACAACATGTCTGTCTCCTTTCTGCTCCTTCCATCAGTCTTTTATTGGTCCTTGGTGTCCATTCTGAAGGAGAGACCCCAGAACTGCTAAACAGGCTGAAGGAGTGGGGACCCAGTTCCAATGAGAGAATGTTGAGGTCACCTTCAGTCAGGCAGCTGACCAGGGGCATACAGCATGCCCTGGGGCAGAGCCTGCTTTCAAAAGGGAAAGGAGGGGAATAAATCTGAGTAAATAAAGATCAGATGCAGCTCTCTCCTCTAATAAGAGCAAATATTCTCCCTTTCCCTCCTCACCCCCAGCTTCCATTCTAATGGGTGCAAACACTATTTCTCCCTTTGAGAACTCTCAGTCTGATAGTGCATTCACAGACTTTAGTCTCAGTGAACACACAGAGCAGAGAAGACCCCTGCCCACATCTCAGGGAATAAGAGAAAACCAGACTCAAGTAAAATCAAATTCTAAAAACTAGGGCTTGGGGAATGGGGGGGGGGGGAGCGCTGAGGGGAAGCAAAGAAGGATAAGTAGTCATAGACTTTGTGAAGGAGAGGAAAATGGAAGAGAGCAATCAAGAGGGCCCTAAACCTATTGGGAATGAGCCTTTGAAGTTTGAGAGGGGCTGGAGTATGGAAGGCCCAGTTAGAGAAGCAGCATGGGGAGCAGACACAGAATAAGAGTGGAAGGTCTAGGAGGAGGAAGAATGGGAATGGCAGCAGATCCCTGAGAGCTGGTGGGGGGAGGTGGGGCAGAGATGAGATTGAGATCCAAGGAGGGGCAGCATAGGGTGTGATCCAGGGTTGTGAAGCTGCTTAAGAAGAAAGTAGATCAAAGGTGGGAGGGAGGGAGAGTTAGAGAAGAGATCATCTAATGTTTCTCCACTCACAGCTTCCACCCTAGTTCAGGTCACTGTCATTCATGTGGATCATTGCAAGAGTCTGTTTCTTCTTCTTGCCTCAAGTCTCTTTTCTTTCCAACGTTTTTGCTTGTAGATGCTTAAGTGATAGTAATAAAACACAGATTAGCTCATGTTCCTTCTCTGCTCACCAAGCTTCAGTGGCTCCCTGTTGCCTCTAGGATCAAATTCAAACACATCTAACTTTAAAGCTCATCACAGTCTGAATCCAGCCTCCATTTCTAAGTTTATTACACCATATCTCCTTCTGTGCAACTAAAATGGTCTATCTGCTCTTGCCTAACATGACAGGGCCATCCCCTATCTCGATGTTTTTCTTTGTTAAGTCTGTCCCCTCTCTCTTCATCCACAACTCTCAGAATGTCTACCTTTTTTGAAACTCAGTTCCACAATAGTATAAAATATCTAGCAATCTATCTGACAAGGGAAAGTCGGGAACTATATGAACCCAACTACAAAACACTTTCCACACAAATAAAGTCAGATCTAATCCACTGGAAAAATATCAAGTGCTCATGGGAAGGCTGAAAGAATATAATAAAAAGACAATACTATCTAAATTAATCTATTTATTTAGTGGCATACTGATCAAACTCCCAAGAATTATTTTACAGAGCTAGAAAAAATAATAACAAAGTTCATCTGAAAGAACAATAGGTCCAGAATTTCAAATGGATTAATGAAAAAATGTCAATGAAGGTGGCCTAGCTGTGCCAGACCTAAAACTATATTATAAAGCAACAGTTATCAAAACCATTTTGTATTGGCTAAGAAATAGAGTAATTGATCAGTGGAATAGGTTAGATTCACAGGAAAAAAAATAGTCAATGACTGTAACAATCTAAGGTTTGACATACCCCAGCTTTTGGAATATGAACTCACTATTTGACAAAAACTGCTGCAAAAATTGGAAACTAGTATGGCAGAAACTAGGCATTGGCCCACATAGAGTGGTGTTATAAGTAAATTAGAACATAGAATAACCCTCAGATCTGTGGAGAAGGGAGGAATTTGTGAAGACAGAATAACTGGAACTCATAACTGAACACCAAATAGATCATTTTGATTATATTAATCTAAAAAGTTTTGTACAAACAAAACTAATGCAGAAAAGACTGAAGGGAAGCAATAAATTGAGAAAACATTTTTACGTCTAAGGGTTCTGATAAAGGGCTCATTTCTAAAATATATAGAGAACTGACTCAAATTTATAAGAATTACAGCTATTCTCCAATTGATAAATAGTCCAAGAATAGGAACAGACAATTTTCAGACGAAGAAATTAAAACCATTTCTAAACATATGAAAAGGTGCTCTAAATCACTATTGGTCAGAGAAATGCAAATTAAGGCAACTCTGAGATACCGCTACACATTTCTCAAATTGGCTAAGATGACAGGACAAGATAATGCTGGGCTGTTGGAGAGGATGTGGGAAAACTAGGACACTGATACATTGTTGGTGGGACTCTGAACAGATCCAGCCATTCTGGAGAGCAGTCTGGAATGATGTTCAAGAAGTTATCAAACTGTGCAATAGAAACACTACTGGGCTTATATGGCAAGGAGATCTTAAAGGAAGGAAAGGGACTCATATGTGCAAAAATGTTTGTGGCAGGCCTCTTTGTAATGGCTAGAAACTGGAAATGGAGTGGATGCCCATCAATTGGGGAATGGAGAATGGCTGAAAAAGTTATGATATATGAATGTTAATGGGATATTATTGTTCTATAAAAAACGGTCAGCAGGATGATTTTAGAGAGGCCTGGGGAGACTTGCATGAACTGAGGCCAAGTAAAATGAGCAGAACCAGGAGATCATTGTACACAGCAACAACAATATTATATGATGATCAATTCTGATGAACATGACTCTTTCCAAAAATGAAATGACTGGTGTCAGGTCCAGTGATCTTGTGAAGAGCCCTCTACAACAGAGAGAGGACTGTGGGAACTGAATGTGGATCACAACATTACACTCTCACTCTTCTTCTTGTTGTTTGCTTGCATTTTGTTTGCTTACTCCTTTGCTTTGCTTTTTGATCTGATTTTTAATTTTTAATAAAGCTTTTTATTTTTAAAACATGTACACCAATGATTTGACAGCATTGACCCTTGCATAGCCTTGTGTTTCAGATTTTTTCCTCCTTTCCCCATCTCCCTCCCCTAGATGGCAAGCAAATCAATATATGCTAAACACATTAAAAATATGTTAAATACAATATGTATAAACATATTTATACAATTCTCTTGCTGCACAAGAGAAATCAGATCCAAAAAAAAAAAAAGTAAAAGAGTAAGAAAACAAAATGCAAGCTAACAACAACAAAAAGAGTGAGAATGTTATCTTGTGATCCAGTTCCCACAGTCCTCTCTCTGGATGAATTGGCTCTCTTCATCACAAGATCATTGGAACTGGCATCAATCTTCTCATTATTGGAAAGAGTCTCGTTCATCAAAATTGATCATTGTATAATATTGATATTGCTGTGTACAATGATCTCCTGGTTCATTTCATTTCACTTAGTATCAGTCTCACCAGGCCTCCCTAAAGTCATCCTCCTGATCATTTCTTGTACAACAATAATATTCCATAAGATTCATATATCATAACTTATTCAGCCATTCTCCAGTAGATGGGCATCCACTCAGTTTCCAGTTTCTTGCTACTATATAAAAGAGCTGCCACAAACATTTTTACACATGTGGGTCCCTTTCCCTCCTTTAAGATCTCTTTGGGATATAAGCCCAGTAGAAACATTGCTGGGTCAAATTTGTTTGATCTGATACCTTGCCATCTAGAGGACGGAGGGGCTGCCTGAAATAAAGGAGTATTGGCCAACATGGTTAGAAGGTTATCTGCCTTTGAATTACTATCAAAAATAGGACCTGGAAGTCCAATATGAGAGTGGACATGCAAGATATAAATATTAACTGTATGCTTTCTCGCTTAAAGAGCTGATATATATTATTGTTCTGTAAGAAATAACCAGGAGGATGAATACAGAGAGGCTTGGAAAGACTTACATGAACTGATGCTGAGTGAAATGAGAAGAACTAAGAGATCATTATACACTTCAACAACAATACTCTATGAGGATGTATTCTGATGGAAGTGGATATCTTCAAGAAAGAGAAGATCTAATTCAGTTCCATTGGCTCAATGATGAACAGAATCAGCTACTCTCAGAGAAGGAACACTGGGAAATGAGTGTGAACTGTTTGCATTTTTTTTTCTTCCCAGGTTATTTTTACATTCTGAATCAAATTCTTCTTGTGCAACAAGAAATCTGTACAGTTCTGCACACATATATTGTAACTAAGATATATTATAACATATTTAACAAGTATAAGACTGCCTGCCATCTGGGAAGGGGGTGGAAGGAGGGAAGGAAAAAGTCAGAACAGAAGTGAGTGCAAGGAAGAATATTGTAAAAAATTACCTGTGCATATGTTCTGTCAATAAAAAGTTATAATAATTTAAAAAAAAGAAAAAAAAGCTGATATATATTAGAATCTAAAATTTTTATTTAGGCTGTGACAATTCTTTTTACCAAACCTACTGAATTGGCCTAATCAGATTTTATATTTACATCTAGTAAATAATAAGTAAGAGCTAGAATGATTGCATACTATTCATTCTGCTGAGTAGACTGAAAGGAGTTCTGACTACTCTATAGTTATACAGCATAAATGTTAAGTTTGGATGTATCTGTAACGGTAGTTGGTCCTTTTAGAGGAACTTTAGAAACCTTTTCTTCAAGAATCTGTCGCCAATTATATAATAGTCTGGTTATCTTTAATGGAGATACATGTGTAAAATTTGGAGCCTTGGCTGACAAAATTTGCCACTCTGGGATGGTTTCACAGCATATATTAATTTGTGCATTGGTATAGAAGGTGTATATCTTGTCAGGTCTTATCCCAGATAATTGTACTGCATGCTTAATGGCCTATAATAAAATTCTGGCCACAAGCACTGGGTAAGGAATGAGGCTTTGGTCTGTTGTGCTGGGAGGTTCACTCACTCTGTCACACTGTGTCCTAGATGAGGAGCTGCTGTAGGTACCTCTTTTGTAGCAAAAACTGATATTTCCAAGGGGTTTTGAGTGACTCTTTCAACCACATTGGATAAAGCCAGTTCAACTTCTCTTAAAGCCTCTTAAGCTTCTTTTATAAGCTGGTGTGATGATTTTAAAGCAATGTCTCTCCTTAAAATGTCATATAATGGTTGAAACTGATAGGTCCTCAAGCCTAACACTGGACACATCCATTGGATATCTCCTATCAATTTCTGGAAGTTATTTAGGGTGTTTAGCTTCTCTGTTCTTCAGGAGAGTTTTTGTACTGTAAGCACCCTAGGATATACTTCATATCCTAAATATTAAAAAGGAACATGCCTTTGAATTTTTTCTAGAGTTATATGCAACTTGTAGTTCCTTAGTGTTTCTATGGTCTTTTGTAGACATGCTTCTAACATTTGCTCCTCAGATGTACACCCCAATATATCATCCATTTAATGTAATAACATTACTTTTGGAAATGCTTTTCTTACTGGAGTAAGAGCAGCAGCAACATATATTTAACACATAGTAGGGCTGTTTTTCATTCCCTGTGGCAAAACTGCCCATTCATATATTTTATAGGGCTCAGCTAAATTAAACTGGGCACTAAAAAAGCAAATCTTTTCATATCTTCCTTATCTAGAGGGATAGAATAGAAACAATCCTTAATGTCTATAACCCTAAAGGGCCATTCTCTAGGCAACTGAGTAGGAGATGGAATTCCAGGCTGAAGAGTTCCCATAGTTTCCATCTGTTCATTTACTTTTCTTTTTTTTTTTTTTTTTTTTTTTTAATTTTTTTATTTTATTTTATAATTATAACATTTTTTGAAAGTACATATGCATGGGTAATTTTTTACAACATTATCCCTTGCACTTACTTCTATTCAGATTTTTTCCCTTCCTCCCCCAACCCCCTCCCCCAGATGGCAAGCAGTCTTATATATGTTAAATATATTACAGTATAATTTAGATACAATATATGTGTGTAGAACCGAATTTTTTGTTGCACAGGAAGAATTGGATTCAGAAGGTAAAAATAACAGTTTACATTCATTTCCCAGTGTTCCTTTTCTGGATATAGCTGGTTCTGTCCATCATTAATCAATTCGAATTGGATTAGCTCTTCTCTATGTTGAAGAAATCCACTTCCATCAGCATACATCCTCGTACAGTATCATTGCTGAAGTGTATAATGATCTTCTGGTTCTGCTCGTTTCACTCAGCATCAGTTGATGTAAGTCTCTCCAAGTCTCTCTGTATTTCTCCTGTTGGTCATTTCTTATAGAACAATAATATTCCATAACATTCATATACCATAATTTACCCAACCATTCTCCAATTGATGGACATCCATTCATCTTCCAGCTTCTAGCCACTATGAAAAGAGCTGCCACAAACATTTTGGCACATACAGGACCCTTTCCCTTCTCTAGTAGTTCCTTGGGGTATAAGCCCAGTAGTAGTATGGCTGGGTCAAAGGGTATGCACATTTTGATAACTTTTTGGGCATAATTCCAGATTGCTCTCCAGAATGGTTGGATTCTTTCACAACTCCACCAACAATGCATCAGTGTCCCAGTTTTCCCACAGCCCCTCCAACATTCATCGTTATTTGTTCCTGTCATCTTAGCCAATCTGACAGGTGTGTAATGATACCTCAGAGTTGTCTTAATTTGCATTTCTCTGATCAATAGTGATTTGGAACACTCTTTCATATGAGTGGAAATAGTTTTAATTTCATCATCTGAAGATTGTCTGTTCATATCCTTTGACCATTTATCAATTGGAGAATGGCTTGATTTCTTATAAATTAAAGTCAATTCTCTGTATATTTTGGAGATGAGGCCTTTATCAGAACCTTTAACTGTAAAAATTTTTTCCCAATTTGTTACTTCCCTTCTAATCTTGTTTGCATTAATTTTGTTTGTGCAGAAACTTTTTAATTTGGTGTAATCAAAATGTTCTATTTTGTGATCAATAATGGTCTCTAGTTCTCCCTTGGACACAAACTCCTTCCTCCTCCACAAGTCTGAGAGGTAAACCATCCCATGTTCCTCCAATTTATTTATGATTTCGTTCTTTATGCCTAAATCTTGGACCCATTTTGATCTAATCTTAGTATGTGGTGTTAAATGTGGGTCCATGCCTAGTTTCTGCCATACTAATTTCCAGTTTTCCCAGCAGTTTTTGTCAAATAATGAATTCTTATCCCAAAATTTGGGATCTTTGGGTTTGTCAAAGATTAGATTGCTATTTTTATTCACTATCTTGTCCTGTGAACCTAACCTATGCCACTGATCAACTAGTCTATTTCTTAGCCAATACCAAATGGTTTTGGTGACTGTTGCTTTATAATATAGCTTTAAATCAGGTACACTTAGACCACCTTCCTCTGACTTTTTTTTCATTAGTTCCCTTGCAATTCTCGACCTTTTATTCTTCCATATGAATTTTGTTGTTATTTTTTCTAGGTCATTAAAATAGTTTCTTGGGAGTCTGATTGGTATAGCACTAAATAAATAGATTAGTTTGGGGAGTATTGTCATCTTTATTATATATGCTCGGCCTATCCAAGAACATTGAATGTCTTTCCAATTATTTAAATCTGACTTTATTTTTGTGGCAAGTGTTTTGTAATTTTGCTCATATAATTCCTGACTCTCCTTTGGTAGATATATTCCCAAATATTTGATACTATCATCCGTTATTTTGAATGGAATTTCTCTTTGTATCTCTTGCTGTTGGATTGTGTTGGTAATGTATAAAAATCCTGAGGATTTATGTGGATTTATTTTGTATCCTGCGACTTTGCTAAAATTCTGAATTATTTCTAATAGCTTTTTAGCAGAGTCTTTGGGGTTCTCTAAGTATACCATCATGTCATCTGCAAAAAGTGACCATTTGATTTCTTCATTTCCTACTCTAATTCTTTGGATCTCTTTCTCGGCTCTTATTGCCAAGGCTAGAGTTTCTAGTACTATATTGAATAGTAATGGTGATAGTGGGCAACCTTGTTTCACTCCTGATCTTACAGGGAAAGGTTCTAGTTTATCACCATTACATATGATGTTTACTGAAGGTTTTAAATATATGCTCCTTATTATTTTAAGGAATAGTCCATTTATTCCTATACTCTCAAGCGTTTTTACTAGGAATGGATGTTGGATTTTATCAAATGCCTTTTCTGCATCTATTGAGATGATCATATGGTTTTTATTAATTTGATTATTAATATGGTCAATTATACTAATAGTTTTCCTAATATTAAACCAGCCCTGCATTCCTGGTATAAATCCCACTTGGTCATAGTGTATTATCCTGGGGATGATTTTCTGCAGTCTATTTGCTAATATCTTATTTAAGATTTTAGCATCAATATTCATTAAGGAAATTGGTCTATAGTTTTCTTTCTCAGTTTTCAATCTACCTGGTTTAGGTATCAGTACCATGTCTGTGTCATAGAAGGAATTTGGTAGGACTCCTTCAATCCCTATTTTTTCAAATAGTTTACATAGCATTGGAGTTAGTTGTTCTTTAAATGTTTGGTAGAATTCACCTGTAAATCCATCTGGTCCTGGGGACTTTTTCTTAGGAAGTTGGTTAATAGCTTGGTCTATTTCTTTTTCTGAGATGGGACTATTTAGACTACTTACTTCTTCCTCTGTTAATCTGGGCAAGCTATATTTTTGAAGGTATTCTTCCATTTCATTTAAGTTATCGAATTTATCGGCATAAAGTTGAGCAAAGTAGCTCCTAACTATTGTTTTAATTTCCTCTTCATTAGTGGTGAGTTCACCCTTTTCATTTTCAAGACTATCAATTTGCTTTTTCTCTTTCCTTTTTTTAATCAGGTTTACTAAGGGTTTGTCTATTTTGTTGGTTTTTTCATAAAACCAACTCTTAGTTTTATTAATTAATTCAATAGTTTTTTTACTTTCAATTTTATTAATCTCACCTTTTATTTTTGGAATTTCAAGTTTTGTGTTTGTCTGGGGGTTTTTAATTTGTTCCTTTTCTAGCAATTTTAGTTGTAAACCCAATTCGTTGGCCCTCCCTTTCTCTATTTTATGCAGGTAGGCCTGTAGAGATATAAAACTTCCCCTAATTACTGCTTTGGCTGTATCCCACACATTTTGGTATGATGTCTCATTATTGTCATTTTCTTGGGTGAAGTTATTAATTATGTCTATGATTTGCTGTTTTACCCAATCATTCTTTAGTATAAGATTATTTAGTTTCCAATTATTTTTTGGTCTATTTTCCCCTGGCTTTTTATTAAATGTTATTTTGATTGCATTATGGTCTGAAAAGGATGCATTTACTATTTCTGCCTTACTGCATTTGATTTTGAGGTTTTTATGCCCTAGTATATGATCAATTTTTGTATAGGTTCCATGAACTGCTGAGAAGAAAGTATATTCCTTTCTGTCTCCATTTAGCTTTCGCCAAAGATCTATCATATCAAACTTTTCTAGTATTCTATTTACCTCTTTGACTTCTTTCTTATTTATTTTGTGGTTTGATTTATCTAATTCTGATAGTGCAAGGTTGAGATCTCCCGCTATTATAGTTTTGCTATCTATTTCCTCTTGCAGCTCTCTTAATTTCTCTTTTAAGAATTTAGATGCTGCACCACTTGGTGCATACATGTTTAATATTGATACTGCTTCACTATTGATGCTTCCCTTTAGCAGGATATAATGCCCTTCCTTATCTCTTTTAATTAGATCAATTTTTGTTTTTGCTTGATCTGAGATGAGGATGGCTACTCCTGCTTTTTTGGTTTTGCCTGAAGCATAATAGATTCTGCTCCACCCTTTTACTTTTAGTTTGAATGTCTCATCCTGTTTCAGGTGTGTTTCCTGTAAACAACATATAGTAGGATTCTGACTTTTAATCCAGTCTGCTAACTGCTTCCTCTTTATGAGGCAGTTTGCCCCATTCACATTTATGGTTAGAAGGACTAATTCTATATTGCTTGCCATCCTATTAACCCCTGCTTATGCTTTTCCCCTTTCCTTCCCTTTTACCCTCCTATCCAGTATTAAACTGGTAAACACCACTTGCTTTTCACAGCCCTCCCTTTTTAGGATCCCTCCCCCTCCTTAAAGATCCTCCCCTTATTTTATCCCTTTTCCTCGAAATTACTGTATTCCCTTCCCCTTAGCTTACTCCTTCCCTTTCACTTTTCAATGAAGTGGAAGAAGTTTCACCATAAATCGAATATGTCTATTGATACACGCTATGTTCATCTCCCTCCTTTCTTTCTCTCAGATATAATAGGTTACCTTTGCCTCTTCATGAGATGTAGTACCACCACTTTATACTTTTTTATGATATAATCTCCTTTCCACCTCTAGTTTCTAAGACAAATTGTACATATGTTCTTTACATATTTTTTTGACAGAAGTATAGTTCTCAAGATTTCTTTTTACCTTTTTTAGAAGTCTCTTGAGTTCTGTATTTGAAGATCAAACCTCTTATGTAGGTCTGGTTTTTTCATCAAAAATAGATGGAATTCATTTATTTCGTTAAATGTCCATCTTCTTCCCTGGAAAACGATGCTCATTCTTGCTGGGTAAGTTATTCTTGGCTGCATACCAAGTTCCTTAGCCTTTCGGAATATCATGTTCCAGGCCCTGCGTTCTTTTAATGTGGATGCTGCTAGATCCTGTGTTATCCTTATTGTGGATCCTCCATATCTGAATTGTTTTTTTCTAGCAGCTTCCAATATCTTTTCCTTTGTCTGATGGTTCTTGAACTTGGCCACTATATTTCTTGGCGTTTTGATTTTAGGGTCCCTTTCAGTAGGTGATCGATGAACTTTTTCAATGTCTATTTTACCCTGTTTCCAGAATGTCTGGGCAGTTCTCTTTGATAATTTCCTCGAAAATGGTGTCCAAGCTCTTTTTTTCCTCCCATTTTTCAGGGAGTCCGATTATTCTCAAATTGTCTCTCCTGGATCTGTTTTCCAGGTCTGTTGTCTTTCTGGTAAGGTACTTGACAGTCTTTTCAATTGTTTCATTTCTCTGGTTTTGCTTGACTCCCTCTTGGTTTCTCCTTGAGTCATTCATTTCTACTTGTTCCAGTCTAATTTTCAATGATGTATTTTCTTCACTCACTTTTTTTATCTCTTTGTAATTGTCCAATTGAGTTTTTATCTTCTATGGAATTTTTTTCCATTTTATCCATTTTATTTTTTAGAGAGCTGATTTCTTTTTCCAGCTCTCTAATCCTGTTTTCCTTGAAGTTGTTTACCTTTTCCAGCTCACTAATCCTGTTTTCCTTGGAGTTGTTTACCTTTTCCAGCTCACTAATCTTGTTTCTCAATGATTTGATTTCTTTATCCATTCTGTCTTTGAATGCATGGGATGACTTCTCCAGGCTCTCTTGCCAAGCTTCCCTTTCCTTTTCCCATTTCTCTTCCAGCTCTCTTGTGAGAGCCTTTTTGATTTCCTCTATGAGGTTCTTTTGTATTGAGGAGCAGCTTATATCCCTCCCAGGGGATACATCTGGGGACATTCTGTTCCTAGTCTCCTCAGCATTTGAAGTCTACTCCCTCTCCACACAGAAGCTGTCAATGGTTAGAGCCCTTTTGAATTTTTTGTTCATTTTGTCAGAATAGGAATCAAAGAAAACAAACTGACAAGAGAAACAATTGGTCTGTTTTGCGGGGGATGGGGCTGGATGTTATTAATGGGCTTCCTCTACAGACTGGGGGTAGGGCAGCAGAGAGCCACTAACAGAACAGCAATGACTGTACTGAGTCTGTGCTCTGAGGCTCTGAGAACTCACCGAGTCAGTCCAGGTGGGGGTTGGGGGTGGCCGGGCTCTGAGAGACGCTGGCTTTCTGGGGTTTTAATCTTCACCTCCGGTGTTTACACCCTCTCTGCTGCTCCTGGCTTGCTGCCAAGACGGAGCAATCACACTGGGGCAAAAGCCCTTTCGCAGAAACGGCAGAGATCACACCCCTCCCCCTCCGGTCTGAGCTGTGTGAGCTGCCTGTCTTGCTCTGGCTGTCTGCCCTCTGTCTGTGCCCAGTCTGATTGACCCTCCCCCGAACAAACACAGACCTTTTCTGGCGACTCTCAAGGATGTCTTCTCTTGGTGATTATTTGTGGATTTCTTTCTGGGTCAAGCATTAAGTCAGAGGCTTGTCATGAAGTAAGTTCTGAGAGAAAACGAGGAGCTCAAGCAGCTGTCTGCCTCCACGCCGCCATCTTGGCCGGAAGTCCATTTACTTTTCTTAAATGACTCAACATTCTCCATTTTCCAGATTTCTTTCTTATAACAAATACTGGGGGATTCCAAGGGCTTAGAGAAGGTTGTAAGTGTCCTTGGTCAAGTTGCTCCTGTACTATATCTAATAAGGCCTGAATTTTATTGCTAGCTAAGGGCCACTGTTCTATCCACACTGGTGTATCAGTTTTTCATTGGATAGGAACAGATGAAAGTGTTGGCAGGCCTTCAACAGCAGCCCTGCCTAAAACACTGAAGTACTCATTTATAATCCTAACTGTGTAAGATGTCTCTTCCCCATAAATTGACAGGGATTTTTTCAATTATAAAAGGAGTAAAAAACCCTGTTTTGCCTTCAAAAGTCCATCTGAAAGGGGTAGCACTAACTTCAGCTGCTATTGATCCTCCTACGTCAGACATGTAGGTGTCTGCCTTAGTCTTTGGCCAGGGACTGGGCCAGTTGGTACCTCTAATGACTGTGCAATCTGCACCAGTGCCTACCACTCCTTTTAATGATATTCCATTTATATTGATGGTGAGCATAGGTCGGTCAGCTCAGTCAGCTGTCACGGCTATTGTCCAGTATATTCCTGGATTCTATTGCTTGGAGTCAGAATCTGGGCAACTATTACCAGATTGCTTATTAGGGATATGTAACAGTAAGCCTGATGCTACTACTTCTCCTGGTTGATTAGTCAGACATTGTCTACCTGCATTAGTGACTGCGATATTTTCTACACATTCCCCAGTTTCCCTCATCAGTATATGGATGGACACTGTTTTGTAAGTACTCTCAGAAGGTGTAATGGTCAACCTTACTGGGCCTGGAGACAAGAGATACATAGCCTGGTGAGGAACAGGTTTCACCTCTGGGGGGGGGGGTTATCTCAGTTGTCCCAGGTGCATACAATTCTATTCTCCCCAGTTGTAATCCCTTTCTCCAATCAGGTTGCTTCCTGGCTGATTAATTGTGTAATCCCTTTCTCCCATCAGGTTTCTTCTTTGATGATTGGTGATGACTGAGTACTGAACTTCTAAAGACTCTCTGGGTGTAGCATCAGCTGATATTATGCCCCAAGTATTTTGGGGCATGTATTTTTTGCCTTGGGCCCTGGGGCTGGGCCCCTCATCCAGTTTCCCTGAATCAGTCTACATTGTGATGCCCAATGAAATCCTCTGTTACATTTGGACATGGGGTCTTGTTCTCCCACCCTGTTTTCTCACTCTGTCTCTATGACAACATTGAGCTTTCAGATGGCCTACTTTACCACATTGAAAGCATTGATGAGTCTCTCTCGAAGTCTCTTGCCAAAAAGGATCCTGTCTTCCCAGGTTGGGATCTTGGGAAGTCCGCATTATAGCCTGGCTATAAAAGGCATTTTTGCCCACTGTAGCACAGCATCTTATGATCTCCTCTAAAGGAGCTTCCTTGCATAGTCGTAGTATAATCCTTTACAAACCTCATTAGCATTTTATTTAGCAAGTTGCCTTATCATAATGTCAGTTACTGCATTTTCACCAATAGTTCCTATGACAGCTGTCTGCAAACATCCCACAAAATCAGCAAAGGGTTCATTTGGACCTTGTGCTATTTTCGTGAAGGCCTCACCTCTGTCCTGTTGACCTGGGATAAAACCTCATACTTTGATAGCAGCAGCAGCAATTTATTCATATGCTGCTCTGGGGTAATTAATCTGTACTGAAGCTTCTGAATAAGAACCTACACCTGTTAATTGGTCACAGGTTATTGGAGTATTAACTCCATTTTGCCTATTTCATTGGGCTTGTATCCTACAGAGCTCACTATATTCAGAAATCCACAAGTTTTGTCCAAGTTTTAAGTATGTCCTTGCTATAGATTTCTAGTCACTAGGGATTAAGACTTCAAAAGCCAAATTCTGTAATAACATCTTAACATAAACTGATGTAGCCCCATAAAGAGTGTAAGCCTTTTTCAGATTGTTGATAATTTCTAGATTAAAAGGAGTGTATCTTCTCCTTTCTTGACCTGAAGAGTTAAGCTGTTCAATCGCAGGATACATTTCTATTCTCAAATCAACTGTATAAATCAACCCTTCCTCTTTGGCTTTAAGTAGAGCCTTTTGCAATCTCATAGGAGGGGGTGATTGCTGGGGGGGGGGGGGGGAAGTGCTGGTGATATCACTGCCATTCCCACACCTCCTCCTCCCTTCACCCAGGAAGGTGAAGTTGATGAGGGAGGATCAAGAGCCTGGTCAGGTGGAGGTGGAGGTGAAGCTGGGCTGTGAGAGTGAGAATCACTAGGCCCTTCAAGTTCACTTAATTCCTCATGCTCTCCAGCAATATTTCCATTAATCTATCCCTTCTCTTCCTCTTTCTTCTCACACTTCCTCATCTGGCTATTCTTAAAACGTTTCTTTTTTCTAGAACTTGGAATTCTTTAAGGCCAATTGTATTATGTTGTATGTATAGAATGTTTCCTTAGAAATTAAATCAGAACCTTTAACCTTGATTTCCTACTAGTTTCCAATTATTTGCCTCTATTTCATTATACGTAATCACATTATATAAGAAAAATCATAAATAACAGTTAATAGTATTTACATAGTGCCTGAACTTTGCAAAGCACTTAAAAAATTATCTTAATTTCTTTTCACAAAAAGCCTGAGAAATAAGTGCTTTTGTTATTTACATGTAATTCATGTTGCACAGTTGAGAAAATTGAAAAAGACAAAAAGGATTTGCTGAAGGTCAAACAGCTAGTTACTAAGGCAGCATTTGAACTCAGGTTTTCCTTAGTCCAGACACAGTGGATAGGGAGAGCTTTGGCTTGGAATAAAGAATATTAAGCTCAGTTATAGCCTTGAACACTTAGTATTCCATGTGGCCATAGGCATTTAGTTAACCTCTGCCTGCTTTAGTTTCCTTTACTGTAAAATAGAGGATATTAATTATAACATTGCCCTCCCAGGCATGTTGTAAAGATCAAATGCGACAATATTTGTAAAGAGCTTAGCACAGTGGCTTGCACAAACTAGGGTTTTAAGAAATACTTATTGCCTTCCCTTTCCTCACTTTGGCACCCTACTGGGCCGAACAAATTGGGATCAATTTGCATCAAACCAGGTCCTTCCCACTGGATAACATCCTCTCTTTGGTACTGAATCCCAGACATTTTCTAAGAATTAACTGAAAAAAACTTGATTCAATAATTATCATTTGGTTTTGGGCTTCTCCTCCCACACTCAACTGGGGCCCTCAATCCTCTTCAACTTAAAATCCTCTTGCCTGATTCCGTTGTCAGGCTGGCTTTGTTGGGTATTTAGCATTAAGTTAAGGCTCCTCCTCATGGTGTATTTTTAAAACTGCAGGACTTTGTGTTAGCCTGAATCTGAAAAATGCTGGAATTCAGAAATTTTCATTCAATTCATTTCCCAAGCTTATATTAAGTGCCTGCACAGTGTTGTTACTGGGGATGTCCTCAAGACATCTGTCTAAGAGTTTCTTCTTTCCCTTTCTTTTTCCAATTCTCCTCTGGTTCCTTTCCTTGCCTTCTCCTTTCTCAATGCCTTAACCATTATTCTTCATCTCTCCCTCTCCCTCTCTAATGTTTCTTCTCCCTTGAGAATGAAGGGAATGAAACAGTCCAGTGGTTCCTGTTGGCTGCCATAGGAGAGCTTCTTGGTTTTTGGTGAATCAGTAGTGGGATCCTACCAGTATCAGTAACCTAGGGGGTTTCTAGAGTGATGAGAGGAGGGAAGTCTACAGTCACAGGGAAAAATGAGCCAGTCCTCCTTCCTCTTCTCCCCCAAACCCACAACCCCTGGATCTGAATCCAGTGACCTGATGAGGAGAGGAGGCTGGGGGATAACAGTGATCAAGGTTATTGTATAGAAAAGGGAAGGAAGTCCCCTAGATTCAGTTATTGTCCCACAACTACTTGCCCTTTTCAAGCTTTACCCCCCACTTTGGTGGGAAATTGGAGGAGGTGATGTTAGTGAAAGGAGAGGGATGATGGTGAGGAGGCAGAGGCTTTGAGGAGGCAGGCAGGGAGGGAAGAATATAAGAGGGACAGAATGGCTTGTGGGGAAGACTCCATCTGATCTGAGGTACTAGTAGCTCCTGACCCAGAAGACTGGTTCACTCAAGGTAAGTGGGCACAGGGATGAAGACACTGAGGGGTGGTACTTCTGTTCTTTGGGTGTAATAGATCACTTGGGAAGGAAGGCTTTTGAGAGATCACAATTGGGCAATGGAGGCTGATTCAGAGGAAAGATTCTTGGAACTCAGAAGCTGATGCAAATTAGGACCAAAGGAGGTTTATGTGTAGGAACTTATAAAGTTATAAACTACCCCTCTACAGAAGGAAGGGCTGAGGCTGTGGGATTGGAAGTTTTCCCTTGTGACCTCCCAGGGGCCCAATTCTGACACGAGGTGCCCTGTGTAGCAGAAAGGAGACATGTCCTAGGTACTCCTAGGGGTGAGTGGCCAGTCTTTTGGAGGAAGTTTGCCCAGGTATGTTCATATACCCCCGAGTAGGTGTGACTGTGCATATATATGTCACCCAGGGTGTGTAGCGGTGTGCCTGTGTGGCCATGTAGCACAAGAGAGGCTGTACTAATACCTAGGTCAGGCATTCCAAGCATCTTTTCCTTTAAAAGGTTCCTACAATTTCCTCTTATTCAGGAAGGTCTCCCTGAAATGAATCATCTTGGGGTACATATTCTTCCTCCTGGCCCTGATTCTGCACTTTCTGGTTGTCATGTGAATCCACGTTCCTTTGCAGGAATTCTCAGCCTTCAGCTGTACATGGGTCAGTCAGTCCTTGCTTTGACCAAGTGCAGGGTTGGTCACCCAGAGGCAGAGCCCAAACTAGCAAATGTGGAATGGAGGACAAACTCCATAATGCAAACCCCAGATGAATTTCAGGACCAATTCACTGGGATACAACTGAGAGTCCTGCCCTGTTGAGGAAGGATGCACAAGGCAGAATGCCAGGACGTTGGGCAGAGTTACTGGGACTCCTCAAGGCCATTTCACTAGGGAGACTGGCGACTGAGGGCTTCATGAGCAGGGCCCTCTGGGGCATATTATCTTTGGAAGTGGGTTTGGGCTATCTTGCTGCTTTCTGTTTTAACAAATTATTCTTGCTCTCTGAGTACTTAGTTCAGTTGTTTCCACCCTGCTTGCTGAAGGGCTGCCAGTAAATGCTGTTGGTGCTCTTTGGATTTCAGTGTCCTGGATAAAGACCCAAAGCAGTTATGTTCTACCCCTGAGACAGGGAGGGTGCGTGCACGAGTGTGTTGTCCCTATAATGGAGGCCCTGGTCATGTAAGAAGTTCTTTGGGGAGCGAGGCTGGATGGGAGCTGAGGGGAGAAGATGAGAGAGATATCAGAGGAGTCGGGGGACTGGCAGTTCTGCTCTTAGTCTCTCCTTGGAATGATCATTGAGTATCCAGTTTGCCAGATGTTCTTCTGGTTCCTAGACATCTGGAACATTCTTGCATTGCTCCCTGTCTATCTCTGTGTGTGTGTATTTCTCTTTCTTTCTATCTGTCTCTTTCTTTTCCTCATCTCTCTCTCTTTGTCTCTCTCTCTCTCTCTCCCCCTTAACCTTCTTTCCTTTCACCTCTTTCTTCCCTTTCCTTTTTCTCCATTCTCTTCTGCCTGGCTCTGTTCATTTCTCCCATATCGTGACATCTCTTTTCTCCTTTCCCTTCTCCTCCCCTCTCCTTTTCTTCTTTCTCACCATTTCTCTTCTGCTTCCTCCCCTGGCCTTCCCTTCTGACTCTTGTCCCTCATCCTTTGTTCCTCAGATGGCTGCCCCTCAATATTGGCTCTCTCTTCTGCTCCTCTCCTGCTCTGCGGCTCTCTTGAGTGCTCAGGAGATATAAAGAAGCCAGTTTACTCTGGAGATGCTGCTGCTCCAGAACAGATGGACCTGTACAATGCCAAGCTCTGGAAATATATCAGTAGGCCAGGTGAGTAAGAATCTCTGTGGTCAGTGCAGACTCGTCTGAGCTCTGTGGTTCTGTAGCATGGAAACGTGAGGTGGTGAAGATAGGAAGTTCCTCCTGCACAGGAGGCTGGACAGGAGAGGCTTTAGGTGGGATGTTGCAAAGGAGTGTGTTGGAAGGGTACTCTGGAGATCCTTTCCAGCTTTACAAATCTGGGGATATCTAAAGTTTGCTCTTGCTTGTATGTGAACAAATATGAGCAATGGACTATATTTCATAGCAGTGAGGCCTTCACATTAATGTGACCAAATGTGACACAGTGGAAAAACCCCACAAATTCCTACTAATTCTGATCCTGGAGACAAACCACCTACCTAAAACACACTTCTCTACCAAATACACATTTCACATCCTAGCTTTCTCTGCCAGATAGGGCTTAGGAAGGCATTCTCAGAAAGGAAGGAAGGGATCTCTCTGGGTGTCTAATGACTATGAATTAGACTATGTCATTAGACTATGAATTCCTGAGATTATATTTGTCTGTGTCTGAGCTAGGTCTTAAAGAGGTGGATAGCTCTGGCTCTAGATGTATTTCCCACATTACTCTGCAAATATGAGAGGAGGGCAGCAGGCCAGTGATTCTACCAAGACAGTGTGGATATCTTGGAGTAAATGGTTCTGCTGTAGTATTCTCAGGTACCAAAAGTCCCCAGTCTCTGGATTTCTCTAGATTGGGGAAAGGAGAATATAGAGTATGTATGTGGTAGGGGAGGGGTATGCATGCATGCATGCCTGTGTGTGTGTGTGTGTGCCATGTAGAAGCAGACAATAAATAGGATTGAAAAAGGAGGGAGGTGTTGGATGGGCAAAAGAACCTTCAGGGGAAGGATCAGGTTCCTTATGAAATCTCTGGGGATGGGGACAAGGTGTCATACTAACTTAGAGAGCCTTTGTCTTTGACCTGACACCCACCTATCTCTTCTCTTACAGGTCACACCATTAGCTGTTCTAGGATGCCTAAACTGGGAATTCCTGCATTTTTAACAGAAGCATTTAACGAGGGAACTTCTGTCACCTCTCTCCCTCTCCGGTGACGCCTAGGAGAATGGGGTGCTATAGAATCCGGGGGAAAATCTAAGACTTGTGGCAAAAAAGAGACATCTACCTCTGTTTCTATTCCTAAGGATTCTCCCTTAGGCTATTTCTTAAACAGAGACAAATTTGGCTGAAAAGCTCTCAAAACTAAAAAAACTTAAATTAAAACAGTACTGCAGGATGCTGTTAAAATTTGCTGAAGAAAAATCAAAATTAGATACCAACCTTCAAATACCCCCCTCCTTCTTGCTCTCTGGGGACACAGGATCCCTCCTCGGTACCCCTATGCAGTCCTTATCAGGAGGCCAGTGAATCCCTTTCAAAACCACCTCCTTATCAAAGACAGGACCTTATGTCTGACAAGATTTCCTCAACTCTGTCCCCCTTACCTCCTGAACCAGATCCTGAAACTTCCCAGTCCCCTCCTCAATCCCTTTGATACAGGGAGTGGAACCCTTTTTGTCCTCCTCAGGATCCGAATTCAGCTACACCTTCTAACTCTGCCTCCTGGAAGAAGCAGCAGACTGTCAGGGAAGGACACTCAGGGTAGAGGTGCCTTTTTCAATGTCAAATCTCTCCCAGACTAAGGAAGAACCTGGCCATCACTCTGAGGACCCCACCAAGTTTATTGAGTACTCTAAGGCCAATGGCCTCCAATTTGATCTCTCCTGGGGAGATGTTAATATTAAACAATCTGCCCCAGATTTATGGAGGAAGCAGCAAAAGACAGATTTGGGCCCTCAAACTTCTTCAACTCAGCTGTTAGAAACAGCTTTTGGACTCTAATAATAAGGATCAAACTGCAGCAGAGGAAAAAGACACAGAGTTAAAGTGAGAAATGGAGACAGTCCCATATTTTGGCTGCTGACATTTCCAGGAAACATAGGAGATGGTGCTTCAGGTATCATGGACAGGGCCATCAGGCCCAAAACTGTCTGGCCAAGAAACTCCCTGGTCCTTGGCCTGAGTGCAACCAGGAGAGGCAATGGAGGAGAGACTGCCTACAGGGGACAAGCTGCTCCCCCAATGCCCTGCCCTCTGACAGGAGTTTGGGGCTTGGTCAAGCTCTCCCTCACTCCACCCCAACAGTCCAACCCCAGATGTGGCTGGTAAGACCCCTGAATTTCTTTTTGCTATGGGGACTTCTCCTTCCTTCTTGCTCTGGCACTCTGGTCTTACTTGCCCCTCCTCCCATATAATGGGGATTGAAGGGAAATTTAAGAATTGTTTTCAGACTTTCCCTCTGCCTTGCCAGATTAGAGACCTGTTATTTAAATACTCCTTTCATATTATTCCTCCTATCCTGCTCCATTATTGGGGCATGATTTAATGGTGAAATTGGGGACCCAATTTTCTCTATTCAGACCTCCAGGTGGTCTTTTTGTGCTGCTTTCACAGCCCTCCCATATTTTCTCTGAAATCTGGGAGAAAATAAATTCCTCTGTCTGGGACCAAGGAATTCCCAGGTGAGCCACTTCAGCCTTAGACAGGATTGAGAAATTTCTTCTGCCCCTGCTCTGGCTATCACTCTGTATGTAGATGAAACACAGGGCCAGGCCCTGGGCTCTTAACTCAGGCCCTTGGATATGATCCCAGACCAGTTGCCTATTTCTCAAAGGAAGTGGACTTGGTTTACCTAGAATGGCTTTTGTGCCTTAGAGCAGTGGCTGCTACAGTCTTTTAAATTGAACAAACCTCATAACTTTCCCTAGGGCACCAGAGCATTTTAGAAGTCAAATGGCATCAGTGCCTTACTAGTGGGAGGTTTACCCTCAATAGCACCTAGGAAGCTAAACCGCTGCCTCCTAGGACTTCTGCCCAGAAAGCTGAACTCATTGTCCTAACCAGAGGTTTAGACCTGGGGAAGGGAATGAGAGTGAATATCTACACTGACTCCCAATCTGCTTTTCCTATTTTGCATGCTCATGGGGCTATATGGAAAGAATGTGGATGTTGACAGCAAAGAGTTCTTCTGTTACATATGCAGGAGAAATTCTACAGCTACTACAGGCTGTCCACAAACCCAGAGAGGTTTCAGTCGTATTTTGTAAAGGACAGCAGAAGGGAGATTCACTTCAAGTCAAGGGGAATAAGTTTGCAGATTTAGCTGCTGCCCATTCACCCCTGACTATGGCACCTGAAATCCCCCAGCTCCCTGATTCTTATACCCTTTCTTATAGCCCACAGGAACAAATCTTTCTCTTTTGGGATGGTTCCAAACACCCTCAAGCTAACTTTTAATCCCAGAGACAAGTCAGTGGAAACTTATTTTTGGTCTTCATCAAGCTACACACTTGGGAAAAAACGCATTTTTGCTGGTCACAAGCTGGGAGAAATGATCTGGCAGATCTGCCAGGCCTGCCCAGTTTGTGCCTAAGTCAATCCTGAAGGAGCTGTAAAACCTCCCCCTCTCCTGAAGCCAGAGAAGGGCACATACCCAGGGGAAGGCTGGCAAATAGACTTTACACATATGCCCCCTTGCAGAGGTTTCAAGTTGCTTTTGGTCTTTGTGGACACGTAAGCTGAGCCCCTTTGAAATTCTGGATGAGAGGCTCTTCTTAGCCTCTGACATTCTTGTAGATCCAGAACAGCATCTGGTCACCCAATTTGCCACACAGCTCAGTGTAATCCAGAAAGCCCTTTCAGAACATGCAAAGGAGCATGTCCCTAAAGCTATAGATACTCATATAAAATGGAAAGGACCATTCTAAATACTCCAAAGTCAGTCAAACTGGAAGGGTTCCCCAGCTGGACTCAGATTTCTAGGATTAGAAATGATGCTTCTGTTACCTCTCTTTCAGATATTTCAGAATATTCCTGTGAACCCCTAGAGGACCAGAAGCTCCCTCTTCCACGAGACGCCTGAAAACACTCTGGAGAGAGAAAGGGGAAATTGTCTGTGTCCTTCTTTCTCCCACTATAATCTCCTTCCTTCCTTTTCCCACTCCACTGATGAGAACTTTTCTTCTAGCATTTTCTCTCTGTTTTTTTTTTATGTCATTCTATGGCCCCTGACAATAGTTAACTCCTTCTTAGCCTTTCAGGTAGGGAGCTCTTTGGGCACTGGAGGCATTCAAGATTGTTGGGTAGGCCATCAGCATCCTCAGGGCAGCCCACAGGTGGGACCTGATGCATTATTTGCAAAGGCCCCATTCCCAAATGTCTCCATCTCCATCCTGGATGTCACCTCATTTCTCACCTGCTTGTGACATTTCTTTCCTCCCAGCACCAAGCTACAAACTTCCAGCTACTCACTGAGTCTGAAGATCATGGAACAACTGACTTGGACCCACAACATCCCCTAGATGTTGTGGCTGCCATCTTTAAATCTCATTTCCTGGACTGAGCTCCCATTGAACATAAGGACAGCTTTATGACCATTGTCAGCTTGAAGCAGCTCCAGAAGATGAATTTGGGGTGAGTGCTTGAGGGGGAATGTTGTGGACAGTGTCCCCTTGATCTTTGCGGGGATGGACCTGGGTTAGAGAAACCCTAAAATCTCAATCAACTCCAAGATGGTAACCTCCTACAATTCAATGGGAGAGACTTTATTGAATTGAAAATTAGTCCCTCAAATTCATCTGGAGATTGCTGCCTGGCTCAGAGCCACAAAAACCCAATATAATCAAAGGCTGAAAGCCCAAACTTTTGCTATAATTCTTTTCAGGATTTAGCTCACTGAAGAAGCTGTTTCTTTTCAATATATAATAAACCCATTTTTGCCACAAACCTCACCTACCATTGGGCTTGCAAATTCTTTCACAAAGCCTTTGACATGGGCAAGGGCATCTCTCAACCTTCATTTCTCACAACTGAACAGTTTCTCTTTCCTTTGGCTTCAGAATCCCCAGCCAGGAAGGTCCTGATAGTTCCCTACAGAGATATTCTCTATTTCTCATCATCTCTCCCTTTGTAACATTCAGTCATTGCTCTTTTCTCTTACATCCTTTCCACTAAAGAAAAATGTACTAGTCTTCTCAAGTTGATCAGCCTTTGACCTTATACTGGCTTTCAATATGAAGTGAACAGAAACATAAACACACTCTGAACAACAGGCAGACTTTATATTTTCCTGGTCAAGGAGAGAAGAGAAGCAGGAGCAGGCAAATCAGTGTCTCTTTTCAGTTCTCCCAAATGGAAATTTCAACCAAGACTGGTCCGTCCAGACATGGCTCTTGTCTTGTCTCGGGTTGCTCCTCTCCTAGTCTCAGGTAGAGTAGTGGCAGCTGCAGCCAAATTCCAGAGACCACTCAAATAATACCAACAATTACCCTCCCTTACACTGAGGCTTCAGTGTCTCTTGAAAGACAAGAGGGATGTCTGGCTGGCTCACCCTCCTGCCAAGAGCATCTCACCCTTCACAAGACATCTCCTTCAGGGCAAAGCCTTTACCTTTCATACTGTCTTTTAGAGGCATAATCCTTAAATATTAGACAGAAAACACAAACAAATAAAAGATTTCTGTCTTTTGGTCAGAATTTCTGAGGGCCTTCCCCTCTGAGACTGATTTTTTTTTTTTCTGAAGACAAACTAGGCAACATTTTGCCTCAATTCTTACCTAGCTGTTAGTCACTGAATGAGCATTGCCTCATATAAACTGAGATCTGAGAAAGGCCTAGGTCTCCTAGTGTATGCTGAACCATATAGAGTATAGTTATAGGGTTCTAGGAGTAATCTCCCAATTCTAACAGGTGCAGATAGGTTTGGTCCTCAGAGATTACCTCACAGTTCTAGGGGATAACTCTGGGGACTGAGCTCCTGTTTGCTCCCATTTGGCTCCCATCTCTTCCCTATAATAGAATTGAATCAACTAATATCTTCATAATATCATCTAATTGGTTACCATTACCCAAAAACCAATTACTTGACATCAATAAGCTTTTGCAGGGGAATATTTACTGAGCAACCATAGCAAGAATTGAAGTACAGAAACACTTTGCTTCCTGTCTCTTCCTTCAGAGAGTTTGCTCAGGAGAAGCACTGCATCTCCTTTATCAGACTGGGAATTCCCTATAATTGGAATCCTTTCTCAGATCCCAGAACCTAGGGTTATTCAAGGGAAAAGGGTTCAATTCATATTACACAAGTCACTGACAAAGAATAACTTCCAGAGTATCAGAGGGATTTGACTTACAAAGTGATACTTCAAAAGAGCCACAGGATTGCCATTCCTGGAAAACTTTACAAATAGTTATTACCTGTCTTGGATTTTGTTCTCACAAACCTGACAGAGAAAGAGGCCTGGAGAATGTAATCCCAATCGCTACAATGTTTCTCCTAGGGGATGAATATTTAATGAATGTGGCTGAAAAAAATTTTTATTCACTTCATTTCAATGTAATTGATTTCCTTTATAGATCCATGTATTTTATATGTCTGAGAAAGGTCCATATCATAAACTTTGCCAGAGTCCATGACACTAAAGAGCTTAAGAATCTCCTCCTTAAAGGAACTGAGAATTCCACCAAACTTCTTTTTTCTCCAGGATGGGGTATGAGATGTCAAGAGTTCTATCTTCTTAGTCATGTTAAGAGTATGTCTTAAGTGAAAAGGAAAGGACAAACTCTATTTCTCAACCAAAGGTTTGGAAGTAAGCCTGTTCTTGTCAGTCTCAAGTCTATGCCCATCAGCCATCTTTAGGTAGACTATGGTTCCCTTTCACTCTTGTGAACACTCCTCTCATCCCATATCAGGTAAAATCTATCATTGGGTCTTTGTTCCACTTAAAATTTTCTATCCTGGTTATTGTTTCTCCTCTCTTTGCTTTTGATCTGTTTCACTATTCCTTGACTTCTTTTCATTCTATTTGTGAATTCTGTGAAAACCTTCTCTCACTATCCATTTCCCCATTGATTGATTCTTGGTTACTGCTCCTCTCTTTCTCTCAGTCTATTAGTTCTATGCATTTTATTTGTCTTCCTGTCTCCATCTTTCCATCATTCCCTTTCATCTTGATCTTGAATGCTCTCAGTATATTAGCTTTGGTTCCATCATTTTCTATATGCTTTGACTCTGGCTCTGTACACAACATATCTCAGCAGAATGGAAAATACAAAATAATGAATATATTTTATTGTAATGATGTGTCTTCTAGGAATCCACTAGCTGCTTTAGAGGCAAGCAGAATTATCATGTTAATATCCCTATATCACCCACCTTCCAAATCTCCCATTGGTCGAAAGGAGCTGATGAAGGTGCTGAACTTGCCATCTGGCTTCTCCATACATGTAAGATATTCTTACTTAGAAAAAGGGAGTTCAGATTTTAGTTTTCTCTTAGTGTGATGCCATTGGTTTAATGATGACATGATCTACTATTTCTTCCTGGAATAATTCCTATTTTCAGACCCCAATATAAATTAGGCTGAATTGGGAAGGAAGGTGGGGGTTAGAGAGTCCTATCAGAGTCCTCTCTTATATTTCATCAATGTTGGGGAAAATTTTTCCCTTTAGTCCTGATTTTTCTTTCACAATATGACTGACATGGAAATCTGTTTAATATGATTGTATATGTATATCATTTATGCAGTCTTGGGAAAGGCTGAAGGAAGAGAAGAAAGGAGAAAACATTTAAAATTCAAAATATTGCAAAAAGGAATGGTGAAAATTATCTTTAAAAGTAATTGGAGGGGGCAGAGCCAAGATGGCAGAGAAGCTACGTGTGAATTTTTAACCTTTCTCAATAACAGCCTCAATACCAACTATTTAATTCAGCCTCAAAAATAGCACTTGACTGGTAAAACTCATGAACATTAGAAGTACAACAATGTACCAGCCGAAGAGAATCAGTAATTTCGTCAAAAAAGGTATATTCTCAAGGGTGGGGATAAAGATCAGTTCAGACAGTGATAGACTAAAGGATAGTATATTGTGCAGATTGGGCTGGGGATGCTACAGAGACAGATGACTGTGGCATAGGCTGATTGCTCTACTCTTCTTGCAAAACAGCAGATCAGCCGAGAAATCAAAGGCACTTAAAAAAAAAAAAACACCAGAAACTGCCTATAGTTACCCCAAACCAGAAATGACTCAGTATATATTGCAGCAGGGCTGTGCAGCCACATACTGCTATACAGGGTTTTTCCTTGGGGCAGTTAAGAACCTGCAAGGCAAAGTGACACAGCCTGGGGCAGCCTCTAATCTGCACAGTAGGGGGCTTGGCCTGAGTCAGTGGAACTTCTACAACAGCCAAACTTCTACTGCAGTGCCTATGCTTCCAGGAGCAGAGACCCTTCCAGTCTGTGCCCCAGGGCTATTCCCTGGGCAGCTGCTAATATCCACAGCCCCACAAGGGGCTTTGGCCTAAAGTTGTAACACTTTCACTGTTCAGCCTCTAGCCTCAGGGCAATCACTAGGCCACACAGCAGGGGTGCTTCACTGGGAACTTCCAAAGCCCAGCCCGTGCTAACAATCTCTGAATCAATTCCACTGGGGGGTTGAGGGAAATTCTATCCCAAAACTCCCTCTTACCTTTACAGCCTGTTCACAAGACAGTTGCCATCCATATACCTATCCCTGTTCTTCAGAGGGAAAACAGACACTATAGATTTTTTTAAATTAGTAAAAAAAAAAAAAATGAAGAGAACAATTGATAGCTTCTATACAGAAAGAGAGCAGGTTTGGAACTCCGAGAAGACTAATAGCAGACAGTGTCCAAATAATACCCTGAAGGGGAATGTTACCTGGCTCCCATCACATAACTCTCTCCTAGAAGAGATTATTAAAAACCTCAAAAGAGAGTTAGAAGAAAAATGGGGAATGGACAGAACCAGCTACATCCAGAAAAGGAACACTGGGAAATGAATGTAAACTGTTATTTTTACCTTCTGAATCCAATTCTTCCTGTGCAACAAAAAATTCGGTTCTACACACATATATTGTATCTAGAATATACTGTAATATATTTAACATATATAAGACTGCTTGCCATCTGGGGGAGGGGATTGGGGGAGGAAGGGAAAAAATCTGAATAGAAGTAAGTGCAAGGGATAATGTTGTAAAAAATTACCCATGCATATGTACTGTCAAAAAAATGTTTATAATTATAAAATAAAATAAAAATTAAAAAAAAAATGGGGAAAGGAAAGAGAAGCTATGCAAGAGAGTAACAATGTCCTGAAATTTGAATTGGAAAAGATAAAGAATTCACAGGAAATACAGGGAAACAAAATTTGTGAATTGGAAAAGGTTAAAAAATCACAGGAAAGTAAGATTGTGAATTGGAAAAGATAAAGAATTCCCAAGAAAGTAAGATTTGTGAATTGGAAAAAGAAAATACTCACTTAAAAAAAATTCGTGAAATGGAAAAAAATTCTATAGAACAAAATAACTCATTTAAAAACTCAATTGAAAATATACAAAAAGAAGTAAAAAAAAAAAAAGCAAATGAGGAAAATAACTTATAAAAATCAGGACTGAACAAATAGAAATAAATGATTTCTAATAAATGACACCAAGAATCAATCAAACAAAACCAAAAAAAGGAAAAACTGGAGAAAAACGTCAAATATTTACATGGAAAATCAACAGACCAGGAAAATAGATCGAGGAGAGATAATCTGAGGATTATTGGACTTCCCGAAAACTATGATGAAAAAAAAAGCCTAGATTCTATTTTACAAGAAATCATCAAAGAGAACTGTCCAGAGGTAATAGAACCAAAAGGTAAAATAGGCATTGAAAGAATTCATTGAACACCTTCTGAAAAAGACCCTAAAAAAAAAAAAAAAAAAAAAAAAAAAAACTCCACAGAAGATTGTGGCCAAACTTCAGAAGTATCAGACTAAGGAAAAAATATTGCAAGCAGCCAGGAGAAAACAATTCAAATAGCGAGGTGTCACAATAAGGGTCACTCAAGATCTGGCTGCATCCACATTAAAGGATTGAAAAGCCTGGAATCTGATATTCTGAAAGGCAAAAGTACTTGGAATGAAGCCAAGAATGTAACTACCCAGCTAAGTTGAGCATTTTCTTCCATGGAAGAAGATGGATATTTAATGAAACAGCTGAATTCCATGTGTTTCTAAGAAAAAAATCAGATCTAATCAAAAAATTTGATCTTGAACCACAAGACTCAAGAGAAGCAGAAAAAAGTAAAATGAACTTTTAAAAACTGTATTTCTCTTGTGGATATACAGAAAGTACACAAGTATTATTTTATTTTACTGATATAAAAAAGGGAAGTAGAAATGGAAAGGGGATCATGTCTGAAAATGGGAAAAGGGGAATTAAAAAGAGGAAAACTACATCCCAGGAAGAGGCAAAGAAAACTTATCATATCTGAGGGAATTTAGAGAGGGGGAGGAACATTGTGTAAATCGCACTCTCATCAGAACTGGCTCAAAGAGAAAATAATTGACATATTTGTTTTAAAAGAAATCTCTCACCTCATTAAAAGTGGGGAGAGGAAAAGGGAAAAGGAAAAGAGTAATAAGGTAAGGGTACAAGAAAGGGGAAGGGATTTAAAAGGAGGGGGGAGGGATACTGAAAAGGGAGGGCTGTGTGACACAAGTGGGGCCCATAAATTTAATACTGGAGAAAGGGTTGGGGGGGCAAAAAAAAAGCATAATCTTAGGATAATATGATGGCAGGAAATACAAAATTAGTAATTTTGAATTTGAATGGGATGAACTCTCCCATTAAGGGGAGGCGGATAGCAGACTGGATCAAAAGTCAGAACCCTACAATATATTGTTTTCAGGAAACACATTTAAAGCAGGGAAATACATACAGAGTAAAGGTAAAATCTATTATGCTTCAAGTGAAGTCAAAAAAGCAGGGGTAGTCATCCTTATCTCAGATTAAGCAAAAGCAGAAATTGATCTAATTAAAAGAGATAAGGAAGGAAACTATATCCTGCTGAAAGGTAGCATAAATAATGAAGCCATATCGATACTAAACATATATGCACCAAGTGGTATAGCATCTAACTTCCTAAAGGAAAAGTTAAGAGAGTTGCAAGAAGAAATAGACAGCAAAACTATAATAGTGGGAGATCTCAACCTTGCACACTCAGAATTAGATAAATCAAACCACAAAACAAATAAGAAAGAAATTAGAGAGGTAAATAGATTATTAGAAAAATTAGGTATGATAGATCGTTGGAGAAAACTGAATAGTGATAGAAAGAAGTTTACTTTCTTCTCAGCAAACTATAGACCAATCTCCTTAATAAATATTGGTGCTAAAATCTGAAATAAGATATTAGCAAAAAGACTACAGAAAATCATCCTCAAGATAATACACCATGATCAAGTAGGATTTATACCAGAAATATAGGGCTGGTTTAATATTAGGAAAACTGTTAGTATAATTGACCATATTAATAACCAAATTAACAAAAACCATATGATCATTTCAATAGATGCAGAAAAAGCATTTGATAAAATCCAACATCCATTCCTACTAAAAGCACTTGAGAGTATAAGAATAAATTGACTATTCCTTAAAATATCATATAATTAAAACCATCAGTAAGCATCATGTGTTATGGGCATAAACTGGAACTTTTCCCAGTCAGATCAGGAGTGAAACAAGGTTGCCCACTATCACCATTATTATTCAATGTTGTATTAGAAATGCAAGCCTCAGCAATAAGAGTCAAAAAAGAGATGAAAGGAATTAGAGTAGGTAATGAGGAAAACAAACTATCACTCTTTGCAGATGATATGATCGTATACTTAGAGAATCCCAGAGATTCTAATAAGAAGTTATTAGAATAATTCACATCTTTAGCAAAGTTGCTGGATACAAAATAAATCTACATAAATACTCAGCATTTTTATACATCAGCAACAAAATCCAACAGTAAGAGATACAAAGAGAAATTCTATTCAAAACAACTGTTGAGAGTATAAGGGAATCTATCTACCAAAGAAAAATCAGGAATTATATGAGCAAAATGACCAAACACTTGCCACAAAAATAAAGTCAGATTTAAATAATTGGAAATATATTAAGTGCTCTTAGATAGGCTGAGCGAATATAATAAAGATGACAATACTCCCTAAACTAAATTATTTATTTAGTGCTATACCAATCAGACTCCCAAGAAACTATTTTAATTACCTAGAAAAAATAACAACAAAATTCATATGGAAGAACAAAAGGTTGAAAATTTCAAGGGAATTAATGAAAAAAAAAAATCAAATGAATGTGGCCTAGCTGTCCCTGATCTAAAACTATATTATAAAGCAGCAGTCATCAAAATAATTTGGTACTGGCTAAGAAATAAACTGGTTGAGCAGTGGAATAGGTTAGGTTCACAGGACAAAATAGTATACTACTATAGGAACCTAATGTTTACAAAACCAAAGATCCCAGATTTTGGGATAAGAATTCATTATTTGACAAAAACTGCTGGGAAAACTGGAAATTAGTATGGAAGAAATTAGATATGGACCCACATTTAACACCATAAAACAAGATAAGATCAAAATGGGTCCATAATTTAGGCATAAAGAATAAGATCATAAATAGATTAGAGGAACATAGAATAGTTTGTCTCTCAGACTTGTAGAGGAGGAAGGAATTTGTGAGCAAAGGAGAACTACAGATCATTATTGATCACAAAATAGAAAATTTTGATTACATCAAATTAAAAAGCTTTTGTACAAACAAAACTAATACAAACAAGATTAAAACTAATTAAATTAATTAAAAGGGAAGTAACAAATTGAGAAAATATTTTTACATTTAAAGGTTCTAATGAAGGCCTCATTTCCAAAATATATAAAGAACTGACTCTATAAGAAATCAAACCATTCTCCAATTGATAAATGGTCAAAGGATATGAAGAGACAATTCTCAGATGATGAAATTGAAACTATTTCCACTCATATGAAAGAGTGTTCCAAATCACTACTGATCAGAGAAATGCAAATTAAGACAACTCTGAGATACCACTACACACCTGTCAGATTGGCTAAGATGACAGGAACAAATAATGATGAATGTTGGAGGGGGTGTGGG
This sequence comes from Sminthopsis crassicaudata, assembly GCF_048593235.1. NCBI lineage: Eukaryota > Metazoa > Chordata > Mammalia > Dasyuromorphia > Dasyuridae > Sminthopsis > Sminthopsis crassicaudata. The sequence continues at coordinate 344,993,818 of NC_133620.1, read as the reverse complement.
GAAACTGGGACACTAATACATTGTTGGTGGAGTTGTGAAAGAATCCAGCCATTCTGGAGAGCAATCTGGAATTATGCCCAAAAAATTATCAAACTGTGCATACCCTTTGATGCAGCAGTGCTACTACTGGGCTTATATACCAAAGAAATACTAAAGAAGAGAAAGGGACTTGTATGTGCCAAAATGTTTGTGGCAGTCCTTTTTGTAGTGGCTAAAAGCTGGAAAATGAATGGATGCCCATTAATTGGAGAATGGTTGGGTAAATTGTGGTTTATGAATGTTATGGAATATTATTGCTCTGTAAGAAATGACCAACAGGATGATTTCAGAAAGGCCTGGAGAGACTTACATGAACTTATGCTGAGTGAAATGAGCAGAACCAGGAGATCATTATACACTTCAACAATGGTACTGTATGAAGGTATATTCTGATGGAAGTGGATATCTTCAACATAGAGAAGATCTAATTTGGTTCCAATTGATCAATGATGGACAGAATCAGCTACACCCAGAGAAGGAACACTGGGAACTGAGTGTAAAATGTTTGCACTATTGTCTTTCTGCCCAAGTTACTTTTACCTTCTGAATCCAATTCTTCCTGTGAAACAGAAATTCGGTTTTGCACACATATATTGTATCTAGGATATACTATATAATACATTTAACATGTATAGGAATTCCTGTCATCTAGGGGAGGGGGTAGAGGGAAGGAGTGGAAAATTCAAAACAGAAGTGAGTACAAGGGATAATGTTTTTTAAAAATTACCTAAGAATATGTACTGTCAAAAAAAATTAATTTTAAAATTTTAAAAAAAGTACTCAAAAGAAATAAACAAAAAAATTAATTGGAAAGAATAAAATGCTAATAAATGGGGAAAGAATAAGGCTTGGGGAATATGATATCCGAAGTATCTGAATGCTTAGCTCTGTGCTGGAGAATTAGAACTTTAGTTAGTTAGCACTCTTCCATAGAAAAGGGCAATGGTCTTGGTTGGTCTCACCATTCCTTAGGTGGTGGTATTGAAGGCCGACCAGGCAGGATTCCAATCACTGACAGCCTCTTTGGCCCCCTTTGCCTGGCTTGTACCTGAAGGGCTCCAGCATCATCTGAGAGGCAACTATATGTGGGAGTGGAAATTTGTAAAGTTGATTCCTGCTCCATACACCTATCCCAGTTTGTGCAGAGTTAGAAATGACTCCTTTGTACAGTAGAGATAGAACAAGAGACCTGGAACCAAGGTTATCTAAGTACAAAACTAGTCTCAGACATTTACTAACTGCATGATCATGGGCAACTCATTTAAATTCTTTCTGCCTCAGTTTCCATTACTGTAAAATGGAGATAACAAGAGCACTAATTTCCTTCAGGAGGAACAAATCTGATAGTATTTGTGAAGCACTTAGCAAAGTGTTTGGCAGGGGTTTTATAAATATTAGTTTCCTTTTGGAGGAAGGACATGTGCAAAAGGAATTGTAATTGATGCTCCCATCACCAAATCCCAGAGAAACTACTGGAACAGAAAAAAGAACAAGGCAGCCTGCCCTGGTGACCACATAATCTAGTATAGACATACTATAAAATGGTATGTCAATAAGAAAGTAGCACCAACAGGATGTGGAACAGGACACTGAACTATCAATCTCCATAAATCTTTCCCCTGACATAATGCCTGCCTAGTTCCCTTCTTTACTCTCATTGAGTGAACCTATGCTAGCTACAATATAATAATCATACATTAATATCCCTTGAGTGGGCATTCTATATAACTCCATCTATATAACTTCCATCAAGGCTTTAGGACCTTCCCAATTTCCTCCTGTAACCTCAGAATTTCTATATCTTCTCATGTAATCAGCACCATTGACTCTTTCAAAATCCCAGTTGCCTGGGCTGCTGAGTCCTCCAGGGAGCTTGGCCTATCAACTGAGTGTTTAAATATCATTAAATGCCTTTGCTTGAGTTGGAAAGTAAGGCTGAATTTCTTCAGAGAAAACTCTATGACACTTACCAGATAGCTCGATATTTTAAACCTGATACATGAAGTCCACTTACCAACCATGATGACCAAAAGACCTTCCTTTTTCCATGCTTCAGTGACACCTCTTAGTACTCCACACCAAGGAAGAGCTAGGGTAGTGTTGGGAAGGTGGGCCAGTCAATCAGAACCCACACCTTGCAAATGTAAAAGCTGGGCTTGGGAAAACAGTTAATGTGTGGATGTTTGTGAGTACATTTAGGTGTTTATTTCCAAGTCTGCCTAAATGTGTGTTCTTACCTATGTGACCCTGGGTAAATCAGTCCTGTCTGAGCCTCAGGTGTCTCCTGCATAAAATGAGAGGGTTGGACTCCAAGGTCCCTTCCAGCTCTGAATCCTAAAATGCTTTGGGTGCTGCTGAGGGCCTTTGAGAAGGTGAATGGGAAGGGGTTTGGGAAGAAGAAGGGTAAGATGTGGTGGGGAGACAGCTTAGCCATCTCTCCCTTTGGCAGATGATGAGTAATCCGAGGCAGTGGATAATGTTGGCAGTCATACTACTGGCTCTGCTGTCCTGTGTAGAGAGTTGTGGGATCAAGGATAAGACCCTGCCCGGATTCCCGGGTGACAATGCCTCTGAAAAACAACTGGCACGATTCTACTATCACCTTTATAGAAAGATGATGAAGAAGCGGTGAGGCTTTGAGGCTGTGTACTTGGGAGTGTGTGTTTATGTGTACATGTGTGTGGTGTGGGTGGGTAAGTGTTGCACATCCATTGTGCCCTCCATGTCTTTGCAGGGCTTCTCTCCTGCCCACAGTAGATGAGGAACATCTTGGCTGATGGGATGGGGAAGGACTTACTTTGAGGTCACCTCTTGTTTCTCCTCATTCCCCTCTATTCTCATCTGTCACTCTCTGACTTGGCAACCATTGTGCCCAAGATCTCCTCCACCAGGGGAGCACAATGAAGGTTTCAATGTGAAGACAGGAGCGAGGGGCCAGCCCAGCACTGACCCTCTATCCTTACTGGGCCCTTTTTGCTTCTCCTACAGGCCTGAAAGTGGAGACATTTTGGATGTAGAAGCCCAGGCAGCTGAGAGCTTGGAGACAGCAGATGAAACAAACAGAAGTTGGGGTAAATTCATCCCCTTCTCTTTCTTTTCTCCTCCCAGTTCCTCTCACCACTGTATATTAAATGGAAAATTCCTTGAGGGCAGGGACTAGAATCTTTGGCACTTAGCACCGGACCTTACAAAAGATAGATTTCATATAGAGTTGTTGAAAGACTGGTGCCTTCTTTTCCCAATTCACCTCTGAAGGAGTCCTGCAAGTTTTCTAGACTCTTCCTTCCTTCCACAAGCAATCATTAAGTAACTGCAATGTGGAATGTGTGCTGGGCTAAGCAAAAGAGGAAATAGAAGGCAGGTAAGACTTGGTCCATGTCTCTTAGGAATTAGATGTGGTCAATCTACTGGCTCCACCTTATGAGACTCCCCTCCTTTTTCCATTTCTCCTCTTCCCAAGACCAGGATTCTGTACTTCTGCCTTCCATATTTCCCAATCTCCCCTGGACAGTCTCAGATAGTAATCCATTCCTCAATTGAGAAGTGCTTCCCTCCCCCCAGGTCCTATCTACATCGCTTAAATCATGACTGAGAAGCTTCCTTCTTCTCCCTCCTCTCTTCCAAGTGAGAAGAGCTTTACCTTTGCTGATGGTTCCAACTTCTGATAGATCTCATTTGCAAACCAGAGAAGATCCCACCTGGCCAGGCCTCCCTGCTCTGCTGAACCTGAACCTCCCACTCTTGGGGGAACACCTAAGGGCTTCCAGTTGAGTGAGCTCTAAGTGACTTTCTGCATCTTCAGGGGGGCTATGAGTGACTGCTTCCTGGCTCCTTAATAAAAAGCAAGTTTCATAGAAACAACATGTCTGTCTCCTTTCTGCTCCTTCCATCAGTCTTTTATTGGTCCTTGGTGTCCATTCTGAAGGAGAGACCCCAGAACTGTTAAACAGGCTGAAGGAGTGGGGACCCAGTTCCAATGAGAGAATGTTGAGGTCACCTTCAGTCAGGCAGCTGACCAGAGACATACAGCATGCCCTGGGGCAGAGCCTGCTTTCAAAAGGGAAAGGAGGGGAATAAATCTGAGTAAATAAAGATCAGATGCAGCTCTCTCCTCTAATAAGAGCAAATATTCTCCCTTTCCCTCCTCACCCCCAGCTTCCATTCTAATGGGTGCAAACACTATTTCTCCCTTTGAGAACTCTCAGTCTGATAGTGCATTCACAGACTTTAGTCTCAGTGAACACACAGAGCTGAGAAGACCCCTGCCCACATCTCAGGGAATAAGAGAAAATCAGACTCAAGTAAAATCAAATTCTGAAAACCAGGGCTTGGGGAATGGGGGGGGGGGGGAGCGCTGAGGGGAAGCAAAGAAGGATAAGTAGTCATAGACTTTGTGAAGGAGAGGAAAATGGAAGAGAGCAATCAAGAGGGCCCTAAACCTATTGGGAATGAGCCTTTGAAGTTTGAGAGGGGCTGGAGTATGGAAGGCCCAGTTAGAGAAGCAGCATGGGGAGCAGACACAGAATAAGAGTGGAAGGTCTAGGAGGAGGAAGAATGGGAATGGCAGCAGATTCCTGAGAGCTGGTGGGGGGAGGTGGGGCAGAGATGAGATTGAGATCCAAGGAGGGGCAGCATAGGGTGTGATCCAGGGTTGTGAAGCTGCTTAAGAAGAAAGTAGATCAAAGGTGGGAGGAAGGGAGAGTTAGAGAAGAGATCATCTAATGTTTCTCCACTCACAGCTTCCACCCTAGTTCAGGTCACTGTCATTCATGTGGATCATTGCAAGAGTCTGTTTCTTCTTCTTGCCTCAAGTCTCTTTTCTTTCCAACGTTTTTGCTTGTAGATGCTTAAGTGATAGTAATAAAACACAGATTAGCTCATGTTCCTTCTCTGCTCACCAAGCTTCAGTGGCTCCCTGTTGCCTCTAGGATCAAATTCAAACACATCTAACTTTAAAGCACCTCACAGTCTGAATCCAGCCTCCATTTCTAAGTTTATTACACCATATCTCCTTCTGTGCAACTAAAATGGTCTATCTGCTCTTGCCTAACATGACAGGGCCATCCCCTATCTCGATGTTTTTCTTTGTTAAGTCTGTCCCCTCTCTCTTCATCCACAACTCTCAGAATGTCTACCTTTTTTGAAACTCAGTTCCACAATAGTATAAAATATCTAGCAATCTATCTGACAAGGGAAAGTCGGGAACTATATGAACCCAACTACAAAACACTTTCCACACAAATAAAGTCAGATCTAATCCACTGGAAAAATATCAAGTGCTCATGGGAAGGCTGAAAGAATATAATAAAAAGACAATACTATCTAAATTAATCTATTTATTTAGTGGCATACTGATCAAACTCCCAAGAATTATTTTACAGAGCTAGAAAAAATAATAACAAAGTTCATCTGAAAGAACAATAGGTCCAGAATTTCAAATGGATTAATGAAAAAATGTCAATGAAGGTGGCCTAGCTGTGCCAGACCTAAAACTATATTATAAAGCAACAGTTATCAAAACCATTTTGTATTGGCTAAGAAATAGAGTAATTGATCAGTGGAATAGGTTAGATTCACAGGAAAAAAAATAGTCAATGACTGTAACAATCTAAGGTTTGACATACCCCAGCTTTTGGAATATGAACTCACTATTTGACAAAAACTGCTGCGAAAATTGGAAACTAGTATGGCAGAAACTAGGCATTGGCCCACATAGAGTGGTGTTATAAGTAAATTAGAACATAGAATAACCCTCAGATCTGTGGAGAAGGGAGGAATTTGTGAAGACAGAATAACTGGAACTCATAACTGAACACCAAATAGATCACTTTGATTATATTAATCTAAAAAGTTTTGTACAAACAAAACTAATGCAGAAAAGACTGAAGGGAAGCAATAAATTGAGAAAACATTTTTACGTCTAAGGGTTCTGATAAAGGGCTCATTTCTAAAATATATAGAGAACTGACTCAAATTTATAAGAATTACAGCTATTCTCCAATTGATAAATAGTCCAAGAATAGGAACAGACAATTTTCAGACGAAGAAATTAAAACCATTTCTAAACATATGAAAAGGTGCTCTAAATCACTATTGGTCAGAGAAATGCAAATTAAGGCAACTCTGAGATACCGCTACACATTTCTCAAATTGGCTAAGATGACAGGACAAGATAATGCTGGGCTGTTGGAGAGGATGTGGGAAAACTAGGACACTGATACATTGTTGGTGGGACTCTGAACAGATCCAGCCATTCTGGAGAGCAGTCTGGAACGATGTTCAAGAAGTTATCAAACTGTGCAATAGAAACACTACTGGGCTTATATGGCAAGGAGATCTTAAAGGAAGGAAAGGGACTCATATGTGCAAAAATGTTTGTGGCAGGCCTCTTTGTAATGGCTAGAAACTGGAAATGGAGTGGATGCCCATCAATTGGGGAATGGAGAATGGCTGAAAAGGTTATGATATATGAATGTTAATGGGATATTATTGTTCTATAAAAAACGATCAGCAGGATGATTTTAGAGAGGCCTGGGGAGACTTGCATGAACTGAGGCCAAGTAAAATGAGCAGAACCAGGAGATCATTGTACACAGCAACAACAATATTATATGATGATCAATTCTGATGAACATGACTCTTTCCAAAAATGAAATGACTGGTGTCAGGTCCAGTGATCTTGTGAAGAGCCATCTACAACAGAGAGAGGACTGTGGGAACTGAATGTGGATCACAACATTACACTCTCACTCTTCTTCTTGTTGTTTGCTTGCATTTTGTTTGCTTACTCCTTTGCTTTTCTTTTTGATCTGATTTTTAATTTTTAATAAAGCTTTTTATTTTTAAAACATGTACACCAATGATTTGACAACATTGACCCTTGCATAGCCTTGTGTTTCAGATTTTTTCCTCCTTTCCCCATCTCCCTCCCCTAGATGGCAAGCAAATCAATATATGCTAAACACATTAAAATATATGTTAAATACAATATGCATAAACATATTTAAACAATTCTCTTGCTGCACAAGAGAAATCAGATCCAAAAAAAAAAAAAAGTAAAAGAGTAAGAAAACAAAATGCAAGCTAACAACAACAAAAAGAGTGAGAATGTTATCTTGTGATCCAGTTCCCACAGTCCTCTCTCTGGATGAATTGGCTCTCTTCATCACAAGATCATTGGAACTGGCATCAATCTTCTCATTATTGGAAAGCGTCTCGTTCATCAAAATTGATCATTTTATAATATTGTATTGCTACTACAGGCTGTCCATAAACCCAGAGAGGTTTCAGTCCTATTTTGTTTTTGTTTTTTTATTAATTTTACAATTATAAAAATTTTTGACAGTATATATGAATGAGAAATTTTTTTTATAACATTATCCCTTGTTTTTCATTTTTCCAGGTTTTCCCCTCCTTCCCTCTACTCCCTCCCCTAGATGACAGGCAATCCCATACATTTTACATGTGTTACAGTATAACCTAGATACAATATGTGTGTGTGTAAATACCATTTTCTTGTTGCACGTTGAGTATTGGATTCCGAAAGTATAAGTAACCTTGGTAGATAGACAGTAATGCTAACAGATTACATTCACTTCCCAGTGTTCCTTCTCTGGGTGTAGTTGTTTCTTTCCATCATTGATCAACTGGAAGTGAGTTGGATCTTCTTTATGTTGAAGATATCCACTTCCATCAGAATACTTCTTCATACAGCATTTTTGTTGAAGTGTATGGTGATCTCATGGTTCTGGTCGTTTCACTCAGCATCAATTGATGTAAGTCTCTCCAAGCCTCTCTGTATTCCTCCTGCTGGTCATTTCTTACAGAACAATAATATTCTATAACCTTCATATACCATAATTTACCCAACCATTCTCCAATTGATGGGCATCCATTCATCTTCCAGTTTCTAGCCACTACAAAAAGAGCTGCCACAAACATTTTGGCACATACAGGTCCATTTCCCTTCTTAAGTATTTCTTTGGGATATAAGCCCAGTAGTAGCACTGCTGGGTCAAAGGGTATGACAGTTTGATAATTTTTTGGGCATAGTTCGAAATTGCTCTCCAGAATGGCCGGATTCTTTCACAACTCCACCAACAATGTATTAGTGTCCCAGTTTTTCCACATCCCCTCCAACATTCATCATTATTTGTTGCTGTCATCTTAGCCAATCTGACAGGTGTGTAGTGGTATCTCAGAGTTGTCTTAATTTGCATTTCTCTGATCAGTAGTGATTTGTAACACTCTTTCATATGAGTGGATATAATTTCAATTTCATCATCTGAGAATTGTCTCTTCATATCCTTTGACCATTTATCAATTGGAGAATGGTTTGATTTGTTATAAATTAGGGTCAGTTCTCTATATATTTTGGAAATGAGACCTTTGTCAGAACCTTTACTTTTAAAAATATTTTCCCAATTTATTACTTCCCTTCTAATCTTGTTTGCATTAGTATTGTTTGTACATAAACTTTTTAGTTTGATGTAATCAAAATCTTCTATTTTGTGATTGATAATGATCTCTAGTTCTCCTCTGGTCATAAACTCCTTCTTCCTCCACAGGTCTGAGAGGTAGACTATTCTCTGTTCCTCTAAACTATTTATGATCTCATTCTTTATGCCTAAATCATGGACCCATTTTGATCTTATCTTAGTATATGGTGTTAAGTGTGGATTCATATCTAATTTCTGGCATACTAATTTCCATTTTTCCCCAACAGTTTTTTTCAAAAAATGAATTTTTATCTCAAATGTTTGTATCTTTGGGTTTGTCAAACACTAGTTTGCTATAGATGTACCCTTTTTTGTTCTTTGTATCTAATCTGTTCCACTGATCGACCGGTCTATTTCTTAGCCAATACCAAATGGTTTTGGTGACTGCTGCTATATAATATAGATTCAGTCATATTTTGTAAAGGACAGCAGAAGGGAGATTCACTTCAAGCCAAGGGGAATAAATTTGCAGATTAAGCTGCTGCCCATTCACCCCTGACTATGGCACCAGTAATACCCCAGCTCCCTGATTCTTACACCCCTTCTTATAACCCACAGGAACAAATCTTTCTCTTTCAGGATGGTTCCAAACACCCTCAAGCCAACTTTTAATCCCAGAGACAAGTCAGTGAAAACTTATTTTTGGTCTTCATCAAGCTACACACTTGGAAAGGTACATGTTTTTACTGGTCACAAGCTGGGGGAAACAATCTGGCAGATCTGCCAGGCCTGCCCAGTTTGTGCCTAAGTCAATCCTGAAGGAGCTGTAAAACCTCCCCCTCTCCTGAAGCCAGAGAAGGGCACATACCCAGGGGAAGACTGGCAAATAGACTTTACACATATGCCCCCTTGCAGAGGTTTCAAGTTGCTTTTGGTCTTTGTGGACACTTAAGCTGAGCCCCTTGGAAATTCTGGATGAGAGGCTCTTCTTAGCCTCTGACATTCTTGTAGATCCAGAACAGCATCTGGTCACCCAGTTTACCACACAGCTCAGTGTAATCCAGAAAGCCCTTTCAGAACATGCAAAGGAGCATGTCCCTAAAGCTATAGATACTCATATAAAATGGAAAGGACCATTCTAAGTACTCCAAAGTCAGTCAAACTGGAAGGGTTCCCCAGCTGGACTCAGATTTCTAGGATTAAAAATGATGCTTCTGTTACCTCTCTTTCAGATATTTCAGAATATTCCTGTGAACCCATAGCACTAGAAGCTACTCTTTCATGGGACCCCTGAAAACACTCTGGAGAGAGAAGGGGGAAATTGTCTGTCTCCTTCTTTCTTTCACTATAATCTCCTCCCTTCCTTTCCCCACTCCACTGATGAGAAAGAACTTTGCTCCTAGCATTTTCTCTCTGGTTTTTCTTCATGTCATTCTGTGGCCCCTACCAGTAGTTAACTCCTTCTTAGCCTCTCAGCTAGGGAGCTCTTTGGGCACTGGTAACATTCAGGATTATTGGGTGGGCCATCAGCATCCTCAGGGCAGCCCACAGGTGGGACCTGATGCATTACTTGCAAAGGCCCCATTCCCAAATGTCTTCATCTCCACCCCGGATGTCACCTCATTTCTAACCTGCTTGTGAGATTTTTTTCCTCCAGGCTCCAAGATACAAACTTCCAGCTACTCACTGAGTCTGAAGATCATGGGATAACTGACTTGGACACACAACATCCCCTAGATGTTGTGGCTGCCATCTTGTATTATGATTTTAAAGAAAAGTTCGTATTAGCCCCTATAAATGACGCTCTCAAGCTCAATTAAAAAGTGAAAATAAAAACTTTTAATCAACCAAGACAAGGTACAGACGATTTAGATTTACACAAACAAACAAATAGAAATAAGAACAATTAACTACATGACAATTATAGCAGATAAGGAAGAGAATACATCACCAATTCAAGGGAACCTCAAAAACTCAAATGGCTGGGAGTCCCGTTTCAACCTCAATCAACTTGAATTGTGTAAAGATTTTTCCGGGGAAAGCGTCCTCCCCACGAATGAGATTCAACTATGGCTTACAACACGGGCTTTTTATATGTTTTCAGACAAAGAAGGCTCCTGGCCAAAACTTATCTATATATTCATGTTGACTCACTCCAAACCCTTGAAGCTTGACATGTTTCCTTATCAATTGCATATGCACAGGGAGGAAGCCATCCAACCCTAAGCATAAGCACGTCCAAGAATGGCAAGTTCCTGATAACTATTGTCAAGGACATACAGAGTTCATGGAATGGTCAAATTCCCATAATTTAGAAGCTCAGGCCTGTTAGATTTGAGTGAGCTTACAATTCTAATATGAAATTTTAATTTCTTATTCACATCTTTAAATCTCACTTCCTGGACTGAGCTCCCATTGAACATAAGGACAGCTTTATGACCATTGTCAGCTTGAAGCAGCTCCAGAAGATGAATTTGGGGTGAGTGCTTGAGGGGGAATGTTGTGGACTGTGTCCCCTTGATCTTTGTGGGGATGGACCTGGGTTAGAGAACCCCTAAAATCTCAATCAAAACTCCAAGATGGTAACCTCCTACAATTCAATGGGAGAGACTTTATTGAATTGAAAATTAGTCCCTCAAATTCATCTGGAGATTGCTGCCTGGCTCAGAGCCACAAAAACCCAATATAATCAAAGGCTGAAAGCCCAGACTTTTGCTAAAATTCCTTTCAGGACTTAGCTCACTGAAGAAGCTGTTTCTTCTCAGTATATAATAAACCCATTTTTGCCACAAACCTCACCTACCATTGGGCTTGCAAATTCTTTCACAAAGCCTTCGACATGGGCAAGGGCATCTCTCAACCTTCATTTCTCACACCTGAACAGTTTCTCTTTCCTTTGGCTTCAGAATCCCCAGCCAGGAAGGTTCTGATAGTTCCCTACAGAGATATTTTCTATTTCTCATCATCTCTCCCTTTGTAACATTCAGTCATTGCTCTTTTCTCTTACATCCTTTCCACTAAAGAAAAATGTACTAGTCTTCTCAAGTTGATCAGCCTTTGACCTTATACTGGCTTTCAATATGAAGTGAACAGAAACATAAACACACTGTGAACAACAGGCAGACTTTATATTTTCCTGGTCAAGGAGAGAAGAGAAGCAGGAGCAGGCAAATCAGAGTCTCTTTTCAGTTCTCCCAAATGGAAATTTCAACCAAGACTGGTCCGTTCAGACATGGCTCTTGTCTTGGTCTCAGGCTGCTCCCCTCCTAGTCTCAGGTAGAGTAGTGGCAGCTGCAGCCAAATTCCAGAGACCACTCAAATAATACCAACAATTCCCCTCCCTTCCACTGAGGCTTCAGTGTCTCTTGAAAGCCAAGAGGGGTGTCTGGCTGGCTCACCCTCCTGCCAAGAGCATCTCACCCTTCACAAGACATCTCCTTCAGGGCAAAGCCTTTACCTTTCATACTGTCTTTTAGAGGCATAATCCTTAAATATTAGACAGAAAACACAAACAAATAAAAGATTTCTGTCTTTTGGGCAGAATTTCTGAGGGCCTCTTTATAGTGCCTAGAAACTGGAAATTGAGTGTATGCCCATCAATTGGAGAATGATTGGGTAAATTGTGGTATATTAATGTTATGGAATATTATTGTTCTGTAAGAAATGACCAGCAGGATGATTTCAGAAAGGCCTGGAGAAACTTACATGAACGAGCTGAGTGAAATGAGCAGGACCAGGAGATCATTATATACTCCAACAACAATACTGCATGATGATCAATTCTGATGGACCTGACTTTCTTCAACAATGAGATGAACCAAATCAGTTCCAGTAGAGCAGTAATGAACTGAACCAGCTACACCCAGAGAAAGAACTCTGGGAGATGACTATGAACTACTACATAGAATTCCCAATCCCTCTATTTTTGTCTGCTTACAATTTTGATTTCCTTCTCAGGTTAATTTTACATCATTTCAAAGTCTGATTCTGCTTGTGCAGCAAAATAACTGTACAGATATATACACATATATTTTATTTAACATATACTTTAACATATTTAACATGTATTGGTCAACCTGCTATCTAGGGGACGGAGGGAGGGGAAAAGTTGGAACAGAAGGTTTTGCATTTTGCAAAGGTCAATGCTGAAAAATTACCCATGCATATATCTTGTAAATAAAAAGTTATAATAATTTTTTTAAAAGATTTTAAAAAACAATGTTAGAAACTGGAGGGGAGGGGGGAGGAAGAATTTTAGAGGGCCTGATTTTTCTTCTCTGAGACTGTTTGGGGTTTTTTTTTTCTGAAGACAAACTAGGCAATATTTTGCCTCAATTCTTCCCTAGCTGCTAATCAGTGAATGGGCATTGGCTCATACAAACTGAGATCCAAGAAAGACCTGAGCTTAAAAGGGCCTAAGACTCCCAGTGTATGCTGGACCATATAGACTCACACAGTGTTCCTCAAACTTTTTAAATAGGGGGCCAGTTCACTGTCCCTCAGACTGTTGGAGGGCCGGACTATAGTAAAAACAAAAACTCACACTCTGTCTCCGCCCCTCAGCCCATTTGCCATAACTCAGCAGGCCCTATAAACGTCCTCAGCGGACCACAGCTGGCCCATGGGATGTAGTTTGAGAATCCCTGATAGAGTATAGCTTACAGGGTTCTAGGAGCAATCTCCCAATTCTAACAGGTGCAGATAGGTTTGGTCCTCAGAGATTACCTCACAGTTCTAGGGGATAACTCTGGGGACTGAGCTCCTGTTTGCTCCCATTTGGCTCCCATCTCTTCCCTATAATAGAATTGAATCAACTAATATCTTCATAATATCATCTAATTGGTTACCATTACCCAAAAACCAATTACTTGACATCAATAAGCTTTTGCAGAGGAATATTTACTGAGCAACCATAGCAAGAATTGAAGTACAGAAACACTTTGCTTCCTGTCTCTTCCTTCAGAGAGTTTGCTCAGGAGAAGCACTGCATCTCCTTTATCAGATTGGGAATTCCCTATAATTGGAATCCTTTCTCATATCCCAGAACCTAGGGTTATTCAAGGAAAATGGGTTCAATTCATATTACACAAGTCACTGACAAAGAATAACTTCCAGAGTATCAGAGGGATTTGACTTACTAAGTGGTACTTCAAAAGAGCCACAGGATTGCCATTCCTGGAAAACTTTACAAATAGTTATTATCTATCTTGGATTTTGTTCTCACAAACCTGACAGAGAAAGAGGCCTGGAGAATGTAATCCCAATTGCTCCAATGTTTCTCCTAGGGGATGAATATTTAATGAATGTGGCTGACAATTTTTTTTTTATTCACTTCATTTCAATGTGATTGATTTCCTTTATAGATGCATGTATTTTATATGTCTGAGAAAGGTCCATATCACTTTGCCAGAGTATCAGACGTGTCCATGACACTAAAGAGCTTAAGAATCTTCTCCTTAAAGGAACTGAGAATTCCACCAAACTTCTTTTTTCTCCAGGATGGGGTATGAGATGTCAACAGTTCTATTTTCTCACTCATGTTAAGAGTATGTCTTAAGTGAAAAAGAAAGAACAAACTCTATTTCTCAACCAAGAGTTTGGAAGTAAGCCTGTTCTTGTCAGTCTCCAGATGCTATGCCCATCTTTACTTAGACTATGCTTCTCTTTCACTCTTGTGAACACTCCTCTCATTCCATAAGAGATAAAATCTATATTGGAGTCTTTGTTCTACATAAAATTCACTGTCTTGGTCATTGTTTCTCCTTCTTTGTATATGCAATATCTCTCCTTGCTTCTGATCTGTTTCACTATTCCTTGATTTATTTTCATTCTATTTGTCTGTGAATTCTATTAAAAATCTTATCTCATTCTCCATTTCCCCAATTATGGATACTTGTTTTCAGCTCTCTCTCTTTCTCTCAGTCTATTAGTTCTGTGCATTTTATCTGTCTCCCTGTTTCCATCTTTCAATTGCTCCCTTTCTGTCTTGATCTGAATTACTCTCAGTATATTAGCTCTGGCTCTGTATCTTTCCATATACTAAGACTCTGGTTCTGTACACAAGATATCCCAGCAGAATGGAAAATGGAAAATAATGAATGTATTTTATTGTAATTATAGAAATTCTAGGAATCCACTAGCTGCTTTAGAGGCAAGCAGAATTACTGTGTTGATATCCCTATATCAGCCATGTTCCAAATCTCCCATGGGTCTAAAGGAACTATTGAAGATGCTGAATTTGCCATCTGGCTTCTCCATACATGTAGGATATTCTTACTTAGAAAAAGGGAGTTCAGATTTTAGTATCCCCTTAGTGTGATGCCATTGGTTTAATGATGACGTGATGTCCTGTATCTTCCTGGAATAATTCCTGTTTTCAGACCCCAATATAAATTAGGCTGAATTGGAAAGGGAGATGGGGGTTAGAGAGTCCTATCATAGTCCTCTCTTATATTCCATAAGTATTGGGGAAAATTTTTCCCTTTAGTCCTGGTTTTTCTTTCACAATATGACTGACATGGAAATCTATTTAATATGATTGTATGTGTATAACATTCATGCAGTCTTGGGAAAAGCTGAAGGAAGAGAAGGAAGACGAAAACATTTAAAATTCAAAATATTGCAAAAAGGAATGGTGAAAATTATCTTTAAAAGTAATTGTAGGGGGGCAGCTATGTGGCGCAGTGGATAGAGCACCAGCCTTGAATTTAGGAGTACCCAAGTTCAAATCTAGTCTCAGACACTTTCTAGCTGTGTGACCCTGGGCATGTCACTTAACCCCAGCCTCACAAAAAAAAAGAAAAAAATAATAATTGGAGGGGACAGAGCCAAGATGGCAGAAAAGCCACATGTGAATTTCTAACCTCTCTCTTACCCTCAATACCAACTATTTAATTCAGCCTCAAAAATAGCGCTTGACTGGTAAAAACCCACAAAGTTTAGAAGTACAACAATTTACCAGCCAAAGAGAATCAGGAATTTCTTCAGAAAAGGTCTGTCCTGAAGGGTGGGGATAAAGACCAGTGCAGACAGTGATAGACTAAAGGCTAGCATATTGTGCAGATTGGGCTGTGGAGGCTTCTGGGGTTAGAAAGCTACAGAGACAGATGACTCTGGCATAGGCTGATTGCTCTACTCTTCTTGCAAAACAGCAGATCACCAGAGAAATCAAAGGCACTTAAAAAAAAAAACTGCCTATAGCTACCCCAAACCGGAAGTGACTCAGCACATATCATAGCAGGGGTATACAGCCACTTTCTGCTATACAGGGCTTTTCCTTGGGGCAGTTAAGAATCTGCAAGGCAGGGGGATACAGCCTGGGGCAGCCTCTAATCTGCACAGTAGGGGGCTTGGCCTGAGGCAGTGGAACTTCCACAGCACCACCTGTGCTTCCAGGGGCAGAGACTCTTCTAGTCTGTGCCCCAGGGCTATTCACTGGGCAGCTGCTGATATCCACAGCCCTACAGGGGGCTTTGACCTAGGGTTGTGACACTTTCACTATTCAGCCTTTAGCCTCAGGGCAGTCGCTAGGCCACACAGCAGGGGCTCTTCACTGGGAACTTCAGCAATCCAGCCTGTGCTAACCAGCTCTGAATCACTTCAGGGGCGGAACTCTCTCCCAGAACTCCCTCATACCTTTGCAGCCCGTTCACAAGACAGTTGCCATCTATATACCTATCCCTGTTCTGCAGAGGAAGCTGGTAACTTCCTTACCCTGAGGGCAGACCCTATAGATTTTTTTAAATGGGAGAATGACTGATAGCTTCTATACAGAAAGAGAGCAGGTTTGCAACCCTGAGGAGACTAATAGCAGACAGTCTCCAGATAATACCCTGAAGGGGAATGTTACCTGGCCCCATCACATAACTCTCTCCTAGAAGAGATTATTTAAAACCTCAAAAGAGAGTTAGAAGAAAAATGGGGAAAGGAAAGAGAAGCCATGCAAATGAATAACAACATCCTGAAATTTGAATTGGAAAAGATAAATGTAAGGGTTAAAAAGCCTCTAGAAGCAAGGAATGCAGTTCAAGGCATGTGGGAGGACCTGAGGGATGAGAGGTTGTGAGGTGCAGGCAAGTCCTATGTGGAGGTGGGGCATAGCCCCAAGAGGCGGTGTCTGATTCCAGGTACCAAGCCTCCCTCCTTAGTGCTCTCAAAGCCTAGCACATCTCCCTCCTTGTTCTCGGGTCAGTCCCATTATGCCAGGTTTCTAGAGGACTTCCCCCTTCCCCCATATCATAAGTGGAGTATAAATATGTGCTATGTCTGAATAAAGTTCTCTTTCACTTCACCTCTACCTTCTGGTGGTCTGTCTCTATGGGATCTGGGTTGGTGCCCAAAGACGGGTAAGTGTGGCCTAGCCATGCCATTGATGGACGGGCATTAAGAGTAGCTCTAAGGGGAGCTACCAGGTTAGTAGTCCATTAGGGGTGTAACAAGTGGTGCCCAAACAGGGACATTTTTGGCTAGGACCTCACCTTGTAGCAGGCCTACAGGTGGGAAGAGAGACAGAACTCTGCTCTAAAGTGAGTAGAAAGTTAGGAAAATGGGACAGGTTATTGTGACGGTCCCAGACCAGAAGTACCAGGGAAAGAAGCTTCTAGAATAGTAAAGCAAGTAGAATTAGAAATGGATATTAAAAAGTGGGAGATAGTAGGTAATCAGATGGCTTCCTATGATAAGGAAACTCTGGGAGCCACCCCGGAATGGCATCAAGTGATTGGGGGCACTTTAAGAGGTACAAGCCACAATCCATTAAAAGTAGATAATGAAGTGAAAATGGAGAGTCATGAAACAAATGAGAGTCATAAAACAAATGAGGGACGTAAACCTGCACTCACTGGGACTAGCCGTGCCCATAAAATGGATTCAGAGGAAGTTAGCTGTGGAAAAGAATCAGGAAATAAACAGGAAGATGAAGGAGGTAGATGTGACAGAAGGAAAAGGTAGTGAGGAAGAAGCAGGAAGCAGATATAATGGAACAGAAGGGGGCAGGGATAAGATGAGTAATGAGAAAGTAAACAGAGAGACATCTGACCTTGAAGTAAAGGATGGTGATAAGATGAGGGAGGAGAAGGTGAACAGAGGGAAGGTCGCCTCCATCTCCAAGGCATGGCCTTCTCCTTCATCCCCCACCCTCCCTGAGGAGATATGTCTCCTGTCCATTTCCTCTGCGCCTCCTTGTGAAAGCTTTGCAGATTCCCAGACAAGTTCAGGACAAATAATACAGAAAGCTGGAAAATATAAAAGAAATGAGGATCAAATGCAATATGATGCAGCAGTATATGCAGCTGTGTCTCAATGTGCCCAAAGAGCATTTAGCAAAATTCAAGCTTCTGGAAAGCAGAAGCCCTCAATGACTAGGATTAAACAGGGCCCAGATGAAACTTTTCCTGATTTTGTGGCTCACCTACAGGTGGCTTTTGAGAGGTCTGTGGGCAGAGGAGAAGCCTCCAGCCTCCTTATACAGAAATTGGCAGAGGAGAATGATAATACTAACTACCAGAGGGCCATGCCTACTATAGATGGGGAGGCTGGCCTGGAAGAGATGATAAAGAGATGTGAGAATGCTGGCTCCAGTGCCTTTCAAATGGATGCCCTCGCAGCTGCTATATCTAAAGAGATTGCAGCAGAAGACCTGCCCTGGCAGTTTGCAGACAAACAGGGCATATTCCAACCCCTGGTGGTTGCAAGTTTCAGATACAATCTATGGGGCAGGGACGTATTAAAGGCTTGTGGGGCCTCAATCTATATACAACCTCCACGGGATTTTTAATTGGGATCATTGGGTGTTTGGTGTTGTTTCATATCATGCCCACATCATTAACATTGAAATCTAACACCCTGGTTTGGGTACCTCAATGGCCTTTCTCAGTTGATAAAACCCAAACCTTATGTGAAATTATAAAAAACAGTTGGAGGCTGGACATATAAGATCAATGTCCAGCCCATGGAATAGCCTTGTATTTATTAAAAAGAGAAAATCTGGAAAATTCATAATGCTAGTGGACCTTAGGGCCATTAATGCTACTATTGAACCTAAGGGAGCCCTACAGACTGGCATGCCATCTCCTAATCTAGTACCCACTAGCTGGCTAGTTACAGTAATAGATATACAAGATAGTTTCTTCTCCATCCCTATGGACCCAGAGGATAAGAAAAGATTTGCTTTTACCATTGCCTCTATAAACAATGTAGGACCTAATTTGCACTACCAATGGAAAGTTCTCCCCCAAGGGATTTGTTGTAGCCCCACTTTGTGTCAGGTGTACAAAGTGTAAGTACTAGAGCCAATTAGGAAGGCGTGGCTTCATGCCATGATACTGCTTTATATAGATGATATATTGTTATCAATGAGCAGCGGGAAAGATCTCTCTGCCCTGCTTAAAGAGACCATGAGCATTCTTGCTCCACACGGACTGGTGGCAGCCCCAGGAAAGATCCCATATAAGTATCTCATCATTTACCTGGGACTCCACATGGGGACTTTTGCAGTTACTAATCAGATACCTAACTTAAAATTAGACAAGATGAATACTCTGAACCTATTTCAGAAACTAGTTGGACAAATTCAATGGTTAAGGGCTCATGTCCCTATTCCTATTTCTTTGATGCAGCCTTTATATGACATCTTGAAAGGATGTAAGAGATACTCAGAGCCCATTAACATCGTATCAGACAGCTTGAATGCTCAGAGGCATTGAGGATACAGACCTACAGCCTCAGAATCATTCAATTGCTGACCTTCTTGATGAATTGCAGCTGATTTTACAGACTAGGAAACATCCCATTTACATCCTGCATGTATATTCTTACCAATGCTGTGCAGGAGACATATTTGTTGGCAATGAGGTGGTGGACCATGCTTTACAATGTTCCCTTCTCATGGTCACCACACCTCCTGAATGTGCCCATGATTTTCTCCACTTACTCGGTAATTCTCTACATAGCCTTTATGGCCTCACCTGGGAACAAGCCCAACAGATAGGGAAGCAATGTGTGCTCAGTTTCTCCCTCCTCCACCTAGTAAAGGAGTTAATCCCCGGAGTTTATTCCCCAATGATTTGTGACAAATGGATGTGACACATGTGGATTGTGTGGCCATCCACATCTGTATTGACACTTTTCTAGATTCCTTTGGGCCACAGTGGCCTCCTGTGAGAACACTCCTTCAATCATGAAACATTTATATAGTTGCTTCTCCTGTCACGGAGTTCCTAATACCATAAAGACCAACAATGGGCCAGCTTATACCTCTAAGCAGATGGCCATCTTCTTTGTCACATTCACCATTAAGGTTTTTACAGGGACTCCCTATAATCCACAGGGTCAGTCCCTGGTGGAACAGACCCATCATACTCTGAAGGCCATCCTTGTTAAACAGAAAAGGGGAGTAAATAGACAGAGCCCACAATGGTCCATGCAGGTGAACATGGATAAGACTTTATATACTTACAATTTTTTGTGCCTGGATAGGGATATCAGTCTCTCTCCAGGAATGATACATTGGCACAATCTTATAGACAGGACAGAAAACTAAGCTCCATAAAAACTGCTCTTCAAGTGTTAGAGAACATTCAAAACGTCCTTTGAAAGGACGAAGAAGGATGTTGGCAAGGTCCATCCTTAGTACTTTGGAGAGGGCCAGGATATTGATGTCTTGCAGATCCTGATGGGGAAGGCTGCTGGATTCCAGAAAGAAGGACAAGGAGAATTGCCCCTGTTGAAACAGGGACTGAAGAAGAAGAAGAGGAGATGACCTAGGAGACACCCAAAACAGCGCCATAGCAGAGAGATGGCTACCCATGCCAGACCAACTTAGTGATTGGATTCAACATAATTCCTTTTCCCATCCCCTTATATTGTATCCCATGGGTTTTATGTAGCCATTTTTGTATCGTTGCTTCTTTTGCTTTTGCCTACTTTGCTAGAATGCTTTATATGTTATTCTTTAAAAAAATTCTTTAGAGGTACTTATGGAAGAGCTTCTCATTTGTCAACATGAGAACATTTGGTCTTATTAATAAAAAAGGGTTAAAAAGCCTCTAGAAGCAAGGAATGCAGTTCAAGGCATATGGGAGGACCTGATGAAAGGTTCTGAGGTTCAGGCAAGTCCTATGTGGAGGTTGGGCACAGCCACAAGAGGCTGTGTCTGATTCCAGGTACCAAGCCTCCCTCCTTAGTGCTCTCAAAACTAGCACACCTCCCTCCTTGTTCTCGGGCCAATCCCATTATGCCAGGTTCCTAGAGGACTTCCCCCTTCCCCCATATCATCAGTGGGGTATAAATATGTGCTATGTCAGAATAAAGTTCTCTTTCACTTCACCACTACCTTCTGGTGGTCTGTCTCTATGGGATCTGGGTTGGTGCCCAAAGATGGGTAAGTGTGGCCTAGCCGTGCCATCAATGGACAGGCATTAAGAGTAGCTCTAAGGGGAGCTACCAGGTTAGAGTAGTCCATAGGGGTGTAAAAATAAAGAATTCACAGGAAGTGCAGGGAAACAAAATTTGTGAATTGGAAAAGGTTAAAAAATCACAGGAAAGTAAGATTTGTGAATTGGAAAAAGAAAATAACTCACTAAAAAAAAATAGTGAAATGGAAAAAAATTCCATAGAACAAAATAACTCATTTAAAAACTCAATTGGAAATATACAAAAAGAAGTTTTAAAAAATCAAATGAAGAAAATAACTCATTAAAAATCAGGACTGAACAAATAGAAATAAATGATTCATTGAGACACCAAGAATCAGTCAAACAAAAAAAAAAAAAAAAAAGAAAAGAAAAGAAAAGAAAAAATGAAAAAATGGAGAAAAACGTCAAATATTTACTTGGAAAATCAACAGACCTAGAAAATAGATCATCGAGAGATAATCTGAGGATTATAGGGCTTCCCAAAAACTATAATCAAAAAAAGAGCCTAGATTCTATTTTACAAGAAATTATCAAAGAGAACTGCCCAGAGGTAATAGAACCAGAAGGTAAAATAGGCATTGAAAAAATTCATTGAACACCTTCTGAAAAAGACCCTAAAAAAAAAAAAACTCCACAGAATATTGTGGCCAAACTTCAGAAGTATCAGACTAAGGAAAAAATATTGCAAGCAGTCAGGAAAAAAAACAATTCAAATACTGAGGTGTCACAATAAGGGTCACTCAAGATCTGGCTGCATCCACATTAAAGGATTGAAAGGCCTGGAATCTGATATTCTGAAACACAAAAGAACTTGGAATGCAGCCAAGAATAAACTCCCCAGCTAAGTTGAGCATTTTCTTCCATGGAAGAAGATGGACATTTAATGAAACAGCTGAATTCCATGTGTTTCTAAGAAAAAAATCAAATATAAACAAAAAATTTGATCTTGAACCACAAAACTCAAGAGAAGCAGAAAAAGGTAAAAGGAATTCTTAAGAACTGTATTTCTCTTGTGGATATACAGAAAGTACACATGTATTATTTGATTTTACTGATATAACATAAAAAAGGGAAGTACAAATGGAAAGGGGATCATGTCTGAAAAATGGGAAAAGGGGAAATAAAAAGAGGAAAACTACATCCCAGGAAGAGGCAAAGAAAATTTATCATATCTGGAATTTAGAGTGGGGGAAGAACATTGTGTGAATCGTACTCTCATCAGAATTGGCTCAAAGAGAAAATAATTGACATATTTGTTTTAAAAGAAATCTCTCTCACCTCATTAAAAGGGGGGAGAGGAAAAGGAAAAGAGTAATAAGGAAAGGGTAAAAGAAAGGGGAAGGGATTTAAAAGGAGGGGGGAGGGATACTAAAAAGGGAGGGCTATGTGACCCAAGAGGGGCCCATAAGTTTAATACTAGAGAAAGTGTTCGGGGGGGGGGGGGGGAGGCAAAAAAAGCATAGTCTGAGGATAATATGATGGCAGCAAATACAAAATTAGTCATTTTGAATTTGAATGGGATGAACTCTCCCATTAAGGGGAGGCAGATAGCAGACTGGATCAAAAGTCAGAAGCCTACAATATATTGTTTACAGGAAACACATTTAAAGCAGGGAGATACATACAGAGTAAAGGTAAAAGGATGGAGCAGAATCTATTATGCTTCAAGTGAAGTCAAAAAAGCAGGGGTAGTCATCCTTATCACAGATTAAGCAAAAGAAGAAATTGATCTAATTAAAAGAGAAAAGGAAGGAAACTCTATCTTGCTAAAGGGTAGCATAGACAATGAAGCCATATCAATACTAAACATATATGCACCAAGTGGTATAGCATCTAACTTCCTAAAGGAGAAGTTAAGAGAGTTGCAAGAAGAAATAGACAGTAAAACTATAATAGTGGGAGGTCTCAACCTTGCACACTCAAAATTAGATAAATCAAACCATAAAAAAAATAAGAAAGAAATTAAAGAGGTAAATAGAATATTAGAAAAATTAGGTATGATAGATCTTTGGAGAAAACTGAATGGTGATAGAAAGAAGTATACTTTCTTCTCAGCACTTCATGGAACCTATACAAAAATTGACCATATATTAGGACAAAAAGATTTCAAAATTAAATGCAAGAAGGCAGAAATAGTAAATGCTTTCTTCTCAGATCATGATGCAATAAAAACAACATTTAACAAGAAGTTAGGGATAAATAGACCAAAAAGTAATTGGAAACTAAATAATCTCATCTTAAAGAATGATTGGGTGAAACAGCAAATTATAGAAACAATTAATAGTTTCACTCAAGATAATGACAATGAGGAGACATCATACCAAAATTTGTGAGTTGCAACTAAAGCAGTAATAGGAGGAAATTTTATATCTTTAGAATTTTACTTTTATAAAATAAAGAAAGAGAAGATCAATGAAATGGGCTTGCAACTTAAAAAGCTAGAAAAAGACCCAATTAAAAACCCCCAATCAAATACTAAACTTGAAATTCTAAAATTAAAAGGAGAAATTAATAGTATTGAAAATAAAAAAACCATTGAATTAATAAATAAAACTAAGAGTTGGTTTTATGGAAAAAACCAATAAAATAGATAAAACTTTGGTAAATCTGATCAGAAAAAGGAAAGAGGAAAATCAAATTGTTAGTTTTAAAAATGAAAAGGGGGAACTTTCCACCAATGAAGTGGAAATTAAACCAATAATAAGGAGTTACTTTGCCCAACTTTATGCCAATAAATTAGATAACCTAAGTGAAATGGATGACTACCTCCAAAAATATAGGCTTCCCAGATTAACAGAGGAACTAAATTGCTTAAATAGTCCATTTCAGAAAAAAAAAATTGAACAAGTTATTAATCAATTCCCTAAGAAAAAATCCCCAGGACCAGATGGATTTATATGTGAATTCTATGAAACATTTAAAGAACAATTAACCCCAATGTTATATAAATTATTTGAAAAAATAGGGAATGAAGGAGTCCTACCAAACTCCTTTTATGACACAGACATGGTACTGATACCTAAACCAGGTAGGTTGAAAACTGAGAAAGAAAACTATAGACCAATCTCCTTAATGAATATTGGTGCTAAAATCTGAAATAAGATATTAGCAAAAAGACTTCAGAAAATCATCCCCAGGATAATACACCATGATCAAGTAGGATTTATACCAGAAATGCAGGGCTGGTTTAATATTAGGAAAACTGTTAGTATAATTGACCATATTAATAACCAAATTAACAAAAACCATATGATCATTTCAATAGATGCAGAAAAAGCATTTGATAAAATCAAACATCCATTCTTACTAAAAACACTTGAGAGTATAGGAATAAATTGACTATTCCTTAAAATAGCATATATTTAAAACAATCAGTAAGCATCATATGTAATAGGGATAAACTGGAACCTTTCCCAGTAAGATCAGGAGTGAAACAAGGTTGCCCACTATCACCATTATTATTCAATGTTGTATTAGAAATGCAAGCCTTGGCAATAAGAGTCAAGAAAGAGATGAAAGGAATTAGAGTAGGTAATGAGGAAATCAAACTATCACTCTTTGCAGATGATATGATCGTATACTTAGAGAATCCCAGAGATTCTAATAAGAAGTTATTAGAAATAATTCACATCTTTAGCAAAGTTGCTGGATACAAAATAAATCTACATAAATACTCAGCATTTTTATACATCACCAACAAAATCCAACAGCAAGAGATACAAAGAGAAATTCTATTCAAAACAACTATTGAAAGTATAAGGGAATCTATCTACCAAAGAAAAATCAGGAATTATATGAATAAAATTACAAAACACTTGCCACAAAAATAAAGTCAGATTTAAATAATTGGAAAGACATTAAGTGCTCTTAGATAGGCTGAACAAATATAATAAAGATGACAATACTCCCTAAACTATTTATTTAGTGCTATACCAATCAGACTCCCAAGAAACTATTTTAATTACCTAGAAAAATAACAACAAAATTCATATGGAAGAACAAAAGGTCAAGAATTTCAAGGGAATTAATGAAAAAAAAAATCAAATGAAGGTGGCTTACCTGTCCCTGATCTAAAACTATATTATAAAGCAGCAGCCACCAAAATAATTTGGTACTGGCTAAGAAATAAACTAGTTGAGCAGTGGAATAGGTTAGGTTCACAGGAAAAGATAGTATACTACTATAGCAACCTAGTGGTTGACAAACCCAAAGATCCCAGCTTTGGGGATGAGAATTCATTACTAGACAAAAACTGCTGGGAAAACTGGAAATTAGTATGGCAGAAATTAGATATGGACCCACACTTAACACCATATACCAAGATAAGATCAAAATGGGTCTATGATTTAGGCATAAAGAATGAGATCATTGGGGCAGCTCGGTGGCGCAGTGGATAGAGCACCAGCCTTGAATTCAGGAGGACCGGAGTTCAAATCTGGTCTCAGACACTTAACATTTCTTAGCTGTGTGAACCTGGGCAAGTCACTTAACCCCAGCCTCAGGAGAAAAAAAAAAAAAGAAAGAGATCATAAATACATTAGTTGAACATAGGATAATTTCACTCTCAGACTTGTGGAGGAGGAAGGAATTTGTAACCAAAGGAGAACTAGAGATCATTATTGATCACAAAATAGAAAATTTTGATTACATCAAATTAAAAAGCTTTTGTACAAACAAACCTAATGCAAACAAGATTAGAAGGGAAGTAACAAATTGAGAAAATATTTTTACAGTTAAAGGTTCTGATAAAGGCCTCATTTCCAAAATATATAGAGAACTGACTCTAATTTATAAGAAATCAAACCATTCTCCTATTGATAAATGGTCAAAGGATATGAAGAGACAATTCTCAGATGATGAAATTGAAACTATTTCTACTCATATGAAAGAGTGTTCCAAATCACTATTGATCAGAGAAATGCAAATTAAGACAACTCTGAGATACTACTACACACCTGTCAGATTGGCTAAGATGACAGGAACAAATAATGATGAATGTTGGAGGGGATGTGGGAAAACTGGGATGCTGATACATTGTTGGTAGAGTTGTGAAAGAATCCAACCATTCTGGAGAGCAATTTGGAATTATGCCCAAAAAGTTATCAAACTGTGCATACCCTTTGATGCAGCAGTGCTACTACTGGGCTTATATACCAAAGAAATACTAAAGAAGGGAAAGGGACCTGTATGTGCCAAAATGTTTATGGCAGCCCTTTTTGTAGTGGCTAGAAACTGGAAGATGAATGGATGCCGATCAATTGGAGAATGGTTGGGTAAATTATGGTATATGAAGGTTGTGGAATATTATTGTTCTAAGAAATGACAAGCAGAATGATTTCAGAAAGGCCTGCAGAGACTTACATGAACTGATGCTGAGTGAAAAGAGCAGAACCAGGAGATCATTATACACTTCCACAACGATACTGTATAAAGATGTGTTCTGATGGAAGTGGATATCTTCAACATAGAAAAGATCTAATTCTTTTCCAGTTGATCAATGATGGACAGAATCAACTACAACCAGAGAAGGTACACGAGGAATTGAGTGTAAAATGTTTGCACTATTGTCTTTCTTACCTTCTGATTCCAATTCTTTCTGTGCAACAAGAAATTCGGTTCTGCACACATATTTTGTATCTAGGATATACTATAACACATTTAACATGTATGAGATTGCCTGTCATCTAGGGGAGGGGATAGAGGGAAGGAGGGGAAAATTCAGAACAGAAGTGAGTACAAGGGATAATGTTGTAAAAAAAAAAAAAATCACCTATGTTTATGTACTGTCAAAAAAATTGTAATTATAAAATTAATTTAAAAAAAAATTTTAAAGAGAACTCAAAAGAAATAAACAAAAAAAGGAATTGGAAAGAATAAAATGCTATTAAATGGGGAAAGAATAAGGCTTGGGGAATATGATGTCCCAAGTATCTGAATGCTTAGCTCTGTGCTGGAGAATTAGAACTTTAGTTAGTTAGCACTCTTCCATAGAAAAGGGCAATGGTCTTGGTTGGTCTCACCATTCCTTAGGTGGTGGTATTGAAGGCCGACCAGGCAGGATTCCAATCACTGACAGCCTCTTTGGCCCCCTTTGCCTGGCTTGTACCTGAAGGGCTCCAGCATCATCTGAGAGGCAACTATATGTGGAAGTGGAAATTTGTAAAGTTGATTCCTGCTCCCCACACCTATCCCAGTTTGTGCAGAATTAGAAGGGGCTCCTTTGTACAGTAGAGATAGAACAAGAGACCTGGAACCAAGGTTATCTAAGTACAAAACTAGTCTCAGACATTTACTAACTGCATGATCATGGGCAACTCATTTAAATTCTTTCTGCCTCAGTTTCCATTACTGTAAAATGGAGATAACAAGAGCACTAATTTCCTTCAGGAGGAACAAATATGATAGTATTTGTGAAGCACTTAGCAAAGTGTTTGGCAGGGGTTTTATAAATATTAGTTTCCTTTTGGATGAAGGACATGTGCAAAAGGAATTGTAATTGATGCTCCCATCACCAATCCCAGAGAAACTACTAGAACAGAAAAAAGAACAAGGCAGCCTGCCTTGGTGACCACATAATCTAGTATAGACATACCATAAAATGGTATGTCAATAAGAAAGTAGCACCAACAGGATGTGGAACAGGACACTGAACTATCAATCTCCATAAACCTTTCCCCTGACATAATGCCTGCCCAATTCCCCTTCTTTGCTCTCATTGAGTGAACCTATGCTAGCTACAATATCATAATCATACATTAATACCCCTTGAGTGGGCATTCTATATAACTCCATCTATATAACTTCCATCAAGGCTTTAGGACCTTCCCAATTTCCTCCTATAACCTCAGAATTTCTATATCTTCTCATGTAATCAGCACCATTGACTCTTTCAAAATCCTTGTCTTGGTTGACTGGGCTGCTGTATCCTCCAGGGAGCTTGGCCAACCATTGAGTGTTTAAATGTCATTAAATGCCTTTGCTTGAGTTGAAATGTAATTCTGAATTCTTCAGAGAAAACACTATGACACTTACCAGATAGCTTGACATTTTAGACCTGACATATGAAGTCCAGTTACCAACCATGATGACCAAAAGACCTTCCTTTTTCCATGCTTCAGTGACACCTCTTAGTACTCCACACCAAGTCTTTGTTCTCTCTCCTTTCCCCACCCAATTATGATGAACAAACGTTGGGATGAGACCTTAGAGACCTTCTGTTCTTGTTCCTTCTCCCTCTGATGGTGGGAGATCATTCTGGGGAAGAAGTTATTATTATCAGGGGGGAAATTATCTAGATGGCCAACTGTGGTGGAAAGGCAGGTTTGGCATGGATTCATGGTAGTGCACTCACCCTACAGATTGTAAATCCTCACCTCACCTGGTCTTGTCTTTGTTGGTGAGGAAGTCAGGTAATCCTGTTGGATTGGGAAGAAGGGACGGCTCCCTTTCTTGCTCATGCTGTCTTTTGCTCCCTCCTCTGTGATTCACTGTCCTTTCCCTCCCCTTCTTGCCAAAGTAGTTATAAAAGGAGCCCCAGCAGACAAGAACCCAGGAGCGAGTCATCTGGGGCTAGCAAACAGCTCAAACCCCTACACCAACTCCTTCCTTGCTATATCTGCCTCTTGCTCCAACCTCTGCTGTTGATACAGTGACTATTTCAGCAAGGTACAAGCAAGGGATAGTTTGGGGGCAGTGTGAAGGGAGGACAAAAGGAGACTACTCAATCCAAGAAAGTGAGGGAAACTGAGGAAGACCAAGAGTGGGACTGAGGGGGCTTAGATGAGACACTTGGCTGTGAGAAGTGGAGACCAGAAGAGTGATGGGAGAAGGTGGGGCTGAGGAAGAATCCAGGATTGAGACTCCCCCATTGGGAAGACAGAGGCAAGAGGAAGGGAGACTTAACAGAGAACGGGGTGTTCTGGGGATGGAGGATCTAGATGGTTTTTTGAGAGCCCCAGTCTGAGAGTCTTGACCTCTGAGGAGGGAATAAGGAGGATGCTACCAGGGCCTAGCAAGGTTGTGCTAAGAATGGATGAAGAAGGCCCCAACAAAGCCTCTGACTGGCTCCTTTTTCATGGTTTTCTCCTTTCTTCTGATAGCCAGGATTCTGTAGGGAGAGGTCAAGGAAGAGCCAGGGTAGTGTTGGGAAGGTGGGCCAGTCAATCAGAACCCACACCTGGCAAATGTAAAAGCTGGGCTTGGGAAAACAGTTAATGTGTGGATGTTTGTGAGTACATTTAGGTGTTTATTCCCAAGTCTGCCTAAATGTGTGTTCTTGCCTATGTGACCCTGGGTAAATCTGTCCTGAGTTTCAGTTGTCTCCTGTGTAAAATGAGAGGGTTGGACTCCAAGGTCCCTTCCAGCTCTGAATCCTAAAATGCTTTGGGTGCTGCTGAGGGCCTTTGAGAAGGTGAATGGGAAGGGGTTGGGAAGAAGAAGGGTAAGATGTGTTGGGGAGACAGTTTAGCCTTCTCTTTCTTTTGCAGATGATGAGAAATCTAAAGCCATGGATGATGTTGGCTGTCACAATACTGGCTCTGCTGTCCTGCCAGGAGACTTGTGGGGAAGAAAATATCCCCTTGCCTGGATACCCGGGTGACGATGCCTCTCCAGAGGTGCGCGCAGAATACTTCCGTCGCCTTTATTTACAGGAAATAAGGAAGCGGTGAGGCTTTGAGGTTGTGTATTCGGGAGTGGGGTGTTTATGTGTGTGTGTGTGTGTGTGTGTGTGTGTGTGTGTGTGTGTATGTGTGGTGTGGGTGGGTAAGTGTTGCACATCCATGGGTGCCCTCAATGTCTTTGCAGGGGCTTCTCTCCTGCCCACAGCAGATGAGGAACATCTTGGCTGATGGGATGGGGAAGGACTTACTTTGAGGTCACCTCTAATATCTCCTCATTCCCCTCTATTCTCATCTGTCACTCTCTGACTTGGCAACCATTGTGCCCAAGATCTCCTCCACCAGGGGAGCACAATGAAGGTTTCAATGTGAAGACAGGAGTGAGGGGCCAGCCCAGCATTAACCTGTCCCCTCACCTGGCTCTTTTTGTTTCAGCTATGAACCTCAGAGGAGAGACATTATGGATGCAGAAGCCTGGGCAATTGATGAGGTGTGAGACAGCAGGGGAAACCAGAAGCAGAAGACTGGGTAAATTCATCCCCTTCTCTTTCTTTTCTCCTCCCACTTCCTCTCACCACAGTATATTAGATGGAAAATGCCTTGAGGGCAGGGCCTGGAATCTTTGGCACTTAGCACTGGACCTTACAAAAGATAGATTTCATATAGAGTTGTTGAAAGACTGGTGCCTTCTTTTCCCAATTCACTTCTGAAGGAGTCCTGCAAGTTTTCTAGACTCTTCCTTCCTTCCACAAGCAATCATTAAGTAACTGCAATGTGGAAAGTGTGCTGGGCTAAGCAAAAGAGGAAATAGAAGGCAGGTAAGACTTGGTCCATGTCTCCTTGGAATTAGATGGGGTCAATCCACTCGCTCCACCTTATGAGACTCCCCTCCTTTTTCCATTTCTCCTCTTCCCAAGACCAGGATTCTGTACTTCTGCCTTCCGTACAATCTCCCCTGGACAGTCTCAGATGGTAATCCATTTTCCTCTCTGATCAGGTCATTCCTCAATTAAGAAGTATTTCCCTCCCCCCAGGTCCTACCTACATCCCCTAAATCATGACTGAGAAGCTCCCTCCTCCCTTCCAGGTGAGAAGAGCTTTATGTTTGGTCATAGTTCCAATTTTTGATAGATTTCATTTGCATACCAGCAAAGGTCCCACCTGACCAGGACTCCCTGCTCTGCTGAACCTGATCCTTCCACTCTTGGGAGAGCACCTGAGGGCTTCCAGTTGAATGAGCTCCAAGTCCTCCATTTCTGCATCTTCAGGAGGGCTATAAGTGACTGCTTCCTGGCTCCTTAATAAAAATCAAGTTTCATGGGAAAAAAAAATGTCTGTCTCCTTTCTGTGCATCAGTCCTTCTTTATTAGTCCTTGGGGCCCATGCTGAAGGAGTGTGAAACAGAATGAGGTACTGGGGACCCTGTTCCAATGAGAAAATGTTGAGGTTACTCTCAGTCAGTCAGCTGACCAGGGGCATACAGCATCCCCTGGGACAGAGCTGGTTTTCAAAAGGGAAAGGAGGGGGGAAATCTGAGTAAAGGTCAGATGAAGCTCTTCTATGATAATGGCAGATACTCTCCCTTTCCTACCCCACTCCCAGATCCCAGTCTAATAGGCCCAGACACTATTTTTTCCTTCTGAGAGCTCTCAGTCCAATAGTGACTTGTCCTCAGTGAACACTGTACTAGGCAATGAGGATTAAAATTCAATGAATCAAACAATTCCTTCTTGGCAAGAAAGAAATTGGCACTCTAAAGGGGGAGGCAATGCACCTGTGCTTATATAGACCAAATAAATACAAAAAGAATTAGTAGAAATAGTTACTAAAGTCTTAAATACAAGATAATATGGGAGAGAGGACACTAGGATTTTAGTGATCAGGAAAAACTTCATAGTAGAAATAGGACTTCACTTGATCTTGAAGGATCAACAGGATTTGGCTTAGACTGAAGAGAGGGAGAAGGTTGTTGGAATAGAAGACAAAGGCATAGAGGTGGAACTGAGTGAGTGTACCTGAGATATCCAGAAGAAGCAGCCTACAGTACAGAAAGAGACACAGGAAAGGGAGCAAAGGAGATTGCTTAAGGTAGATAGGCAAGGGCTGGAGCGTGGAGAGAGCCTTGAAAAGCCAAACAAATGAGTCCAGATGTAGTAGTGTTAGCATCATTCTTTCTCTTCCATTCCTCTCTTTGGGACAGAACTCTCAAATCAGGTCTCCTGATTTCAGGTTCAGGAATCTTTCAGCTACGTCAATGAATGAGACTTGTAATTCAAGAACTCTAGAATGTTGGGAGCTAGAAAGAACCTTAGAAAATAAAATGTAGATGTTAAAATATATATTTCTTTATTCATCTTCTTTTTACATTACCACAATCTCCTTCATTATCTTTTCTTTTTCATCTCCAAGAGAGCCATGCCATTTAACAAGGAGTACTTTTTTTTAAAGAGAAAAAAATGGGTCAAAATTAGACAAAATTAGAATGACTGATCAATATATCAAAAAAGCCTCAAACTACATGCAATGTATACCTTTTGTGGGGCTCTCCCCTGTGCAAAAGGGAGATTAGAAGGGGGAATAAGAATATCTTCTTGCCCATTCTCCAACTGATAAATGGTCAAAGGATATGAACAGACAATTTTCAGATGATGAAATTGAAACTATTTCCACTCATATGAAAGAGTATTCCAAATCACTATTGATCAGAGAAACGCAAATTAAGACAACTCTGAGATACAAGTATACACCTGTCAGATTGGCTAAGATGACAGGAAAATATAATGATGAATGCTGGAGGAGATGCAGGAAAACTAGGACACTAATACATTGTTGGTGGAGTTGTGAATAGATCCAATCATTCTGGAGAGCAATTTGGAACTATGCCCAAAAAGTTATCAAGCTATGCATATCTTTTGATGCAGCAGTGCTACTACTGGGCTTATATCCCAAGGAAATACTAAAGAAGGAGAAGGGACCTGTATGTGCCAAAATGTTTGTGGCAGCCCTTTTTGTAGTGGCTAGAAACTGAAAAATGAATGGATGTCCATCAATTGGAGAATGGTTGGGTAAATTATAGTATATGAATGTTATGGAATATTATTGCTCTGTAAGAAATGACCAACAGGAGGAATACAGAGAGGCTTGGAGAGACTTACATGAACTGATGCTGAGTGAAATGAGCAGAATTAGGAGATCATTATACACTTCAACAATGATATTATATGAAGATATATTCTGATGGAAGTGGAAATCTTCAACAAAGAGATATAATTCAGTTTCAATTGGTCAATGATGGACAGAATCAGCTACACCCAGAGAAGGAACACTGGGAAATGAGTGTGAACTGTTTGCATTCTTGTTTTTCTTCCCAGGTTATTTTTACCTTCTGAATCCAATTCTTCCTATGCAACAAGAGAACTGTTCAGTTCTGCACACATATATTGTATCTAAGATATACTATAAAATATTTAACCTGCCATTTAGGGGAGGAAGTGAAGGGAGAGAAGGGAAAAGTCAGAACAGAAGTGAGTGCAAGGGTTAATGTTGTAAAAAAAATTACCCATGCATATATACTGTCAAAAAAAAGTTATAATAAAAAAAGAATGTCTTCTTCCATCTCTTCTTTTCATCTCTTGTATAGTGTAGAATTTCTTTTTAAAGTATATTTTTATTTCATTAAATATTTCCCAATTGCATGTAAAAAAAATTAACATTCACTTAAACACATTTTGAGTTTCAAACTCTGAGAGCCTGTGGGATACATTCTTAGGCCTGGATAATAAGGACTCTGGTGTGCCCATCAGTATATCACAGAGCTTAGCAGAGACTCATAGATGTTGGAAGATCCTTAATGCCCATCTAAGTTAAAAATGGGGTAGTAAAGAATAAAGTTCTAGATTGAGAGTTCCAAAGCCTTGGGTTTGAATGCTGTATGAGGCATTTATCATGTGACCTTTGGTCACTTCTTTTATCTTTCTCAACCTCAGATTCCCCATCTCTAGAATGGGGATGCTGAAAGCACTTACCTCACTGGTTTGATGTGAAAATACAAGAAGATGATACTATCTTTGTGTCATCCATTGTGGACCTCAAATTGCTAGATAAGTGTCAGCTCTTACTACTAGTCATATGATCACGGACAAATCATTTCACCTCCTCTGGAAAACAAGACTAGAAATGCCTACAGCACTCATCTCATGGACTTGAGAGCATTAAATGAGACTGCATTAGAGAAAGTACTTTGTCAATCTAAACAACCCAATGCCTTTATTTTAGAAAAGAAAAAGAATCCCAGGAAGGGAAAGTGCCTTGCCTAAGGTGACTCAGCAACTTAGCATCAAATAAAGCCCAGATTTTCAGATTTTTGTTAATGCTCTTTCCACTCCAGCACATTGTGTGTTTCCCCCACATATGGGCAAAAGCATTCTGGATTAGGAGTCAGAGGACCTGATCATTCAGTTCTCTATCTGGAGCTGGACACCATTTTTCATTATGAGTCGCTTGGAATCGTTTTGGATCACTGGATGATCAGAGTAACCAAGTGTCTGGCAGTGGATCATCATTACAACATTGTTGTTACTATGGACGACGATCTTGCACTTCTCACTTCACTTTGTCTCAGTTCATGCTTTTCTGAAACCGTAGCCCTCATCATTTCTTACGGCACAATAAGATTCCCTCATGCCACAATGTGTTCAACCATTCTCCATTTGATGGGTATCCCTTCAATGTCCAGTTCTTTACCACCACCAAAAGAACTGATACAGACTATTTTTGGACATAAAGATTCTTTTCTCTTTGATCATTTGAGGGGTACCGACCTAATAATGGTAATGCTGGGTAAAAGGGTTTGCACAGTTTGATAGCATTGTTCCAAATTATTCTCCAGAATGCTTGGAATGGTTCAGAACTTTACCAACAGTGTACTATTTTTCCACATTTATCAGCATTTATCATTTTTCATTTCTATGATATGAGTTGGTGTGAGGTAGAACCTCAGAGTTGTTTTAATTTGTGTTTCCCTTCTCTCTTTTTTTTTTTTCCCCCGGAGGCAATAGGGGCTAAGTGACTTGCCCAGTGTCACACAATCTGATTTCAGTTTTAAACTCAGATCCTTCTGACTTCAGAATTGGTGCTCTATCCACTGCGCCACCTAGCGGCACTTTAATTTGTATTTCTCAAGTCAGTAGTAATTTAGAGCATTTTTCCCCATACAATTTCTTCTGAAAACTGCCTGTTTGTATCCTTTGTCTATTTATCAATTGGGGAATAGCTCTTATTTTGACACAGTCCTCAATACATTTGAAAATGAAATTCTTAACAGAGATTAAGGTTCTTTTTTTATGTTATTTATTTAAAAAGTTTTTGACAGTATATATGCATGAGTAATTTTTTTAAACATTATCCCTTGTATTCATTTTTCCAAATTATCCCCACCTCCCTCCACTCCCTCCCCCCAATGACAGGCAATCCCATACATTTTACATATGTTACAATATAACCTAGGTACAATATATGTGTGTAAATACCATTTTCTTGTTGCACATTAAGTATTAGATTCCGAAGGTACAAATATCCTGGGTAGATAGACAGTAGTGCTAACAACTTACATTCACTTCCCAGTGTTCCTTCTCTGGGTATAGTTATTTCTGTCCATCATTGAT
The DNA here is from genome assembly GCF_048593235.1 of Sminthopsis crassicaudata. Taxonomy (NCBI): domain Eukaryota; kingdom Metazoa; phylum Chordata; class Mammalia; order Dasyuromorphia; family Dasyuridae; genus Sminthopsis; species Sminthopsis crassicaudata. The sequence goes on along the minus strand of NC_133620.1, from coordinate 344,958,647 downwards.
CAACTGGAAGTGAGTTGGATCTTCTTTATGTTGAAGATTTCCACTTCCATCAGAATACATCCTCATACAACATTGAAGTGTACAGTGATCTTCTGGTTCTGCTCGTTTCACTCAGCATCACTGCATGTAAGTCTCTCCAAGCCTCTCTGTATTCCTCCTGCTGGTCATTTCTTACAGAGCAATAATATTCCATAACCTTCATATACCACAATTTACCCAACTATTCTCCAACTGATGGGCATCCATTCAACTTCCAGTTTCTAGCCACTATGAAAAGGGCTGCCACAAACATTTTGGCACATACAAGTCCCTTTCCCCTCCTCAGTATTTCTTTGGGATATAAGCTCAATAGCAGCAATGCTGGATCAAAGGGTATGCACAGTTTGGTAACTTTTTGGGCATAGTTCCAAATTGCTCTCCAGAATGGCTGGATTCTTTCACAACTCCACCAACAATGCATCAGTGTCCCCGTTTTCCCACATCCCCTCCAATATTCATCATTATTTGTTCCTGTCATCTGAGCCAATCTGACAGGTGTGTAGTGGTAAGAGATTAAGTTTCTTAACAAAGAAACTTAGTGTAAAATATATTTTCTATGCTATCTTTTACAAAATGTAGTTTCTTTGATTATCTCTTTCAATTAGGTATATTTTTGCTTTTGATTTCTTTGAGATGATGATGACTATCCCTATCTTTTTTTACTTTTGCTGAAATATAATTGATTCTGCTTTACTCCTTTATATAACTTTATGTGTGTGTTTCAATTTCAAGTAACATATTGTTGGATTTTGGTTTCTAGTCCATTCTGCTCTCTGCTTCTGTTTTGATAGAGATCCTCCCATTCACATTGAAGTTACAATTACTCTGTATTTTCTTCTATTTTCTGCTGTCAATTCTTCCTCTTTCTTTTGAACCTGAACCTCCTCAAAAGTCTATTTTCCTTCCTACCCTTCATCCCTTCACCTCTCCTCCCTTTTATCATTTCTCTCCCCATTTTCTTATTTCTTTCCTATTTCCCAATATGTAAGATTCTCTGCATAACTGAGTATGTGTGTATCTTTATTTGAACAAGTTCCAATGAAAGTGTAGTTTCAGCATTACCTATGATTCTCCCCCACATTATCTTCTAATGCTTCTTTGTGCTTCTTTGCATGCCTTTTTATGTAAGACATTATCCCATTATATCTCTCCCTGTCCCTTTCTGCCAGTGAATCTCTTTTTCTCATTCTTTCATTTTTTTAGATCATTCCAATATAATTGGCTCATACCAATGGCCTGTGTTCTTTCACTACTCTGAAAATGATACATTCCTTAGAAATTACAAGAATCATCTTTCCACATAGGAATCTAAACAGTTTTAACCTTTATAAATCTCTTATGGTTTCTTTTTCACATTTACCTTTTGTTGCTTCTCTTGAGTCTTATGTTTGAATGCCAAATGTCCTTTTGAACTTTGATCTTGTCATCAGAAATGTTTGAATGTTCTCTATTTCATTAAATATCCATTCTCCTTCATGATGGATTATACTCATTTTGGGGGGGTAGGTTATTCTTCATTGTAATCCTAACTCCTTTGCCTTGTGGAGTGTCATATTCTAAACACTCTGCCCCTTTAACCTGAAAGTTGCTAAATCTTGTGTGAACTTGACTGCAGTTCTGTGATTTCTGAATTGTTTCTCTCTGGATGATTGTAATATTTTTGCTTTGAATCTCAAGTTGTGGAATTTATGTGTAATTTTACTGAGAGGTTTTGTTTTGTGATCTCTTTCTGGAATTGTTTGGTAGTCTTTCAATTACTATTTTACCCTCTGGATCCAAGATATCAGGATACTTTTCCTTGATCATTTCTTGAATATGATGCCACGCCTTTTTTTTTTTAATCATGGCTCTGTGGTGGCTCAATAATTCTTGAAATGATCTCTCTTCAATCTCTTTTCCAAGTTAGTTACTTTTCTGAGAAGATATTTCACATTTTTTTCATGCTTTGATTTTGTTTCCTGTCATCTCATGGAAATTTATCTTGCGCAGTTGTGATTGTTAAGGAATACTTTCCTCAGTGAATTTTTGCAGTCCTTTTCCCGCCGATCCAAGTCAGTTTTTTAATCAGCTAGATTCTTCAGTGAATTTTTGTGCCTCTTTTACCTTTGAGCCAAGTCTGTTCTTTTTAATTGTTGTTTTCTTCAATATTTTTTGTGCAGCTTTTCCCAAGTTGTTGATTCTCTTTTCAAAATGTTTACATCACTATTTCTTTTCCTAATTTCTTCTCACTCACTCTTATCTTTTCTTTTATTCTTCCAGAAATTGTTGTTGGGCATGTGTCCATTTAAATTTTTTCTTTGAAGTTTTAGCTATATTTATTTTCATTTCAGTGTCATCTTCTGCATAGTGTTATGGTCTTCCTTGTTAAGTTATGTTTGCTTGTTGATAATTTTCTTATAGATTTTTGGACTAGGAACTTTATGTTAAAGTTGTCTGTGTTCAGCTGGACGCAAGGAGGAATCCATACTTCCAGCTTCAGGCTTTTTATGCTGCTCTTTTCACAGTAGTTTTCGCTGGGGGTGAGGAAGACTGGAAGTTTTTGGTGTTTTCAAGGTGGTGTCTAATCCAAAGAGAGCTATGGTCACTGTTCTTCAGGTTTCCATTCTGGTCTTTCCCCAGGCAGGACCACCTAGCCTTGTAGTTCCAAGCACTGGCACTCCTCTTGGCCCTAGAACTGTGACCAGGATCCCTGCTCTCCTGGGACTGATCACGTATGCTCTTCTTGTCATGGAAGTACCACTCGGAACTGTGTATGTGCAACAGGGTTGCCAATCAGTGCTGGCCATACCCAGAGCCAGCACCAGGTCACCTGTAATCGCTGTCTGGCCAGTTGTGTGACTCCCTAATCATCTCTGGTCTGAGAGCTCCCCAAGCTTCTGCTGCTGTTGCTGCCACTGGATGTTTGTGCTCTGAGTAGGGCTCCACCCTGGAAGTCTTCAGACTTTCCAAATTTTTTCAGTCCAGAAAAATGTCCATCCTTATCTTTTGTTGGCCCTGCCATTCTAAAATATGGTATGAGGAACAGTATTCTAAAGTTGTTGGGAAGGGAATGTTGAGAGAGGTCAGCTTAGTTGCTGCCTCTAATGTGTCCTTTTAGGTCCCAACCTCCTGAAGTCACAAAGTGTCCATCTCAGGATTAGCATTTGGTCACCTATAGTCAGGAAAGAATTCCAAGGCCGAAGAGGCAAGTGGGTTTTGAGAAGCAATTTCAAGCTCATTCAGGCCAGCATTTGCACTGGCTGCCATGTTTGAGTAGTTTGCCATTCTTGCTGGAGTGGGTAGGACACCTTTCCAATGAAAATTTGAAGAGTCCAGAGGAGAATAATCACATTATATAACAGGAAGTTTGGATAGTGCCTGAATTTTGCAAAGCAATTAAAATAATCTTAATTTCTCTTCACAACAAGCCTGAGAAATAGATGCTATGATTATGCCCATTTTACATGAAACTCATTTTACACAGTTGAGGAAATTGAGAAAAACAGAAAGAATTTGCTCATGCTCATACAGCTATTTACTCAGACAGCATTTGAATTCAGATCTCTTTTAGTCCAGACCCAATGCCCTATGTATCTATTTTAGTAGATGGAACAAGGTATAGGGAGAATTCTGGGTCTGAAGTAACTAAGAATAAGCTCAGATGTAGCCTTGGATACTTAGTGGGTATGTGACTGTGGCCAGTTAATTAACCTCTTGCCTCAGTTTCTCTTAATGTGAAATGGGGGGTGTTAATAATATCATTGTCTTCCCAGACTTGTTGTAGGATCAAATGGGATAATATGTACAAAAAGCTTAGCACAGTTCTGGGCTTTTAATAAATGCTTATTACTTTGCCTTTCCCTACTTTGCCACTTACTGAGCCTAGAGGATCGGGGTCAATTTCTTAAAAACCAGAATCAAACTGCATCAAATCAAGTCCTTTCCATTGTATAATGTCCTCCCTTTTGTACTGTATCCCAGACATTTTCTTTTGTTTTCTTTTTAAATAATAACTTTTTGTTTTTAAAATCTATGTAAAGTTAGTTTTCAAGATTCATCCTTGCAAAGCTTTGTGTCCTAAATTTTTTCTCCCTCCCCCATCCCTCCACTAGACAATAAGTAATCTAATATATAATAAAAATGTGCAATTCTTCTACACATATTTTGACAATTATAACACTACACAAGAAAAATCAGATAAAAAATGAGAAAGACAACAAAAAGCAAGCAAACAACAAAAAGTGAAAACACGATGTTGTCATTCTTTCCCCAAAGCCCTCTTTCAGATTGCAGATGGCTCTCTCCATCACAAAGTCTATTGGAGCTGGCCCGAATCACCCCATGGTTGAACAGAGCCAAGTCTATCAGAATTGATCAACACATAATCCTATTGGTACTGTGTTCAATGATTTTTTGGTTCAACTTCACTTAGAATCAGTTTACATAGGTCTCTCCAGGCCTTTCTGAAATATCCTGCTGGTCATTTTAAATAAAATAATAATATTCCATTAGGTTCATATACCATAACTTATTTAGCCATTCTCCAACTGATGGGTATCCATCCATTTTCAGTTCCTTGACACTAAAAAAGGGCTGCTACAAATAGTTTTGCATATATGGGTTACCGTTTTTTATGATTTCTTTGGGTACAGGCCCAGAGACACTGCTTAATCAAAGGGTCTGCACAGTTTGCTAGCCTTTTGGGTATAGTTCCAAATTGCTCTCTAGAATAGTTGGATCACTTCCCAGTTCCACCAACAATGCATCAGTGTCCCAGTTTTTCCACATCCCCTCTAACATTTATCATTGTCTTATCCTGTCACCTTAGCCAGTCTGAGAGGTGTGCAGTGGTACCTAGAGCTGTCTTAATTTGAATATCTCTGATCAATAGTCATTTAGAACATTTTTTCTTATGAACAGAAATGGTTTTAATTTCTTTATCTGAAAATTGTCCATTCATAGCCTTTGACCATTTATCAGTTGGAGAATGCTTATATTCTTATAAATTTCAGTCTATTCTCTCTCTATTTTAGACATGAGGCCTTCAACAGAACTAATGGATGTAAAATTCCTCCCCCCCCAAGTTTTCTGCTTCCCTTCTAATCTTGTCTAAATTTGTTTTGTTTGTATAAAACCCTTTAAATTTAATATAATCAAAATTGTCCATTTTGCAATTCCTTTTCCACAGATCTGAAAGAAAGAAAATTTGTTACTTACAAGTGATGCTTATAGTATGTCTTTTTATGTCTAAATCATGTACCCATTTTGACCTTATCTTGTATAGGGTGTTAGGTGTTGGTCATTGTTTCTCTCATTCTATTTGTCAATTTTCCCAGAAATTTTTGTCAGATACTGAGTTCTTATCCCAGAAGCTGGGGCCTTTGAGTTTATAAAACATTAGATTTTTATAGCCATTGACTACTGAGTCTTGTGAGCCTAACCTATTCTACTGATCAATTACTTTCTTAGCCAGTAGAAATGTTTTTCATGACCGTTGCTTCATAATGAACTTTTAAGTCTGGACCAGCTAGGTCAACTTCATTTGCATTTTTTCCTTAATTACCTTGAAAATCTTGATCTTTTGTTCTTCCAGGTGAACTTTGTGATTATTTTTTCTTGCTCTCTAAAGTAATTTCTTGGCGTTGGATTGCTATGGCACTGAATAAGTCTATTAATTAAGGTAGAATTTTTCATTATATTAGCTCAGTCTACCCATGAGCATTTGAAATTCTTCCAATTGTTTAGATATGATTTTATGTGTGTGGAAAATGTTTTGTAATTGTGTTTACATAGTTCCTGATGTTGTTTTGGCAGGTAGACTCCCAAATATTTTTTATTTTCTACAAATATTTTAATGGAATTTCTCTTTGTATCTCTCACTGCTGAACTTTGTTGATAACATATAGAAATGCTGATGATTTAGATGGACTTATTTGCATCCTGCAAGTTTGCTAAAGTTTTTGTTTCTGATAGTTTTTTAGTTGCTTCTCTAGGATTCTCTAAGTACACATCTTTTCATCTGCAAAGACTGATAAGTTTGTTTCTTCATTGCCTAGTCTAATTATTTAATTTCTTTTTCTTCTCATTGTTAAAGCTAACATTTCTAATACAATAATGTATAGTAATGGTGATAGTGGGCAACCCTGTTTCACCTTTGATCTTATTAGGAGTGCTTTTAATTTGTCAGCATTACATATGATGCTTGCTGATGGTTTTAAGTAGCTGCTACTGCTCATTTTAAGGAAAGTTCTATTTTGTCTGGTGTTTTTCATAGGAATAAGTGTTGAATTTTGTCAAATGCCTTTTCTGGAACAATTGAGATTAATTATATGATTTCTATTAGTTTGGTTATCAGACATTTTCCGAGAATTAACTGAAAACTTGAGTTGACACTTCTCCTTTAGTTTTAGGCTTCCTCCCTGCTAATCTGGGGCCCTCAATCTTCTTCAGATTAAAGTTGTTTTACCTGATTCCGTTGTCAGGCTGGCTTTGTTTGGGCGTTTAGCACTGAGTTAAGGCTCCTCCTCGTGGTGCATTTTTAATACTGCAAGACTTTGTGTTAGCCTGGACCTGGAAAATGCTGGAATTCAGAAATTTTCATTCAATTCAGTTCCCCAAGAATGTATGAAGTTCTTGCACAGTGTTAGTCAGTGGGAATGTCCTCAGGACATCTGTCCAGGAGTTTCTTCTTTTTCTTCCTCTTCCCCTTTCTCCTCTGGTTCCTTCTCCCCTTCCCTTCTTCTTCCCCAATGCCTTAACCATTGTTCTTTCTTTCTCCTTCTCTCTATTTCATGTTTCTTCTCCCTTTGGGATGAAGGCAACAAGATAATCCAATGCTACTTTTGGCAGCCATAGGAGAGCTTATTGCTTTATGGTGAATCAGTAATGGGATCCTCCCTATATTGGTAACTATGGGGTTCCCAAGAGTGATGAGAGAAGATAAATCTACAGTCACAGGGAAGAATGAGTAAGCCTTCCTTCCTCTTCTCCCCCAGACCCATAACCCCTGGATCTGAATCCAGTGACCTGATGAGGAGAGGAGGCTGGGTGATAACAGTGAGCAGGGTTATTGTGTAGAAAAATGTAAAAATGTCTCTGTTCCCAGCAGAAGACACCTTCTTCAGGAGGCTGGTTAGGGTTAGGAGAATGATGTCATCTGGATTCAGTTATTGTCCCAACAACTGCTTGCCCTTTTCCAGCTGTACCGCCTCTTTGGCGGGGTTTTGGAGGAGGTGATGTTAGTGAAGGAGAGGGACGATGGTAAGGAGGCAGAGACTTTGAGGAGGCAGGCAGAGAGGGAAGAATATAAGAGGGACAGAATGGCTTGTGGGGAAGACTCCATCTGGTCTGAGGCACTAGTAGCTCCTGACCCAGAAGACTGGTTCACTCAAGGCAAGTGGGCACAGGGATGAAGACACTGAGGGGTGGTACTTCTGTCCCTTGGGTGTAATAGACCACTTGGGAAGGAAGGCTTTTGAGAGATCACAATTGGGCATTGGAGGCTGACACAGAGGAAAGAGTCTTGGAACTTAGTGGCTGATGCAAGTTAGGACCAAACGAGATTTATATGTGGGAACGTGGTTATAAAGTGCCCCTCTACAGAAGGAAGGGCTGAGGCTGTGGGATTGGAGGTTTTCCCTTGTGACCTCCAGGGGCCCAATTCTGACACGAGGTGCCCTGTGTAGCAGAAAGGAGACATGCCCTAGGCACTCCTGGGGGTGAGTGGCCAGTCTTTTGGAGGAAGTTTGCCCAGGTATGTTCATATACCCCCGAGTATGTCTGACTCTGTGCATACATAGCTGTGTGCCTGTGTTGCCGTGTGGCACCATTTTCTCAGCCTTCCGTTGTCCATGGGTCAGTCAGTCCTTGCTTTGACCAAGTGCGGGGTTGGTCACCCAGAGGCAGAGCCCAAACTAGCAAATGTGGAATGGAGGACAAACTCCATAACGCAAACCGCAGATGAATTTCAGGACCAATTCACTGGGATACAACTGAGAGTCCTGCCCTGTTGAGGAAGAATGCACAAGGCAGAATGCCAGGACGTTGGGCAGAGTTACTGGGACTCCTCAAGGCCATTTCACTAGGGAGACTCGTGTCTGAGGGCTTGATGAGCAGGGCCCTCTGGGGCATATTATCTTTGGAAGTGGGCTTGGGCTACCTTGCTGCTTTCTGTTTCAAGAAATTATTCTTGCTCTCTGAGAACTTAGTTCAGTTGTTTCCACCCTGCTTGCTGAAGGGCTGCCAGTAAATGCTGTTGGTGCTCTTTGGATTTCAGTGTCCTGGATAAAGACCCAAAGCAGTTATGTTCTACCCCTGAGACAGGGAGGGTGCGTGCACGAGTGTGTTGTCCTATAATGGAGGCCCTGGTCATGTAAGAAGTTCTTTGGGGAGCGAGGCTGGATGGGAGCTGAGGGGAGAAGATGAGTGAGATATCAGAGGAGTCGGGGGACTGGCAGTTCTGCTCTTAGTATCTCCTTAGAATGATCATTGAGTATCCAGTTTGTCAAGTGTTCTCTTGGCATTTGGAACATTCTTGCATTGCTTTCTCTCTGTCTCTCTCAAAGCTTTGAGTACTCCAAGAGTCTGTCTCTTGGTCTTCATCTTTCTTTCCCCATCTCTGTCTGTCTTTCTCTCTATCTTTTTGTCACTCTCTCTCTATCTCTTGTCTCTGACTCTCTGTCTCTGTGTGTCTTTCTGTTTCTGTTTGTGTCTTTTTCTGTCTGTGTCTGTTTTTCTCATATCTGTCTTTCTCAATTTCTGTTCTTGACTGTCTCTATCTCTTTCTCTTGCTTATCTCTTTCTTTGTTTCTCTGTCTCCCTCTCCTCTCCTTTCTATATCCCTCTCTTCCCTGTCCCTCCTTTTAGTTCTTTCTTTCTTTTTTCTCTGTTCTCTTTTGCCTTGCTCTGTTCATTTCTCCCTCATGGTGACATCTCTTTTCTCCTTTCCTTTCTCTTTCCCTCTCCTTTTCTTCTTTCTCTCCATTTCTCTTCTGCTTCCTCCCCTGGCCTTCCCTTCTGACTCTTCTCTCTCATCCTTTGTTCCTCAGATGGCTGCCCCTCGATATTGGCTCTCTCTTCTGCTCCTCTCCTGCTGTGTGGTTCTCTTGAGTGCTCAGAGGGCTGCCCAGGAGCCTGGAAATGATACTACCCAAAAGCAGATGACCAAGTATGCTTCTGAGATGCTAAGCTATTTCAAAAAGTCCCCCCGGCCCAGGTGCGTAAGTGTCTCAGTGGTCAGTGCAGACTGAGCTGGGCTCTCTGGTTTTGCAGACATAAATGTGAGGTAGTGAAGACAGTAAGTTCCTCCTGGACAGGAGGCTGAAAAGAAGAGGCTTTAGGTGGTTTGTTGCAAAGGGGTGGGCTGCAAGGGTACTCTTGGAGTTCCTTTCCAACTTTACAATTCTGGGGATATGTAGAGTTTGCTCTTAGATGTATGTGAATAAATGTGACTATGGACTACTTTTCATAGCAGTGAGACTTCATGTTAATGTGACCAAATTTATGCAGACACAGTGGGAAAAAACCCACAAATTCTTATTGATTCTGATCCTGGAGACAAACTTCCACTTAACAATTCACTTCTCTACCAAATAAACAGTTCAAATCCCAGCTTTCTCTGTCAGATAGGGCTTAGGCTGCAGGGGATCTCTCTGTGTCTAATGAGTATGTCTGAATTTGTGACATTATGTTTGTTCGTGTGAGCCAGGTCTTCACAGGTGGGGGCAGGGGGTGGACAGCTCTGGCTCTGGATGTATTTCCCACATTGCTCTGCAGGTATGGGAAGAGAGCGGCGGATCAGCGATTCTACCAGGATGGAGTGGATATCTTGCAGTAGATGGTTCTGCTATAGTATTCTCAGGTACCAAAAGCTCCCAATTTCTGAACTTCTCCAGATTGGGGCAAGGAGGGTATAATGTATGTGTGTGGCGGGGAGGGGGAGTGTGAATGCAGCCATTTGTAGGTGTGTGAGTGTGTACATGCCTTCCAGAAGTAGGCAATAAAAGGGATGGGAGAAGGAGGGAGGTGATGTAACAGCAGCAGAACTCTTAGGGCCAGGATCAGGATCCCTTAGAAAAGAATATGAGCAGTCTCTAGAGAAGGGGACAAGGTATCATACTAACTGGGAGAGCCTTTGCCTTTGATCTAGCTCCCACCTATCCCTTTTCTTCTCTTACAGGACACGCCATCAGCTGAAGCTTCTCTGCTCCTGCCTCATTTGCCTCTCCCTTTATCCAGACCCTGCAGGCAGTCCTGACCCTCACTCCCCTAGCTCCAGCAGAAGCTGAGCCACAGAATTCTATCATCATCCCTGAAGCAGGCTTAATAAAGCTAAATCAAAAATCAGTCTCTTTGTCGCTCTGTGGGTTTCTCTCTATAAGTTGTTTCCTTCCAATTTACAGAATGAATGCATAGCTCTTATGTGATTTGTTCGTGATGTAGACAGGGCAGATAGAATTTCCTATTTTGTATACGATTACACTAAGACTTATCCATGACAAGATCCTTGCCCCTGTTTTTCAATGAAAATATAAGAAGTTGGATTTGTGTCTCTGAATCTGTGGATTGTGGGATCCATGAGATGTGGCTTTGGTATAATTGAGGGAATCAAATGGTATGGGAGGCAGGGGGAGCTGAAGCTTTAGGACTTTAGTAAAGCAGGTGATGCCCATGGTGAGAGTATACTATTGTAAAAGCTGTTCTGAATATTCCAAAAACTGTCTCTAGAACTTCTTGGTACCTTTCTGGTGTTCAGGCTGACTGCATAAACAATTGGACAAATCCTGGCCCATGGCTGTAATCAGTTTTATTTGGTTATTACAAGAGTCCCTGATCCATACAAACAATGCAAATGATGAGAAGGAATCAGGAAAGTCATTCTCTATTCCCATCCCCCACCCCATTCTATATACAGACACTGTACTCCAATGGCAAAAAACCAAAGTATGTCTGAGGTGGAAGAACCTTTGAGATAATTTAGTCCTCTTCTCATTTTTTTGCAGCTAGTTAACTCAATAAATGCCTAGAACACTGGATTTGGAGGCAGGAAAACATAAGTTTAAAGCCCCCCTTAGAAACTTACTAGTTCTGTGGATCCTAGGTAAACCATCTAACCATTCTCAACCTCACTTTTTGGAGCCACCCAAGTAAGATAATAATGGTCCCTAGCTGTGAGGTAAGGATGAGGAAGAAATGAGATAATATTTGTGAAGAGCCTTTCAAAATGTTAAGTGCTATATACACTATAGCTAGCTGCTATTATCATTTTGCAATGCAAGAAACTGAGTCTTTGAGAGAAGGATGATTTGCCCAAGGTCACAGAGATAGGTATGTGGCAAAGTTGGAATTAAAATCTGATCTCCCGGCTCCCAAGCTGTGTTCTTCCCACTATTCTGCTTATTTTGGGGGTCTCTCTGTCTCGGTTTCTTTGTTTCTCTCTCTCTCTCTTTCTCTTCCTCTGTCTTTGTCTCTCTGTCTGTGTCTGTGTATGTGTCTGTCTGTCTCTGTCTCTCTGTCTCCTCTTCATCTCTCTCCCTAAGCCAGATGTTAGTTCTATTATTACTAGCCTTAGCTAACTCTATTCTCGATTGATAAAGAATGATCTTCTTCAGAGGTTGTTCTTCCTTCTTAAGGAAACCTGAAATATTAAAGGAAAGATGAAGAAAACAGAAAACAGAACTAGTATAAAGAATGCTACAAATTATTTTTTGAAAAAAAACCAATTAAGTGTTAGCTACTTTGATTAAAAAGGAAGGAAACTAAATTATTACCATCAAATATTAAAAAGGTACATTCACAATATATGAAAGAAATAAAGGATATAATTAGAAACTATTTGGTCCCGCAATATCCCAATAAAACCAATTTAGATGAAATATAATAGAGATATGAAATAGCAAAATTATCAGAAGAAAAATAGAGATATAAGTAACACAATGTCTGAGGGAAAAATGAATAAGGCATAGATGAACTTACAAAGGGAAAACAATCTAGGATCAGATGTATTCACAATTTAATTTTATCAAAAATTTAATGAAAATTAATTAGATAAATTGTTTACAAGACTAGCAAATGACAGGATCCTACCAAATTCCTTCTTTGACTCAAATATGATCTTCATATATAAAAGAAGTGCAATCACATAGAAAAAGAAAACTATAGATCTACATTCCTAATGAACATAAGCCTAATAATTTTAAATAAAATATCAAGAAATTGATTATAATAACATGTCACAAATATTATACACAATGGCCATGTTGGGTTTATAGCTGGATTTAATTATTAGTAAAATTCCTAAATTTATTATTAGGTTTAATATTATTAGGAAATTATTTATTATTATTAGGAGAACTATAAACTTAATTATATAAATGAGAAAAAACACCTGAGGCATCCATAGATGCAAAAGAAAAAAACAAAAACAAATTGACAAAGCATTTCTGCTAAAAACACTAAAAACCAAAACCCACTAGACAATAAAGGTATTAATGGACACCTATATTTAAAACAGTAAATATATATTTAAAATCAAGAGCTGCCATTATGTTCAATGTAGATAAGCTAAAATCATTTCCAACAAAAATCAGGAGTGAAATAATAATTCCATTGTTATCACTTCTGTTTGAAGTGATTTGAAAAAGTGATTGAAAACCAATACTGATGCTGACATTAAACAAAAACAAAAAAGAGCTCAAAAGAATAAGCAGTCTAAAAAAAGAACTAAATTATCACTCTGTGTAGATGATAAATTGGTATATGTAGAGAACCATTAAAAGTCAAGTAAAATGTTATTGAATCAAAGTCAGCAAATTTGTAGGACAAAAAAGTAAATCTACAGATTCTTTTCTCTTTGATCATTTGGGGGGTACAGACCTAATAATGGTAATGCTGTGTAAAAGTTTGATAGCATTGTTCCAAATTGTTCTCCAGAATGCTTGGAAAAACTTTACCAACATTGTACTATTTTTCCACACCCCTTCCAGCATTTACAATTTTCCATTTTTATGATGTGAGTAGACCTGATTGGTATGAGGTAGAACTTTAGAGTTGTTTTAATTTGTATTTCCCTTCTCTTTTTTTTTTCCTAAGGCAATTGGAATTAAGTGACTTGCCCAGTGTCACACAATCTGATTTCAGTTTTGAACTCAGATCCTCCTAACTTCAGAGCTGGTACTCTATCCACTACATCATCTACCTGCACTTTAATTTGTATTTCTCAAGTCAGTAGTAATTTAGAGCATTTTTTCCCCATACAATTTCTTCTGAAAACTGCCTGTTTGTATCCTTTGTCTATTTATCAATTGGGGAATAGCTCTTATTTTGACACAGTCCTGAATACATTTGAAAATGAAATTCTTAACAGAGATTAAGATTCTTAACAAAGAACCTTAGTGTAAAATATATTTTCTATGCTACCTTTTATCAAAATGTAGTTTCTTTGATTATTTCTTCCCAATTAGGTCTATTTTTGTTTTTGATTTCTCTGAGATCATGATTACGATCCCTACTTTTTTTTTTTTTTTTTTACTTTTGCTGAAATATAATTGATTCTGCTTTACTCCTTTATGTAACTTTGTATGTGTCTTTCAGTTTCAAGTATGTTTTGTCTAACAACATATTGTTAGATTTTGGTTTCTAGTCCATTCTGCTCTCTGCTTCTGTTTTATGATAGAGCTCCTCCCATTCACATGGAAGTTACAATTACTCTGTATTTTCTTCTATTTCATTTTCTGCTATCAATTCTTCCTCTTTCTTTTGATCCTGAACTTCCTCAAAAGTCTATTTTCCTTCCTACCCTTCATCCCTTCACCTCTCCTCCCTTTTATCATTTCTCTCCCCATTTTCTTATTTCCTTTCCTTACTATTTCCTAATATGTAAGATTTTCTGCATAACTGAGTATGTGTGTATCTTCCTTTATTTGAACAAGTTCTGATGAAAGTGTAGTTCCAGCATTGCCCATGATTCTCCCCCACATTATCCTCTCCACTATAGAAGTGCTTCTTTGCATGCCTTTTTTATGTAAGACAAACTTCCCCATTATACTTCTCCCTGTCCCCTTCTGCCAGTGAATCTTTTTCTCATTCCTTCATTTTTTTAGATCATTCCAATATAATTGGCTCATACCAATGGCCTGTGTTCTTTCACTACTCTGAAAATGATACGTTCCTTAGGAATTACAAGAATCATCTTTCCACATAGAAATCTATACAGTTTTAACCTTTATAAATCTCTTATGGTTTCTTTTTCACATTTACCTTTTGATGCTTCTCTTGAGTGTTATGTTTGAATGCCAAATGTCCTTTTGAACTTTGATCTTGTCATCAGAAATGTTTGAAAGTTCTCTATTTCATTAAATATCCATTCTCCTTCATGATGGATTATACTCATTTTGGGGGGGTAGGTTATTCTTCATTGTAATCCTAACTCCTTTGCCTTGTGAAGTGTCATATTCTAAACACTCTGCCCCTTTAACCTGAAAGTTGCTAAATCTTGTGTGAACATGACTGCAGTTCTGTGATTTCTGAATTGTTTCTCTCTGGATGATTGTAATATTTTTGCTTTGGCTCTGGAGTTCTGGTATTTATCTATAATATTACTGAGAGGTTTCATTTTGTGGTCTCTTTCTGGAATTGATTGGTTGAGTATTTAAATTACTATTTTACCCTCTGGATTCAAGATATCAGGATAGTTTCCTTGATACTTTTTCTTGAAAAATTATGCCAAAATTTTTTTGTTTAAATCATGGCTTTGTGGTAGTTCAATAATTCTCGAAATGATCTCTCTTCAATCTCTTTTCCAAAATAGTTGCTTTTCTGAGGAGATATTTTGCATTTTCTTCTATTTTTTCATTCTTTGATTTTTTTTTTTTTTTTTTTTTTGTCATCTCATGGAATTTTTAACTTTATCTTGCCAAGATTTAATTTTTAAGGAATTATTTTCCTCAGTGAACTTTTGTATAACTTTCCATGCCTGTCCAAATAAGCTTTTTAATGAGCTATTTTCTTCAGTGAATTTTTGTCCTTCTTTTACCTTTGAGCCAAGCCTGTTCTTCTTTTTATTATCATTATTTTCTTGAATTTTTTTGGTGCATCTTTTCCCAAGTTGTTGATTCTCTTTTCAAAGTTCTTTTACATCACTATTTTTTTTCCTCTACCACTTTTATCTTTTCTTTTATTCTTCCAGAAATTGTTGTTGGGCTTGTGTCCATTTAAAATTTTTCTTTGGGGTTTTTGTTATATTTATTTTCATGTCAATGTCATCTTCTGCATGGTGTTCTGGTCTTCCTTGTTATGTTTGTTTTTTTGATAATTTTCTTATATATTTTTGGATTCTGAACTTTATACTAAAGTTGTCTGTGTTGACATGGGGGCAGGGAGAAAGGGACTCTTCTAGCTTTAGGGTTTTTTTATGCTACTGTTGTCAGAGTACGTTCAGCAGGAGGGAGATGGGTTGTCGGAAGTTTTGGGTGTTTTCAAGGTGGTGTCTAATCCAGGGAGAGCTATGGTCACTGTTCTTCAGGTCTCCATTCTGGCCTTTCCCCAGCCAGGACCACCTACCCCTTGTAGTTACAAACACTAGCACTCCTCTTGGCCCTAGAAGTGTGACCAGGATCCCTGCTCTCCTGAGACTGACCACATATGCTCTTCTTGTTAAGGAAGTACAACTGAGAACTGTGTATGTGCAACAGAGTTGCCAATCAGTACTGGCTATACCCAGAGCCAGCACCAGGTCCCCTGTAATCACTGTTTGGCCAGTTGTCTGACTCCCTAATCATCTCTGGGCTGAGAGCTCCCAAAGCTTCTGCTGCTGTTGCTGCCACTGGATGTTTGTGCTTTGGGAAGGGCTCCACTCTGCAAGTTTTCAGACTTTCTAACTTTTCTCAGGCCCTGCCATTCTAAAATGTGGCATAAGGCAGTATTCTACAGTTGTTGGGAAGAGAATGTTGAGAGAGGTCAACTTAGTTACTGCCTCTAATCTGTCATTTTAGGTCCCAATCTCCTGAAGTCACAAAGTGTCCATCTCAGGATTAGCATTTGGTTACCTATAGTCAGGAAAGAATTCCAAGGCCGAAGAGGCAAGTGGGTTTTGAGAAGCAATTTCAAGGTCATGCAGGCCAGCATTTGCACTGGCTGCCATGTTTGAGCAGTTTGTCATTCTTGCTGGAATGGATAGGACACCCTTCCAATGAGAAGTTTGAAGAGTCCTGAGGAGAATAATCACATTATTTAATAGAATGTGTAAATAACAATTACTTGTGTTTACATAGTGCCTGAATTTTGTAAAGCACTTAAAAATTATCTTAATTTTTCTTCACAACAAGCCTGAGAAATAGGTTCTATTGTTATACTCATTTTACACACATGTATCTCATGTGGCACAGTTGAGAAAATTGAGAAAATCTAAAGGGATTTGCTCAGGGTCATACAGCTAGTTATTAGGGCAACATTTGAACTCAGGTCTTCTTCTTCTTCTTCTTCTTTTTTTTTTTATTAAAGCTTTTTATTCCCAAAGCATAGGCATGGGTAATTTTTCCAACATTAAACCCTGCATAACCCCCTGTCGCAAATTTTCCCCTTCTTCTTCCATCCCATCCCCGACTTGGCAGGCAGTCCTGTACATGCCAAATATGCTGAAATACATGCCCGATCTGATATGCGTATACACATTCACAAAGTCTTCTGGTCGTGCAAGAAAAATCAGATCAAGAAGAAAAAGAAAAACTGAGAAAAAAGAAACAAAATGCAAGCAAATAATAGCAGAGAGAGTAAGAATGCTATGCTGTGTTCCACCCTCTGTTCTCATGCTTCTCTCTCCGGGTGTAGACGGCTCTCTTCATCACTACACAAGTGGAACTGGTCCGAATCATCTCATTGTTGAAGGGAGCCCCATGTATTGCTGTGTACAAAGATCTCCAGGTCCTGCTCATTTCACTCAGTTTCAGTTCATGGAAGTCGCTCCAGGCCTCTCTGTATTCCTCCTGCTGATCATTTCTTATAGAACAATAATATTCCTAATATTCATATACCACAATTTATTCAGCCGTTCTCCAATTGATGGTCATCCACTCAGTTTCCAGTTTCTGGCCACTACAAAAAGTCCTGTTATAAGCATTTTGGCACATACAGGTCTCTTTCCCCTCTTTAGTATTTCTTTGGGATATAAGCCCAGTAGTAACACTGCTGGATCAAAGGGTGTGCACACAGTTTGATAACTTTTTGAGCATTGTTCCAGATTGCTCTCCAGAATGGCTATATGTATTCACAATTCTACCAACAATGTATCAGTATCCCAGTTTTCCCACATCCCCTCCAATATTTGTCATTATCTTTTCCTATCATTGTGGCCAATCTGGCAGGTGTGTATTGGTGTCTCAGAGTTGTTTTGATTTGCATTTCTCTGATCAATAGTGATTTGGAGCACCTTTCCATGTAGCTACAAATAATTTCAATTTCTTCATCTGAAAATTGTCTATTCATATCCTTTGACCATTTATCAATTGGAGAATAGCTTGAACTATTATAAATTTGGAACTCAGGTCTTCTTTAGTTCAGGCCCAGTGATTTATTTATCCATTATAGCTAGGTGGCACGGTGGATAGGGAGAGCTTTGGCTCTGGAGTAAGAAACACTAAGCTTAATTATAGCCTTTATTATATTTTTAATTTATTAGTTTTCAACATTTGCTTTTATAGTATTTGGATTTCCATTTTTTCCTCTCACACCTTCTATATCCCCTCTCCAAAAAGGACAATCTTAAATACATCATACATATACAATCATATTAAACATATTTCCTCAGTCATATTATGAAAGAAATGGACTCATGCTCTTATCCAAATTTGATAGTTTGATAGTTTCCTACAGAGATATTATTTTTTATTTCTCATCATCTCTCTCTTTGTAACATTTAGCCCTTGCTCTTTTCTCTTGCATCCCTTTCCACTAAAGAAAAACTTACATATCTACTCTTGTTGACCAGCTTTTGATCTTATTCTGGTTTCCAGCCTGAAGTTATTAAAAACATAAATACACTCTGTAGAACAGGTAGGCTTTATGTTTTCCTAGAAAAGGAAAGAAGAGAAGCAGCTGCAGGCAAACCAGTGTTTCTTTTTAGTTCTCCCAAATGGAAATCTCAACTAATTCTGTGTAGCCATGGGTATTGTCTTGGTCTCAGGCTGTTCCTCTCCAAGTATTAGGTAGAGGTGGTGACAGTTGAAGCCAAATTCCATAGTCTACTCAAATATCAGTAGTTCCACTATGGTTTCATTGACTCTTGAAAGCCAAGAGGCGTATCTGGATGACTCACCGTCCTGCATAGTGCATCCCTTATAAGACTTTCTGAACAAAGTCTTTACCTTTAACACTATTTCTTAAAGGCATGACCCTTAATTTTTAGACATCAGAGGCAAACAAATGAAAGATATCTATCTTCTGGCCAGAATCTCTGAGGGCCTTCTTCTCTGAGACTGAATTTTTTTGTGTGAAGACAAACTGGGCAGACTTTTGCCTGAATTCATACCTAGCCATTAATCACTGAATGGGCATTGCCTCATCCCACCTGAGACCTGAGAAAGACCTGAGCTTAAAAAGGTCAAGGTCTCCCAGTGTATGCTGGTCCATCACCAGTGATCTTGACCTGTGTCTTGGCATTGGACTTCAATGTCTGGAGGAGAGAGTGAGGCTGATGACCTTGCTCACTTCTCCCTCTGTTAAATCTGATTCACTTGCAAGTCAAGACATGGCCCTCCTGATGCCATTGATCATCTGAGAAAGAAGAACAAACAACAAAAACAGATTTCTACCCAACCAGCTTTATCAACAAGCTCCTTAGAGCCATCCCAAATCCTTTTGTACAGGGGGCGCTTCACTTTAAAAGCTTTGTCCTTTCTCATCTCTGAATTTTTGCTTATATTGTCACATAAGTCTAATTCTCAGGGAAATTCTTGGGAGAAGTCACCTCTGTGTAATCTCATGTTCCCCATCTCTAAAATGAGGGAGTTGATATTTCAGTTGTCATGCTTATTAGGCATCTTTCTCAGTGAAAGAAATTGATTCTCACTGTGAAGACCAGAAGCTGAATCTGTGCATCACATTGTTACCGCTTGAAATTGCTCTTGGACATACAGTGGCTCTAAATATCTAACCCCAGGCTACTAAGACTCACAGAGAAACAGCAGATGCCACACAAGCTCCTGACTTTCCTCCCAGAGGTATAGCAGCCAGGGCTGTGTACTTCACCACCAGGGAGGAAAGTAGTGGGAGATCTCCCATCAGCTCAGTGGACTATTTGCAGCCTTTCTGTCCATTTGAAATCTCTCCCAAAGGCAGAACTACACCAGAATTAAAGGCAGAGAAGACATGGTTAAAATGCTTAAAGATGATCTCCAGTAACACTCTCAGTTGATGTTGCTCCTATACTTGTTATTCTGTTAGGTGAAATCAAGTTGACAAGTATTTATTGTTCAGTCATTTTTCAATCACATCTGACTCTTTGTAACCCTTTTTGGAGTTTCTTGAGAAAAATACTGTAGTGGTTTGCCTTTTCTTTCTCCAGCTCATTTTGTAGATGAGGAGATTGAGGCAAACAAGGTTAACTGAATTACGCAGAGTCCTTTAGAGAGTGTCTGAGGCCCAATTTGAATTCAGGGAAGGGGTCTTCCTAACTCCAGGCCCAGCACTCTATCCACTGGGCCTAGGTCCCTCAGGATGAATTAGTTACTTGTTATATGGTAGACATTGTGCTAGGTATTAGGGACACAAAGAAAGGCAGACTCTGCCCTCAAGGAGTTCCCATTTTAATGAGGGAGATAATATGTAAATAACCAAACATATACAGTGTGGTTTATAAGATAATGGAAGCAGTTTCCCAATTCTCACAGGCACAGATGGATTTGGTCTTCAGTTTACCTTACAATTTTAGAGGATAGCCCTGGGGGTTAGAATCCAATTTACTCCCATTTGGCTTCCATCCCTATTCCCCCAATAGAATTTGATAGACTAATATCTTCATAATATCATTTAATTGGTTATCAAAAACCCAATACCTATTATCATTTGACATAAATAACATTTTGCAGAGGGATATTTATTCAGTAATTATCACAAGAACTGAAGTACAAAAACATTTTGTTTACTGCCTCTCTCTTCAGAGAGTTTACTGAGGACAAGTACTGAATTTCCTTCATCAAATTGGGAATTTCCTATAATTAGAATCCTTTTCCAGAGTCCAGATCTACTACTGGGCTATTCAAGAGAAATGTGTTCAATTCACATGACTATACTTACTGATTAAAGAATAACTTCCAGAGTATCAGAGTGATTTAACTCAAAAAGTGGTATCTCAAAGGAGCCATAGGATTGCCATTCCTGAAAAACTTTACAACAGAATTAATAGCCATCTATTTTGGGTTTTGGACACAAACTTGTGTAGAGGCAGAGGCTTGGAGAATGCAATCCCAATTGTTTCTAATGATTCTCCCTAGTGGATGATTGTTTAATGAATTTGGCTGAAAAAAATTTTATCCACTTCATTTCAATGTAATTGGTTTCCTTTATAGATTCATGTATTTTATGTATTTAAAAACATTATTCTGCAAAGGGTTAATATGCCAAACTTTGCTGGAATGCTAGAGAGATGCATGACACTAAAAAGCTTATGTACTTAGTCCTTAAAGGAACTTAGAACTCCCCAAAATCTTCTTTCTCCAGGATGGGGGATGAGATGTCAACAGTTCCATCTTATCAGTCATGCTAAGCGTATGTTCT
Organism: Sminthopsis crassicaudata; assembly: GCF_048593235.1. Taxonomy (NCBI): domain Eukaryota; kingdom Metazoa; phylum Chordata; class Mammalia; order Dasyuromorphia; family Dasyuridae; genus Sminthopsis; species Sminthopsis crassicaudata. The sequence goes on along the minus strand of NC_133620.1, from coordinate 344,937,863 downwards.
TATTTAACATGTATGGGACTACCTGCCATCTAAGGGAGGGGATGGAGGGAAGGAGGGGAAAAGTTGGAACAGAACTTCCAGAGTCAATGTTGAAAAATTACCCATGCATATGTGTTATGGGCCAGAACTCTGAAACAAGGATTATTACTAGGTGTTAAGTCAGTAGAATTGATAAAGACAATGGTTATCTAGTTTAGCATGGTGCTTAATAGTTCTCTAGTTCAGTACATGTACTTAGTACTTAATATAGTTCATACCTATGATAAGAGAGCATATAAACTCAGACAAATTCAGCTAGATTCAGAAAGGCAGAGAAGACAAAGGACTGGGGGCAGGAGCTCAAGCTCTCAGAACCAAGGAGAAAGATTCATTCGATCTTCGGTCAGGCTTTTGGTGGCAGGCTCTTCTCCTGCATGTCTGCACTGAGGCCTCTAAGAAAGCTGCCCAGCCCTAGGCAAGGAGACAATAAAGGATTTGGACTTTAACCCCTGGCTATTCTTGTAGTGATTACTCTGACTAAAAAGAAGTCTGCTTCCAGAGACCCTAAGAAACCAGAGAACATTACACATATGCTTTGTCCATAAAAAGCTATTAAAATAAAGAGTATGATCTAAGTGAAAAGGAAAGAACCAATTCTGTTTCTCAGTCAAAAGTTTGGAAGTAAATGTGTTCTTCTCTGTCTCTAGATGCTCTGCCCATCAACCCTCCTTAGGTAGCTGTCCTTCCCTTTCACTCTTGTGAACCCTTCTCTCATACTATAACAGGTAAAATCTATCTTTAGGTCTTTGTACAGATATGATTCTCTATCCTGATCATCATTTCTCCTTCTGTATGTTCAATACCTATCCTCAGTGTGTCTCCTTGCTTCTGATTGGTTTCACTATCCCTTGATTTCTTTTCTTTTTGACTATGAATTCTATTGAAAACCTTATCTTATTCTCCATTTCCCCATTGATTGATACTTGATTTCTGCTCTCTTCCTCTAAGTCTATTAGTTCTGATCATTTTATCTATCTCCCCATCTATGTCTTTGCAATTCTCCCTTCCTATCTTGATCTTGATCTCTTTCACTCTCAGTGCTCTAGCGCTGACCCTTACCATATGCTAGGACTTTGGCTCTTTACACAGGATGTCCCAAAAGTATGGAAAATGGAAAACAATGAATGTTTTTTAATACATCTTCTAGGAATCCACTAGCTGCTTTAAGTTAAGTAGATACATTATGATATTACCCCTGTATCATCCACCTTCCAAGTCTTCTGGTCATCCACCTTCCAAGTCTTCTGGTCTAAAGGAGCTGTTGAAGATGTTGAATTTGCCCTCTGGTTTCTCCATACAGGTAGAATGGTCTTACTTAGAAAAAAGGAATTCAGGTTTCAGGCTTCTTTTAGTGTGATGCCATTGGTTTAATGATGACATGATCACTTGTACATTCCTGGAATAATTTTTGTTTTCAGACCCCAAAGTAAGTTAGGTCAGATTGGGAAAGGGGGCTAGAGAAAGTCATCTCTTACATTTGATAAGAGCCTGGGGAGATTTTCCTTTTAGTTCTCATTTTTCTATCACAATATGGCTATTATGGAAATCTGTTTAAAATTATTGGACGTGTATTACCCATATCAGATTGCTTTTTATCTAGAGGAGGTGTGAAGGAAAGGAAGACATTTTAAATTCAAAATATTGCAAAAATGAATGTTGCTAGAATAAAGAATGATACTATGACCAAATTAGAAGAACAAAGAATAGTCTACCTCTCAGATTTGTGGAGAAGGAAGGAATTTATAACCAAAGAAGAACTAGAGTTAATTATGAAATACAAAGTGGATAATTTTAATTTTATCAACTTAAAAATTTTTTATAAAACCAAAACCAATGCAGACAAGATTAGAAGGGAAGCAGAAAACTGAGAAAAAAAAAATTTACATCCAAGGGTTCTGATTAAAGCCTCATTTCTAAAATATATAGAGAATTGACTCAAATTTATAAGAGTATAAGTCATTCTCCAATTGATAAATGGTCACAGGATATGAATGGACAATGAATGAAGAAATTAAAACCACTTCTAGTCATAAGGAAAAAATGTTCTAAATCCCTATTGATCAGAGAAATGCAAACTAAGACAGCTCTGAGATACCATTACACACCTCTTAGATTGGATAAGGTAACAGGAAAAGATAATGATAAATATTGGAGGGGATGTGAGAAAATGGGGACATTAATACATTGTTGGTAGAGTTGTGAAATGATCCAATCATTCTGGAGAGCAATTTGAAACTATGCCCAAAGGATTCCCAAATTGTGCATATCTCTTGATCCAGCAGTGTCTCTACTGGGCCTGAAATGAATAGAACTAAGAGAATATTGTACACAGCAACAATGAGATTATGTGATAATCAATTCTGATGTACTTGGCTCTCTTCAACAGTGAAGTTATTCAGGCCAACTCTAATAGATTTGTGATGAAGAGAGCCATCTTCAACCAGAAAGAGGACTTTGGAGACTGAATGTGGATCACAACCTAGTATTTTCACTTTTTCTTGCTTTTTGTTCCTTTTTTCTCATTATTTTTCCTTTTTGATCTGATTTTCTTATATAGCATGATAAATGTAGAAACATGTATACAAGAATTGTACATGCTTAACATATATTGGATTACTTGCTGTCTAGAGAAAGGGGTAGAGAAAGGAAGGAGTGGAGAAAGGAAGGGAGAAAAATTTGGAACACAAGGTTTTTACAAGGGTGATTGTTGAAAACTATTTTTACATTATTTTGAAAATAAAAAGATATCATTTAAAAAATAAAAGTAATGTACAGACAAGAAATGTATCATTTTTAGAGCAGTTAAAGAACAGAGGCTGTAAAGGGCTGAAACTCTTGAGTTAATGCACTGAGGTACAAACAATCGAGCACTTAAGGCTAATTAATGATTGGACAATACTCTATAAGAATATGCTTGGAAAATGGCCCTTCCCAATATCCTGTGCTGGCCCAGTTGTTTGGTGTATACAGAGAATTGTAGGAGGACTAGGGAGTGAAGAAAAGACTAACCAAAGTCACTTCTGGGTGGGAGATGAAGAGGTGAAGTCACGGAGATTCTACACTTCCATTCCTTTGACTTCTACTGCTAAAGACCAAGAATAAAGACTTTTGCTTATCCTGACTCTAGCTGATTCTAAGGTATTCCGGGTGCTAATGCGGTCATCACAAAAGGCCATTGGTATCAATAAGTTCTATTGGAATGATCTCAAAAAAAATAAAGGAATGAGGAAAAGGGATTCACTGGGAGAAGGAGACGGAGAAGTACAATTGGGAAATTTTTCTTACTTACCAAAACCTTCAACGAAGAGCTTTTACAGCAAAGACAATAATGTGGGGGAGAATCAGAGGCAATGCTGGAACCATACTTTCATCAGAAGTTGTTTAAATAAAAAAAGATATACACGTATACTCTGTTATGTATAGGAATTTATCATATACAATAGGGAAATAGGAAGGAAAGGGAACAACAAAAAGTGGAGAGAGAAATGATATATGAGAGAGTAGATTAAGGGAGAAAGGGTAGGAAGCAAAATAGTTTTTGAGGAGATTGAGGATAAAAAGAAAGAAGAATTAACAGAAGAAAATGGAATGCAGGGAAATACACAGTAATTATTACTCTTAATATGAATGAGATGAGCTCTACCATAAGACAGATGCAGGGAGAAGAATAGACTAGAAACAAGAATTCAACAGTATGTTGTTATAAGAAACATACTTGAAACTTAAAGATACATACAAAGTAAAATAAAAGGCTAGAGTAGAATCTATTATATTTCAGCAAAAATAAAAGGAGTACTTATCATGATCTCAGACAAAGTAAAATAAAAATAGACCTAGTTGGAAGAGAGAATAAAAGAAACTACATTTTGTTCAAGAGTAGCATAGAAAATGAAGTAATATCAAAAACTTTTACACTAAGTTTCTCTCTAAGAACCTTATTCTCAAACGGATTGGGGATTCTATCAAAATAATTGGGAAGATTGGGAAATACGGAAGGAACAAGAGCCAGCATGGCAGAAATACAGAATCCTGGTTTTAGGAAGAGGAAAAATGGAGAAAGGAGGGAAGGATCATAAGGTGGAGGCAGTGGATTAATCCTATCTAATTCCTAGAAGACATGGACCATGTCTTACCTGCCCTCTATCTCCTCTTTTGCTTAGCCCAGCACATTCCACACTGCACTTACTTAATGATTGCTTGTGGAAGGAAGAAAGGAATGAATCAAGAGTCTAGAAACCACAGGATTCCCTCACAAGTAAATGAGGAAAAGGAAGCACCAGTTTTTTGAACAAACCTACCTAACTCTTATCTTGTGCAAGATCCTATGCTAAGTGCTAAGGATAACCAGTCAAGTCCCTGCCCTCAAGGAACTTACCAGGAACTTAATAGACAGTGGTTAGAGTTGGGGAGGTAAGGAAAGAGGGCCTGAGAAGGAAGGGATATATTCACCAAGATTTGCTGTTCTGGTTTCCTCTGTTGTCCGGAGACTCTTAATTAGCGGGGCTTCTACTTCTGTGCTATCCCTTTTCCCATACCTGGAGACAAGGTAAGAAAATAAGGGAGGAGGGTCAGTGCTGGTCTATGCTTCTATCTTCACACTGAGAAGCTTGCTGTTGTTCCCCTGGGTAGAGAAGATCTTGGGAAACAGTGGTAGCCCCAGAGCCCGAGAGTGACAAGTGAGAATTGAGGGGAATGAGGACATATGGGTGGTGACCTCAAAGTATGTCTTGCCCCATCCCATCTGCCCAGTATTCTTTTATTTGCTGTAGGTAGGAGAGAAAGTCTGCACAGACATGGAGTGCGCCCATGAGTGTGCAAAACACACACAGAGTAACACTCCCCAGTACACAGTCTCTAAGTCTCACCTTGGCCTGGTAATTAAATTAATATAATCCTGTTAAGTCCTCCTGCTAGCGCTTGATCTCCTCAAGGGTGGCATTTGGACCAGGGGGTTTGGGTTTGAGGAGGTAATGCTCCTGAGCATCTATCAGGAGAGACAATAGTGTGACTGCCAACATCACTCCCGGGCCTAGAATAGCCATCATCTGCAAAAAGGAAGAGATGGCTAACCTGTCTCCCCACCACATCTCTCCCTTCTCCTTCCCAACTCCCCTACCTATTCACTCTCTCAAAGGCCCCCAGCAGCCCCTAAAGCATTTTAGGATTCAGAGCTGAGAGGACCTTGGAATTTAACTCTCTCATATTATACAGGAAGCAACTGAGGCTCAAACTGATTTGCTAAGGATCACACAAATAAGAAGGCAGACTTGGAAACAAACACTTAAATACACTCACACACTCTCCAACATTTGCTGTGTTGCGAAGCCCAGCTTGGCACACACCTGAGTGGTGTGAATACTGACTGACTGGACAACCTCCCTATCACTATCTTGGTTCTTCCTTACTCTCTCTCTACAGAATTCTGGTTAACAGAAGAAAGAAAGGAACTGTGTGAAAAAAGAGCCAGCCAAAAGCTTGGCTGGGGCCTTCTTCACTATCCTTACCACAATCTTGGCAGCTCTTGATAGTATCCTCCTTATTCCCTCTTCAGAGGTCAGAACTCTCAGATTCTCTCACAGGACTCTCTCTCAAAGGACCATCAAGATTCTCCTCTATTTCCAGAATACCCTATTCTCTATTAAAAACTCCCCTCCCCTTGCCTGTCTAACTAATGGGGGAGTTTTTATCCTGGATTTTTCCAAAGTCCCAGCAACTCCCATCTCCTAATTCTCACAGCCAAATGTCTTCTCTAAGCCCCTTGTCATCTCACTCTTAGATTTCTTCACTTCCTTGGAGAGGGTGGTCTCACTCTGACACTCCTTATCCTGCCCCCAAATCCTCCCTTGCTTGTACCTTATTTAAATACTGACTCTATCAATAGGAGACACTGAAAGCAAGAAGCAGATAAAGCACAGGCGTCAGGGTTTGAATTGCATGCTGCACCCAGTGACTCCCTCCTTAATTCTTGCAATTTAGGGCTGATTTATAACTGCCAGGGAAGAAGGAGGAGAGGGAAAAGGAAAAGTCAATTAGGAGAGGGGGAGGGCAAAAGAGGGAGTGATCAAGAGAGAGGAGGTTCCTCCCCCCAGATCTAACAGCATTCTATGACTTCTTCACCAACTTTGAGAAAGATGCTGTTGCTATCTCCTTAGGAACTGGTAGAGTCTTTTTTTTTTTAATTTTTATTTTATTTCATAATTAAAACTTTTTTTTGACAGTACATATGCATGGGTAATTTTTTACAACATTATCCCTTGCACTTACTTCTATTCAGATTTTTTCCCTTCCTCCCCCAACCCCCTCCCCCAGGTGGCAAGCAGTCTTATATATGTTAAATATATTACAGTATATTCTAGATACAATATATGTGTGTAGAACCGAATTTTTTGTTGCACAGGAAGAATTGGATTCAGAAGGTAAAAATAACAGTTTACATTCATTTCCCAGTGTTCCTTTTCTGGATGTAGCTGGTTCTGTCCATCATTAATCAATTGGAATTGGATTAGCTCTTCTCTATGTTGAAGAAATCCACTTCCATCAGCATACATCCTCGTACAGTATCATTGTTGAAGTGTATAGTGATCTTCTGGTTCTGCTCGTTTCACTTAGCATCAGTTGATGTAAGTCTCTCCAAGCCTCTCTGTATTTCTCCTGTTGGTCATTTCTTATAGAACAATAATATTCCATAACATTCATATACCATAGTTTACCCAACCATTCTCCAATTGATGGACATCCATTCATCTTCCAGCTTCTAGCCACTATGAAAAGGGCTGCCACAAACATTTTGGCACACACAGGACCCTTTCCCTTCTCTAGTAGTTCCTTGGGGTATAAGCCCAGTAGTAGTATGGCTGGGTCAAAGGGTATGCACATTTTGATAACTTTTTGGGCATAATTCCAGATTGCTCTCCAGAATGGTTGGATTCTTTCACAACTCCACCAACAATGCATCAGTGTCCCAGTTTTCCCACAGCCCCTCCAACATTCATCGTTATTTGTTCCTGTCATCTTAGCCAATCTGACAGGTGTGTAATGATACCTCAGAGTTGTCTTAATTTGCATTTCTCTGATCAATAGTGATTTGGAACACTCTTTCATATGAGTGGAAATAGTTTTAATTTCATCATCTGAAGATTGTCTGTTCATATCCTTTGACCATTTATCAATTGGAGAATGGCTTGATTTCTTATAAATTAAAGTCAATTCTCTGTATATTTTGGAGATGAGGCCTTTATCAGAACCTTTAACTGTAAAAATTTTTTCCCAATTTGTTACTTCCCTTCTAATCTTGTTTGCATTAGTTTTGTTTGTGCAGAAACTTTTTAATTTGGTGTAATCAAAATGAGGAACTGGTAGAGTCTGATAGAGACAATGATAAAGATTCCTCTGGACAAGAACCCACCATCCCACCCTTCTCTTCCCCTCAGCTGAACAAAGAAAGGACTAGATGTAGTGAGGATTTAGAATCTAAAGAGTGAGTGCACTACTTTGAATCCATGCCAAACCTGTGTCATCCTCCATAGTGCTCCATCTAGACATTTCTTTCCTCTGATCAGTAATAACTCCCTTCCCAGAAAAATCTCAAGCCCTTCAGAGAAAGAGAAGGGAACAGACTAGATGGTTTCAAAGGTCTAATTCCAACATTTATTCAGCACACTTGAGGGGAAAAGAGAAAGATCAGGGACTTGGGAGGGGGTAGTTAGAGGTATCAACTGAAGTATGGAAAAAGGAGTCACTGTGGTAGGGATTGTATTGAATAACTTTTTGGTCCCTGAACTTCATGTGGAAAGGAGGAAGTGCCACATTTCAGGTCTAAAGTGTTGAGACATCAAGTAAATGTCACAGTATTGTCTCTGAAAGAATTCAAGCTTACTTGCCAATTCCAGCAAAGACATTTAATGACATATAAACACTTAATGGGTGGGTCAAGCTCCCCAAAGGACTCAGCAGCTTATCTAAGCAACAAAAGGATTTTTGAGTAAATGCTGCTTATTGCAAGAGAATATATATAAATTCTGAGGTTAAAGGAGGAATTTGGTAACGATGAATGTTGGAGGGGCTGTGGGAAAACTGGGACACTGATGCATTGTTGGTGGAGTTGTGAAAGAATCCAACCATTCTGGAGAGCAATCTGGAACTATGCCCCAAAAGTTATCAAAATGTGCATACCCTTTGACCCAGCCATACTACTACTGGGCTTATACCCCAAGGAACTACTAGAGAAGGGAAAGGGTCCTGTGTGTGCCAAAATGTTTGTGGCAGCCCTTTTCATAGTGGCTAGAAGCTGGAAGATGAATGGATGTCCATCAATTGGAGAATGGTTGGGTAAACTATGGTATATGAATGTTATGGAATATTATTGTTCTATAAGAAATGACCAACAGGAGAAATACAGAGAGGCTTGGAGAGACTTACATCAACTGATGCTGAGTGAAACGAGCAGAACCAGAAGATCATTATACACTTCAACAATGATACTGTACGAGGATGTATGCTGATGGAAGTGGATTTCTTCAACATAGAGAAGAGCTAATCCAATTCCAATTGATTAATGATGGACAGAACCAGCTACATCCAGAAAAGGAACACTGGGAAATGAATGTAAATTGTTATTTTTACCTTCTGAATCCAATTCTTCCTGTGCAACAAAAAAAAAAAAAAAATTCGGTTCTACACACATATATTGTATCTAAATTATACTGTAATATATTTAACATATATAAGACTGCTTGCCACCTGGGGGAGGGGGTTGGGGGAGAAAGGGAAAAAATCTGAATAGAAGTAAGTGCAAGGGATAATGTTGTAAAAAATTACCCATGCATATGTACTGTCAAAAAATGTTATAATTATAAAATAAAATTAAAAATTTTAAAAAAAAACCCATTTTACAGATGGAGAAGCTGAGGCTTAGGGAAAAAAAAAAGATTGAACCAATGTCACACAAGTGGTCTGAGGAGACTTGAGCCAAGATTCATCTTAACCTCAAGTCTGGGGACTTTTGCCATAATACTATGCCGTATCTCTCATTAGATGTTCCATGAAATAGGTAAAACATCCATTAAATATTCCTGTCAAAAGGTTTGGCAATTGTCAATGTTGTAAAATTAACCTATGCATATATCTGGTAAATAAAAGCTATTAAATTAAAAAAAAAAAAAAAAAGGAGGAATTTGGGGAAGTCCTAAAGCCTTGATGGAAGTAGACATGGGATTATATAGAATGCAAACAAAAAAGTCTACTTAAGCGAGTATTCATATATGATTATGATGTTGTAACTAGCATAGGTTCACCTAATGATGGCAAAAAAAGGGAACTGGGCAGGCATTATGTCGAGAAAAGATTTATTGAGATTGGTATTTCAGTGTCCTGTTCTACATCCTGTTGTTGCTACTTTCTTATTGGTTGATTTCCATGGTATGTCTAAACTAGATGGTGTGGTCACCAGGGCAGGCTGACCTGTTTTTTTTATTTCCTATGATTTTTCTAGGATTTAGTGATGGGGACATCAATTATAATTACCCTTGTATATGTTCTCTTCCCAAAGGAAAACAATATTTATGAAGCCCATACCAAGCACTGTGCTAACTACTTCACAAATACTATCACATTTGTTCCTAATGAGGGAAGTTAGTGTTCTTGTTATCTCCATTTTACACTAAAGGAAATGGAGGCAGGAAGAGTTTAAGTGACTTACCCATGGTTATACAGTTAGTAAATGTCTGAGGCTATATTTGTGCTATATCTCCCTGACTCCAGGTCTATTGTTCTATCTCTACTTTGCTACCTAGTCTCCTCTACCTCTACTTAGATTAGGATAGATGTGCTGAGCAGGAATCAACTTTACAAATTTCCACTCTCAGATATAGTTACCTCTCATTTGATGCTGGTGCCAGTCAGGTACAAGCCAGGGAAAAGGGGCCAAAGAGGCTGCTTGATCAGCCATTCAATACCACCTGTCTAAGAAATGGTGAGTCCAACCAATATCATCACTCCTTTCAATGAAAAAGAGCTATCTTCCTAAGGTTCTAATTTTCCAATAGAAAGAGCTAAGGCTTATCCCCCCAAATCTTATTTTCCCCATCTGGGAAATATCTCCCAAGTCTTATGTTTTCCCCACTTAATAGCATTTTTCCCAGTTACATATAAAGATAGTTTTCAATATTCATTTCTGCAATATTTTAAATTATAAATATTTTCTTCTTCCTATCTTTCTCTCACCTCTCCCCAAGATACCAAGCAATTTATATAAGTTTTACATATATTATCATTTTAAACAGATTTCCGTACCAGCCATGTTGTGAAAGAAAAATCAGGACTAGGGGGAAAAATCTCCACCAACTCTAATGAAATGTGAGATGACTCTCACCATTCACCCTTTCCCAATCCAGGTTGTTGAAGTCTGAAAACAAGAATTACTCCAAGAATGTAGAGGGCATTATTTCATTATTAAACAAATGCATTACATTGAGAGAAGCTTAGAAGCTGAAATCCTTTTTTGTAAGACCATGCTACTTGTATAGAGAAGCCAGATGGAAAATCCAGCACCTTCAACAGCTCCTTTAGTGTATCTGCTTGACTCTAAAGTGGCTAGGAGATTTCTAGAACAATATGACTACATTAAAAAAAAAAAACTTATTGTTTTCTATTTTCTATTCTGATGAGACATCCTGTGAACAGAATGAGAGCCATAGCATATGAAAAGGAACAGTACCAAACTTAATAGACTGAGAATGATCAAGATAAAAACAGAGAGAGATGCAAAGACAGAGACAGTGAGACAGATAAAATGAATGAAACCAATAGATTGAGAGAGAGAGCAGAAACCAAGTATCAATGGGAAAATAGAGAATGAGATAAGATTTTTGATAGAATTCACAAACAGAAGAAATAGTAAAATAGATCAGAAGCAAAGAGATATACTGAGGATAGGTATTGCACATACAAAGAAGGAGAATCAGTAACTGTAACGTGCTCTCCTGGCAGTTACAATTACTAGTCTGTCCTAGACCCAACAGAGTACCTTTAACCACTGTCCTTTGCAGTGTGAACTCTACCTGGCTCGCCTCCTCTGAGGCCTTCAAAGGTCTCTGGCCACGATCTCTTGAATCTATAGTTTAATAACTGGTAGCGCACTCAAGAACAGCCACATGTAATCTTAAAAGCCTTTATTATACCTACTCACATAATGCCCTAACTGATGCCCTGACTTGTTGGTTCCCGAGTGAACACCTGGTCTGAAGACCCATGGGTTCACTACCAAAATCCTTACCTCTTTTGGCTACCCATCTCGGCTTGGCCACCCAGGCTAGGAAACCAGGGTGAAGAGCGCCAGGTTAAAGAGGGCGGTTGCTGCCTGCAGTGGGCTTATAAAGGACCTGTGAGGTCACACACACACACAGCCAATCAGCGAGAGAGTCACCCATTACGAAGCTATCTCATTGTGGCCAAGATCCCACCCAAGGGCAGTCCTAATATGCACAGAAATTACTTCTGGGCCTCAATCTCCCAATGCACTGTGTCTGCCCATTTAAAGGGCCCTTACAAGTAACCAAAATAGAGAATCATATCTTAAACAAAGACCTAAAGATAGATTTTACTTGTCATTGTATGAGAGGAGGGTTCACAAGAGTGAAAAGGAAGGATAGTCTACCTAGGGAGGGCTGATGGGCATAGCATGTGGAGACGAAAAAGAACAAACTTCAATAACCTCCTGGTTGAGAAACAGAGTTGATTCTTTTCTTTTCACTCAGGATAAACTCTGGATGTTTTGATGGATGAAAGATGTTGAGAGCTCATCCTGGGGAAAGAAGAAGATTTCAGGGAATTCTCAATTTCTCTACAGAGAAGCTTTTTTAGTGTCACTGACTGCTCTAGTATTATAGCAAAGTGTATCATATGTACCCTTCTCAGAATAATGTTTTTAAATAAATAAGATACATGATTCTATACATAAAATCAATTACATTGAAATGAAGTGAATAATTTTTTTCAATAAAATTCATTAAGCAATCATTCCCTAGAGAGAAACATTGGCAGCAATTGGGATTATATTCTCCCGACCTTTGTCTCTATACAGGTTTGTAACTATAAAATCCAAGATAAATGGCTATTGGTTCTATTTGTAAAGTTTTCCAGGGATGGCAATCCTTTGATTCCTTTGAAGAACCACTTTCTGAATCAAATTACTCGGATACTCTGGAAGTTGATCAGTGAGTTATGTAATGTGAATTAAACACATCTCCCTTGAACAGAAAGGATTCCAATTCTAGGAAGTTCCCAATATGATAAAGCAAATATAGTCCTTGTCTGCAGCAAACTCTCTGAAAGGGAGAGGCAGGAAACAAAATGTTTTTGTACTTCAGTTTTTGCTATAGTTACCAAGTAAATATCCCTCTGCAAAATCTTATTGATATAAAATGATTAATTGGTATTGGGTTGATGGTAACCAATAAAATGAAATTACAAAATATTAGCTATGGGGGGATGGAAACCAAATGGGAGCAATAGGAGCCCAAAACCCAGTGTTATGCCCTACAACTGTGAGGTAAATTCTGAAGACCAAACCCATCTGGTGATTTACACAGTCTCCCTCATTAGCATGGATGCTCCTTGAGGGAAAAGACTGTGTCTGCTTTTCTTTGTGTCACTAGTACTTAGGGCATATAACATATAGGAGCCTGGCATATAATAAGCACCTAATTCATGCTGGGGGACCTAGGCCCAGTGGATAGAGTGCTGGGCCTGGAGTTAGGAAGACCCCTTCCCTGAATTCAAATTGGGCCTCAGACACTCTCTAAAGGACTCTGCGTAATTCAGTTAACCTTGTTTGCCTCAGTCTCCTCATCTACAAAATGAGCTGGAGAAAGAAAAGGCAAACCACTACAGTATTTTTCTCAAGAAACTCCAAAAAGGGTTACAAAGAGTCAGATGTGATTGAAAAATGACTGAACAATAAATACTTGTCAACTTGACTTCACCTAACAGAATAACAAGTATAGGAGCAACATCAACTGAGAGTGTTACTGGAGATCATCTTTAAGCATTTTAACCATGTCTTCTCTGCCTTTAATTCTGATGTAGTTCTGCCTTTGGGAGAGATTTCAAATGGACAGAAAGGCTGCAAATAGTCCACTGAGCTGATGGCAGATCTCCCACTACTTTCCTCCCTGGTGGTGAAGTACACAGCCCTGGCTGCTATACCTCTGGGAGGAAAGTCAGGAGCTTGTGTGGCATCTGCTGTTTCTCTGTGAGTCTTAGTAGCCTGGGGTTAGATATTTAGAGCCACTGTATGTCCAAGAGCAATTTCAAGCGGTAACAATGTGATGCACAGATTCAGCTTCTGGTCTTCACAGTGAGAATCAATTTCTTTCATTGAGAAAGATGCCTAATAAGCATGACAACTGAAATATCAACTCCCTCATTTTAGAGATGGGGAACATGAGATTACACAGAGGTGACTTCTCCCAAAAATTTCCCTGAGAATTAGACATATGTGACAATATAAGCAAAAATTCAGAGATGAGAAAGGACAAAGCTTTTAAAGTGAAGCGCCCCCTGTACAAAAGGATTTGGGATGGCTCTAAGGAGCTTGTTGATAAAGCTGGTTGGGTAGAAATCTGTTTTTGTTGTTTGTTCTTCTTTCTCAGATGATCAATGGCATCAGGAGGGCCATGTCTTGACTTGCAAGTGAATCAGATTTAACAGAGGGAGAAGTGAGCAAGGTCATCAGCCTCACTCTCTCCTCCAGACATTGAAGTCCAATGCCAAGACACAGGTCAAGATCACTGGTGATGGACCAGCATACACTGGGAGACCTTGATCTTTTTAAGCTCAGGTCTTTCTCAGGTCTCAGGTGGGATGAGGCAATGCCCATTCAGTGATTAATGGCTAGGTATGAATTCAGGCAAAAGTCTGCCCAGTTTGTCTTCACACAAAAAAATTCAGTCTCAGAGAAGAAGGCCCTCAGAGATTCTGGCCAGAAGATAGAAATTTTTCATTTGTTTGCCTCTGATGTCTAAAAATTAAGGGTCATGCCTTTAAGAAATAGTGTTAAAGGTAAAGACTTTGTTCAGAAAGTCTTATAAGGGATGAGATGCACTATGCAGGACGGTGAGCCATCCAGATACGCCTCTTGGCTTTCAAGAGTCACTGAAACCATAGTGGAACTACTGATATTTGAATTTGGCTGCAGCTGCCACTACTCTACCTGATACTTGGAGGGGAGCAGCCTGAGACCAAGACAAGAGCCCTGTCTGGACAGACCAGTCCTGGTTGAAGTTTCCATTTGGGAGAATTAAAAGAGACACTTATTTGCCTGCTCCTGCTTCTCTTCCCTCCTTGCCCAAGAAAACATAGTAAACACAAAACTTACCATTTCTTCACAGTATGTTAATACCTCCTACCTCTCTATCTTTTGAATTAACAGAATATTTTCTCTCTTGTCCAGTAGCCCCACATATTCCGTGGGGAGATAGAAACAAGGAGAAAAGAAAAACAAATTACCTCTAACAGTTATGTACAGCCAAGTAAAACAAATTCCTTCCTTGATTGTATATATATATATATATATATATATATATATATATATATATATATATATATATATATATATATATATATAAACAACTATGTTTCATTTTGCACACTAAATCTGCCACTTTTCTGTCAGAAGGTGGATACTTTGCTTCATTGTTATCCTTCAGAACAGCTGATCAGCAGTGTTTTTTGTAGTGATCAGAGTTCTTACTGTTTTTAGAGTTTCTTGTTTTTATAATGCTCTTATTAACAAATAATTGCTCTTATTAATTGTACATATTTTCTCCCTGTTTTGCTCATTTTCTTCTTTATCAGCTTATACAGTTCTTCAGAATGATTAATTTGTAAGATATTGATGGTGTAGTATAAATTGTTTTGGTCCCTCCCATTTATCTGCATCTATTTATATAATTCTTTACATATCTTTTCAAAATCATGTATTTCTTCATTTCTTATAGCACATTCATCTACTGCAACTTATTCAGTGATTCCTTTTTGGGGGCATTGATAGATATCCTTTTAGTTTTTGGGATTTCTTTTTTTGGTGGATAGAGGTGCCATCACACATAAAAAAATCTGCTCTAAGTATTTTTTTTTCTGTCTTGTTTTTTGTCTGGTTTGTTGGGGCTGTGGAAGTGCTGGAGCCATCTGCACTATACTATGCTCCACTCTAACCAAGGTGTGACAAAACTTTCCTGTCGACCTCTATGTTGTAAATTAAGGGTTCCTTACTGGTAGAACCTATAAAAGAAGATTCTATCCACCTCCAGAAAAAGAACTGAAAAATAGAAATGTGTGTAGCATGGATGTGTGTGTGTGTGTGTGTGTGTGTTATGTGTATGAAATGGTGCTTTTCTCATAAAAACCATTTGGTACTGGCTAAGAAATAGACTGTTGATCAGTGGAATAGATTAGGTTTACAGGACAAAATAGTCAATAACATAGCAATCTAGTGTTTGACAAATCCAAAGACCCCAACTTTTGGGATAAGAATTCACTATTTGACAAAAACTTCTAGGAAAATTGGAAATTAGTATGGCAGACACTAGGCGTGGACCCACACTTAACACTGTACACCAAGATAAGATCAAAATGGGTTCATGATTTAGGCATAAAGAATGGGATTATAAATAAATTAGAAGAACATAGGATAGTTTATCTCTCAGATTTGTGGAGGAGGAAGGAATTTGTGACCAAAGAAGAACTAGGGATCATTATTGATCACAAAATAGAAAATTTTGATTATATCAAGTTAAAAAGCTTTTGTACAAACAAAACTAATGCAGACAAGATTAGAAGGGAAGAAATAAACTGGGAAAATATTTTTACAGTTAAAGGTTCTGATAAAGGCCTTATTTCCAAAACATATAGATAACTGACTAATTTATAAGAAATCAAGCCATAATCCAATTGATAAATGGTCAAAGGATATGAACAGACAATTTTCAGATGATGAAATTGAAACTATTTCTACTCAAATGAAAAGGTGTTACAAATCATTATTGATCAGAGAAATGCAAATTAAGACAACTCAGAGATACTACTACACGCCTGTCAGTTTGGCTAAGATGATAGGAAAAGATAATGAATGTTGGCTACCTTCAGCAAATTTCCATCCACAGTGGAGTAAGGATCTTCTTCACAATTTCAATGCAGAAAAGAGTGCTTCTGGTCATTTACAGACCACAGCACAATTCTAAGCTCATACCACCTTGAAAGAACTGAAAACTTACAGGTCCCAAGAAAAATCTTTCAGAGCAGCTGCACAAAAACCTTGAAGCTTGGGAAAGTACACCATTCATCCTGGAAGCAGATCCCTACATTGAGAGACGGAGAGACGAGAGATGAGAGAGAGAGAGAGAGAGAGAGAGAGAGAGAGAGAGAGAGAGAGAGAGAGAGAGAGAGAGAAAGAAAGAAAGAAAGAAAGAAAGAAAGAAAGAAAGAAAGAAAGAAAGAAAGAAAGAAAGAAAGAAAGAAAGAAAAGAAGAAAAGAAAGAAAAGAAAGAAAGAAAGAAAGAAGAGAAGAAAAGAAAGAAAAGAAAAAAAAGAAAAAAGAAAAGAGGAGAGAGGAGAAGAGAGAAGAGAGAGAGACAGAGAGAGAAGAGAAGAGAGGAGAGAGAAAGAGAGAGAAAGAGAAAGAGAAATAGAGAGAGATAAACAGAGAGAGAAAGAAATAGAGAGAAATAGAGAGAGATAAACAGAGAGAGAAAGAGAGAGAGAGAGAAACAGAGAAAAAGAGAGAGAGAGAGAAACAGAGAAACGAAAGACAGAAGCAGGCAAAGACACAGAATCATAGAGACAGAGACAGAGAGACCCCCAAAATAAGCAGAATAGTGGGAAGAACACAGCTTGGGAGCCGGGAGATCGGATTTTTAATTCCAACTTTGCCACATACCTATCTCTGTGACCTTGGGCAAATCATCCTTCTCTCAAAGACTCAGTTTCTTGCATTGCAAAATGATAATAGCAGCTAGCTATAGTGTATATAGCACTTAACATTTTGAAAGGCTCTTCACAAATATTATCTCATTTCTTCCTCATCCTTACCTCACAGCTAGGGACCATTATTATCTTACTTGGGTGGCTCCAAAAAGTGAGGTTGAGAATGGTTAGATGGTTTACCTAGGATCCACAGAACTAGTAAGTTTCTAAGGGGGGCTTTAAACTTATGTTTTCCTGCCTCCAAATCCAGTGTTCTAGGCATTTATTGAGTTAACTAGCTGCAAAAAAATGAGAAGAGGACTAAATTATCTCAAAGGTTCTTCCACCTCAGACATACTTTGGTTTTTTGCCATTGGAGTACAGTGTCTGTATATAGAATGGGGTGGGGGATGGGAATAGAGAATGACTTTCCTGATTCCTTCTCATCATTTGCATTGTTTGTATGGATCAGGGACTCTTGTAATAACCAAAATAAAACTGATTACAGCCATGGGCCAGGATTTGTCCAATTGTTTATGCAGTCAGCCTGAACACCAGAAAGGTACCAAGAAGTTCTAGAGACAGTTTTTGGAATATTCAGAACAGCTTTTACAATAGTATACTCTCACCATGGGCATCACCTGCTTTACTAAAGTCCTAAAGCTTCAGCTCCCCCTGCCTCCTATACCATTTGATTCCCTCAATTATACCATAGCCACATCTCATGGATCCCACAATCCACAGATTCAGAGACACAAATCCAACTTCTTATATTTTCATTGAAAAACAGGGGCAAGGATCTTGTCATGGATAAGTCTTAGTGTAATCGTATACAAAATAGGAAATTCTATCTGCCCTGTCTACATCACGAACAAATCACATAAGAGCTATGCAATCATTGTGTAAATTGGAAGGAAACAACTTATAGAGCGAAACCCACAGAGCGACAAAGAGACTGATTTTTGATTTAGCTTTATTAAGCCTGCTTCAGGGATGATGATAGAATTCTGTGGCTCAGCTTCTGCTGGAGCTAGGGGAGTGAGGGTCAGGACTGCCTGCAGGGTCTGGATAAAGGGAGAGGCAAATGAGGCAGGAGCAGAGAAGCTTCAGCTGATGGCGTGTCCTGTAAGAGAAGAAAAGGGATAGGTGGGAGCTAGGTCAAAGGCAAAGGCTCTCCCAGTTAGTATGATACCTTGTCCCCTTCTCCAGAGACTGCTCATATTCTTTTCTAAGGGATCCTGATCCTGGCCCTAAGAGTTCTGCTGCTGTAACATCACCTCCCTCCTTCTCCCATCCCTTTTATTGCCTACTTCTGGAAGGCATGTACACACACACACACACCCCTACAGATGGCTGCATTCACACTCCCCCTCCCCGCCACACACATACATTATACCCTCCTTGCCCCAATCTGGAGAAGTTCAGAAATTGGGAGCTTTTGGTACCTGAGAATACTATAGCAGAACCATCTACTGCAAGATATCCACTCCATCCTGGTAGAATCGCTGATCCGCCGCTCTCTTCCCATACCTGCAGAGCAATGTGGGAAATACATCCAGAGCCAGAGCTGTCCACCCCCTGCCCCCACCTGTGAAGACCTGGCTCACACGAACAAACATAATGTCACAAATTCAGACATACTCATTAGACACAGAGAGATCCCCTGCAGCCTAAGCCCTATCTGGCAGAGAAAGCTGGGATTTGAACTGTTTATTTGGTAGAGAAGTGAATTGTTAAGTGGAAGTTTGTCTCCAGGATCAGAATCAATAAGAATTTGTGGGTTTTTTCCCACTGTGTCTGCATAAATTTGGTCACATTAACATGAAGTCTCACTGCTATGAAAAGTAGTCCATAGTCACATTTATTCACATACATCTAAGAGCAAACTCTACATATCCCCAGAATGCAAAGTTGGAAAGGACCTCCATGAGTACCCTTGCAGCCCACCCCTTTGCAACAAACCACCTAAAGCCTCTTCTTTCCAGCCTCCTGTCCAGGAGGAACTTACTGTCTTCACTACCTCACATTTATGTCTGCAAAACCAGAGAGCCCAGCTCAGTCTGCACTGACCACTGAGACACTTACGCACCTGGGCCGGGTGAGCCTATCGATATATCTTCGCATCTCAGCAGCATACTTGGCCATCTGCTCTGGGGTAGCATCATCTCCAGGGTAAACTGGCTCCTGGGGAGCCCTCTGAGCACTCAAGAGAGCCACACAGCAGGAGAGGAGCAGAAGAGAGAGCCAATATCGAGGGGCAGCCATCTGAGGAACAAAGGATGAGAGAGAAGAGTCAGAAGGGAAGGCCAGGGGAGGAAGCAGAAGAGAAATGGAGAGAAAGAAGAAAAGGAAAGGGGAGGAGAGGGGACAGAGGAAAAAAAGATGTTAGGATAAGGGAGAAATGAACAGAGCAAGGCAGAAGAGAACAGAGAAAAGGAAAGAAACAGCTAAAAGGAGGGACAGGGAAGAGAGGGATACAGAAAGGAGAGGAGAGGGAGACAGAGAAACAAAGAAAGAGATAAGCAAGAGAAAGAGGTAGACAGTCCAGAACAGAAATTGAGAGAGACAGAGATGAGAAAGACAGATACAGACAGAAAAAGACACAAACAGAAACAGAAAGACACACAGAGACAGAGAGAGAGAAAAGAGATACAGAGAAAGACAGAGACAGACTAAGAGATGGGGAAAGAGAGACGAAGAACAAGAGACAGACCAAGCCAGAAAGAAACAGAGAGGGAGCAATGCAAGAATGTTCCAAATGCCAAGAGAACACCTGGCAAACTGGATACTCTATGATCATTCCAAGGAGAGACTAAGAGCAGAACTGCCAGTCCCCTGACTCCTCTGATATCTCACTCATCTTCTCCCCTCAGCTCCCATCCAGCCTCCCTCCCCAAAGAACTTCTTACATGACCAGGGCCTCCATTATAGGACAACACACTCGTGCACGCACCCTCCCTGTCTCAGGGGTAGAACATAACTGCTTTGGGTCTTTATCCAGGACACTGAAATCCAAAGAGCACCAACAGCATTTACTGGCAGCCCTTCAGCAAGCAGGGTGGAAACAACTGAACTAAGTTCTCAGAGAGCAAGAATAATTTGTTAAAAACAGAAAGCAGCAAGGTAGCCCAAGCCCACTTCCAAAGATAATATGCCCCAGAGGGCCCTGCTCATCGAGCCCTCAGACACGAGTCTCCCTAGTGAAATGGCCTTGAGGAGTCCCAGTAACTCTGCCCAACGTCCTGGCATTCTGCCTTGTGCATTCTTCCTCAACAGGGCAGGACTCTCAGTTGTATCCCAGTGAATTGGTCCTGAAATTCATCTGGGGTTTGCGTTATGGAGTTTGTCCTCCATTCCACATTTGCTAGTTTGGGCTCTGCCTCTGGGTGACCAACCCCGCACTTGGTCAAAGCAAGGACTGACTGACCCATGGACAACGGAAGGCTGAGAAAATGGTACAGCCTCCACTGTGCCACACGGCAACACAGGCACACAGCTATGTATGCACAGAGTCAGACATACTCGGGGGTATATGAACATACCTGGGCAAACTTCCTCCAAAAGACTGGCCACTCACCCCCAGGAGTGCCTAGGGCATGTCTCCTTTCTGCTACACAGGGCACCTCGTGTCAGAATTGGGCCCCTGGAGGTCACAAGGGAAAACCTCCAATCCCACAGCCTCAGCCCTTCCTTCTGTAGAGGGGCACTTTATAATCACGTTCCCACATATAAATCTCGTTTGGTCCTAACTTGCATCAGCCACTAAGTTCCAAGACTCTTTCCTCTGTGTCAGCCTCCAATGCCCAATTGTGATCTCTCAAAAGCCTTCCTTCCCAAGTGGTCTATTACACCCAAGGGACAGAAGTACCACCCCTCAGTGTCTTCATCCCTGTGCCCACTTGCCTTGAGTCCAAGAAAGTGAATCAGTCTAGTGGGTCAGGAGCTACTAGTGCCTCAGACCAGATGGAGTCTTCCCCACAAGCCATTCTGTCCCTCTTATATTCTTCCCTCTCTGCCTGCCTCCTCAAAGTCTCCGCCTCCTCACCATCATCCCTCTCCTTCACTAACATCACCTCCTCCAATGCCCCGCCAAAGAGGCGGTACAGCTGGAAAAGGGCAAGCAGTTGTTGGGACAATAACTGAATCCAGATGACATCATTCTCCTAACCCTAACCAGCCTCCTGAAGAAGGTGTCTTCTGCTGGGAACAGAGACATTTTTACATTTTTCTACACAATAACCCTGCTCACTGTTATCACCCAGCCTCCTCTCCTCATCAGGTCACTGGATTCAGATCCAGGGGTTATGGGTCTGGGGGAGAAGAGGAAGGAAGGCTTACTCATTCTTCCCTGTGACTGTAGATTTATCTTCTCTCATCACTCTTGGGAACCCCATAGTTACCAATATAGGGAGGATCCCAATACTGATTCACCATAAAGCAATAAGCTCTCCTATGGCTGCCAAAAGTAGCATTGGATTATCTTGTTGCCTTCATCCCAAAGGGAGAAGAAACATGAAATAGAGAGGAGAAAGAAAGAACAATGGTTAAGGCATTGGGGAAGAAGAAGGGAAGGGGAGAAGGAACCAGAGGAGAAAGGGGAAGAGGAAGAAAAAGAAGAAACTCCTGGACAGATGTCCTGAGGACATTCCCACTGACTAACACTGTGCAAGAACTTCATACATTCTTGGGGAACTGAATTGAATGAAAATTTCTGAATTCCAGCATTTTCCAGGTCCAGGCTAACACAAAGTCTTGCAGTATTAAAAATGCACCACGAGGAGGAGCCTTAACTCAGTGCTAAACGCCCAAACAAAGCCAGCCTGACAATTGAATCAGGTAAAACAACTTTAATCTGAAGAAGATTGAGGGCCCCAGATTAGCAGGGAGGAAGCCTAAAACTAAAGGAGAAGTGTCAACTCAAGTTTTCAGTTAATTCTTGGAAAATGTCTGATAACCAAACTAATAGAAATCATATAATTAATCTCAATTGTTCCAGAAAAGGCATTTGACAAAATTCAACACTTATTCCTATGAAAAACACCAGACAAAATAGAACTTTCCTTAAAATGAGCAGTAGCAGCTACTTAGAACCATCAGCAAGCATCATATGTAATGCTGACAAATTAGAAGCACTTCTAATAAGATCAAAGGTGAAACAGGGTTGTCCACTATCACCATTACTATACATTATTGTATTAGAAATGTTAGCTTTAACAATGAGAAGAAAAAGAAATTAAATAATTAGACTAGGCAATGAAGAAACAAACTTATCAGTCTTTGCAGATGAAAAGATGTGTACTTAGAGAATCCTAGAGAAGCAACTAAAAAACTATCAGAAACAAAAACTTTAGCAAACTTGCAGGATGCAAATAAGTCCATCTAAATCATCAGCATTTCTATATGTTATCAACAAAGTTCAGCAGTGAGAGATACAAAGAGAAATTCCATTAAAATATTTATAGAAAATAAAAAATATTTGGGAGTCTACCTGCCAAAACAACATCAGGAACTATGTAAACACAATTACAAAACATTTTCCACACACATAAAATCATATCTAAACAATTGGAAGAATTTCAAAAGCTCATGGGTAGACTGAGCTAATATAATGAAAAATGACAATTCTACCTTAATTAATAGACTTATTCAGTGCCATAGCAATCCAACGCCAAGAAATTACTTTAGAGAGCAAGAAAAAAATAATCACAAAGTTCACCTAGAAGAACAAAAGATCAAGATTTTCAAGGTAATTAAGGAAAAAATGCAAATGAAGTTGACCTAGCTGGTCCAGACTTAAAAATTCATTATGAAGCAACGGTCATGAAAAACATTTCTACTGGCTAAGAAAGTAATTGATCAGTAGAATAGGTTAGGCTCACAAGACTCAGTAGTCAATGGCTATAAAAATCTAATGTTTTATAAACTCAAAGGCCCCAGCTTCTGGGATAAGAACTCAGTATCTGACAAAAATTTCTGGGAAAATTGACAAATAGAATGAGAGAAACAATGACCAACACCTAACACCCTATACAAGATAAGGTCAAAATGGGTACATGATTAGACATACTATAAGCATCACTTATAAGTAACAAATTTTCTTTCTTTCAGATCTGTGGAAAAGGAATTGCAAAATGGACAATTTTGATTATATTAAATTTAAAGGGTTTTATACAAACAAAACAAATTTAGACAAGATTAGAAGGGAAGCAGAAAACTTGGGGGGGGAATTTTACATCCATTAGTTCTGTTAAAGGCCTCATGTCTAAAATAGAGAGAGAATAGACTGAAATTTATAAGAATATAAGCATTCTCCAACTGATAAATGGTCAAAGGCTATGAATGGACAATTTTCAGATAAAGAAATTAAAACCATTTCTGTTCATAAGAAAAAATGTTCTAAATGACTATTGATCAGAGATATTCAAATTAAGACAGCTCTAGGTACCACTGCACACCTCTCAGACTGGCTAAGGTGACAGGATAAGACAATGATAAATGTTAGAGGGGATGTGGAAAAACTGGGACACTGATGCATTGTTGGTGGAACTGGGAACTGATCCAACTATTCTAGAGAGCAATTTGGAACTATACCCAAAAGGCTAGCAAACTGTGCATACCCTTTGATTAAGCAGTGTCTCTGGGCCTGTACCCAAAGAAATCATAAAAAACGGTAACCCACATATGCAAAACTATTTGTAGCAGCCCTTTTTTAGTGTCAAGGAACTGAAAATGGATGGATACCCATCAGTTGGAGAATGGCTAAATAAGTTATGGTATATGAACCTAATGGAATATTATTATTTTATTTAAAATGACCAGCAGGATATTTCAGAAAGGCCTGGAGAGACCTATGTAAACTGATTCTAAGTGAAGTTGAACCAAAAAATCATTGAACACAGTACCAATAGGATTATGTGTTGATCAATTCTGATAGACTTGGCTCTGTTCAACCATGGGGTGATTCGGGCCAGCTCCAATAGACTTTGTGATGGAGAGAGCCATCTGCAATCTGAAAGAGGGCTTTGGGGAAAGAATGACAACATCGTGTTTTCACTTTTTGTTGTTTGCTTGCTTTTTGTTGTCTTTCTCATTTTTTATCTGATTTTTCTTGTGTAGAATTATAATTGTCAAAATATGTGTACAAGAATTGCACATTTTTATTATATATTAGATTACTTATTGTCTAGTGGAGGGATGGGGGAGGGAGAAAAAATTTAGAACACACTAACTTTACATAGATTTTAAAAACAAAAGGCTATTATTTGAAAAAGAAAAGAAAAGAAAATGTACAAAAGGAAGGGCATTATACAATGGGAAGGACTTGATTTGATGCAGTTTGATTCTGGTTTTTAAGAAATTGACCCCGATCCTCTAGGCTCAGTAAGTGGCAAAGTAGGGAAAGGCAAAGCAATAAGCATTTGTTAAAAGCCCAGAACTGTGCTAAGCTTTTTGTACATATTATCCCATTTGATCCTACAACAAGTCTGGGAAGACAATGATATTATTAACACCCCCCATTTCACATTAAGAGAAACTGAGACAAGAGGTTAATTAACTGGCCACAGTCACATACCCACTAAGTATCCAAGGCTACATCTGAGCTTATTCTTAGTTACTTCAGACCCAGAATTCTCCCTATACCTTGTTCCATCTATTAAAATAGATACATAGGGTCTGGACTAAAAGAGATCTGAATTCAAATGCTGTCTGAGTAAATAGCTGTATGAGCATGAGCAAATTCTTTCTGTTTTTCTCAATTTCCTCAACTGTGTAAAATGAGTTTCATGTAAAATGGGCATAATCATAGCATCTATTTCTCAGGCTTGTCGTGAAGAGAAATTAAGATTATTTTAATTGCTTTGCAAACTTCAGGCACTATGTGAATACAGTAAATGTTACTATACTTTCTATTATATAATGTGATTATTCTCCTCGGGACTCTTCAAACTTCTCATTGGAAAGGTATCCTCCTTAACCCAGCAAGAATGGCAAACTACTCAAACATGGCAGCCAGTGCAAATGCTGGCCTGAATGAGCTTGAAATTGCTTCTCAAAACCCACTTGCCTCTTCGGCCTTGGAATTCTTTCCTGACTATAGGTGACCAAATGCTAATCCTGAGATGGACACTTTGTGACTTCAGGAGGTTGGGACCTAAAAGGACACATTAGAGGCAGCAACTAAGCTGACCTCTCTCAACATTCCCTTCCCAACAACTTTAGAATACTGTTCCTCATACCACATTTTAGAATGGCAGGGCCAACAAAAGATAAGGATGGACATTTTTCTGGACTGAAAAAATTTGGAAAGTCTGAAGACTTCCAGGGTGGAGCCCTACTCAGAGCACAAACATCCAGTGGCAGCAACAGCAGCAGAAGCTTGGGGAGCTCTCAGTCCAGAGATGATTAGGGAGTCACACAACTGGCCAGACAGTGATTACAGGTGACCTGGTGCTGGCTCTGGGTATGGCCAGCACTGATTGGCAACCCTGTTGCACATACACAGTTCCGAGTGGTACTTCCATGACAAGAAGAGCATACGTGATCAGTCCCAGGAGAGCAGGGATCCTGGTCACAGTTCTAGGGCCAAGAGGAGTGCTGTGTTTGTAACTACAAGGGGTAGGTTGTCCTGGCTGGGGAAAGACCAGAATGGAGACCTGAAGAACAATGACCATATCTCTCCCTAGATTAGACACCACCTCAGAAGCACCAAAAACTTGCAGACAACCCTCTGCAAACTTACTCTGAAAACTGCAGCATAAAAGTCTGAAGCCAGAGCAGTGGGTCCTCCCTATTCCAGATGAACACAGTCCAACTTTAATATAAAATGCAAAGAACAAAAATACATGAGAAAATTAGCAAGCAAGTAGAACAGACTCTTGCAATGATCCACATGAATGACAGTGACCTGAACTAGGGTGGAAGCTGTGAGTGGAGAAACATTAGATGATCTCTTCTCTAACTCTCCCTCCCTCCCACCTTTGATCTACTTTCTTCTTAAGCAGCTTCACAACCCTGGATCACACCCTATGCTGCCCCTCCTTGGATCTCAATCTCATCTCTGCCCCACCTCCCCCCACCAGCTCTCAGGAATCTGCTGCCATTCCCATTCTTCCTCCTCCTAGACCTTCCACTCTTATTCTGTCTGCTCCCCATGCTGCTTCTCTAACTGGGCCTTCCATACTCCAGCCCCTCTCAAACTTCAAAGGCTCATTCCCAATAGGTTTAGGGCCTCTGGATTGCTCTCTTCCATTTTCCTCTCCTTCACAAAGTCTATGACTACTTATCCTTCTTTGCTTCCCCTCAGCGCTCCCCCCCCCCCCATTCCCCAAGCCCTGGTTTTTAGAATTTGATTTTACTTGAGTCTGGTTTTCTCTTATTCCCTGAGATGTGGGCAGGGGTCTTCTCTGCTCTGTGTGTTCACTGAGACTAAAGTCTGTGAATGCACTATCAGACTGAGAGTTCTCAAAGGGAGAAATAGTGTTTGCACCCATTAGAATGGAAGCTGGGGGTGAGGAGGGAAAGGGAGAATATTTGCTCTTATTAGAGGAGAGAGCTGCATCTGATCTTTATTTACTCAGATTTATTCCCCTCCTTTCCCTTTTGAAAGCAGGCTCTGCCCCAGGGCATGCTGTATGCCCCTGGTCAGCTGCCTGACTGAAGGTGACCTCAACATTCTCTCATTGGAACTGGGTCCCCACTCCTTCAGCCTGTTTAACAGTTCTGGGGTCTCTCCTTCAGAATGGACACCAAGGACCAATAAAAGACTGATGGAAGGAGCAGAAAGGAGACAGACATGTTGTTTCTATGAAACTTGCTTTTTATTAAGGAGCCAGGAAACAGTCACTTATACCCCCCTGAAGATGCAGAAATGGAGGACTTAGAGCTCACTCAACTGGAAGCCCTCAGGTGCTCCCCCGAGAGTAGGAGGTTCAGGTTCAGCAGAGCAGGGAGGCCTGGCCAGGTGGGACCCTCTCTGGTTTGCAAATGAGATCCCTCAGAAGTTGGAACCATGAGGAAAGGTAAAGCTCTTCTCACCTGGAAGAGAGGAGGGAGAAGAAGGAAGCTTCTCAGTCATGATTTAGGGGATGTAGGTAGGACCTGGGGGGAGGGAAGCACTTCTCAATTGAGGAATGGATTACTATCTGAGACTGTCCAGAGGAGATTGGGAAATATGGAAGGCAGAAGTACAGAATCCTGGTCTTGGGAAGAGGAGAAATGGAAAAAGGACGGGGAGTCTCATAAGGTGGAGCGAGTGGATTGACCCCATCTAATTCCAAGGAGACATGGACCAAGTCTTACCTGCCTTCTATTTCCTCTTTTGCTTAGCCCAGCACACTTTCCACATTGCAGTTACTTAATGATTGCTTGTGGAAGGAAGGAAGAGTCTAGAAAACTTGCAGGACTCCTTCAGAGGTGAATTGGGAAAAGAAGGCACCAGTCTTTCAACAACTCTATATGAAATCTATCTTGTGTAAGGTCCAGTGCTAAGTGCCAAAGATTCCAGGCCCTGCCCTCAAGGAATTTTCCATCTAATATACTGTGGTGAGAGGAAGTGGGAGGAGAAAAGAAAGAGAAGGGGACGAATTTACCCAGTCTTCTGCTTCTGGTTTCCCCTGCTGTCTCACACCCCATCAATTGCCCAGGCTTCTGCATCCATAATGTCTCTCCTCTGAGGTTCGTAGCTGAAACAAAAAGAGCCAGGTGAGGGGACAGGTTAATGCTGGGCTGGCCCCTCACTCCCGTCTTCACATTGGGAGGCTTGGTTGTGCTCCCCTGGGTGGAGGAGATCTTGGGCACAACGGTTGCCAAGTCAGAGAGTGACAGATGAGAATAGAGGGGAATGAGGAGATATTAGAGGTGACCTCAAAGTAAGTCCTTCCCCATCCCATCAGCCAAGATGTTCCTCATCTGCTGTGGGCAGGAGAGAAGCCCTGCAAAGACATGGAGTGCACAATGGATGTGCAACATTTACCCACTCACACCACACATACACACACACACACACACACACACACACACACACACACACATAAACACCCACTTCCCGAATACACAACCTCAAAGCCTCACCGCTTCCTTATTTCCTGTAAATAAAGGCGACGGAAGTATTCTGCGCGCACCTCTGGAGAGGCATCGTCACCCGGGTATCCAGGCAAGGGGATATTTTCTTCCCCACAAGTCTCCTGGCAGGACAGCAGAGCCAGTATTGTGACAGCCAACATCATCCATGGCTTTAGATTTCTCATCATCTGCAAAAGGGAGAGATGGCTAAGCTGTCTCCCCCACCACATCTTACCCTTCTTCTTCCCAACCCCTTCCCATTCACCTTCTCAAAGGCCCTCAGCAGCACCCAAAGCATTTTAGGATTCAGAGCTGGAAGGGACCTTGGAGTCCAACCCTCTCATTTTACACAGGAGACAACTGAAACTCAGGACGGATTTACCCAGGGTCACATAGGCAAGAACACACATTTAGGCAGACTTGGAAATAAACACCTAAATGTACTCACAAACATCCACACATTAACTGTTTTCCCAAGCCCAGCTTTTACATTTGCCAGGTGTGGGTTCTGATTGACTGGCCCACCTTCCCAACACTACCCTGGCTCTTCCTTGACCTCTCCCTACAGAATCCTGATTACCAGAAGAAAGGAGAAAACCATGAAAAAGGAGCCAGCCAGAGGCTTTGTTGGGGCCTTCTTCATCCATTCTTAGCACAACCTTGCTAGGCCCTGGTAGCATCCTCCTTATTCCCTCCTCAGAGGTCAAGACTCTCAGACTGGGGCTCTCAAAAAACCATCTAGATCCTCCATCCCCAGAACACCCCGTTCTCCCTTAAGTCTCCCTTCCTCTTGCCTCTGTCTGCCTAATGGGGGAGTCTCAATCCTGGATTCTTCCTCAGCCCCACCTTCTCCCATCACTCTTCTGGTCTCCCACTTCTCACAGCCAAGTGTCTCATCTAAGCCCCCTCAGTCCCACTCTTGGTCTTCCTCAGTTTCCCTCACTTTCTTGGATTGAGTAGTCTCCTTTTGCCCTCCCTTCACACTGCCCCCAAACTATCCCTTGCTTGTACCTTGCTGAAACAGTCACTGTATCAATATCAATATCAATATCAGAGTTTGGGAGCAAGAGGCAGATATAGCAAGGAAGGAGTTGGTGTAGGGGTTTGAGCTGTTTGCTGGCCCCAGATGACTCGCTCCTGGGTTCTTGTCCACTGGGCCTCCTTTTATAACTGCCTGGCAAGAAGGAGAGGGAAAGGACAGTGAATCACAGAGGAGGGAGCAAAAGACAGCATGATCAAGAAAGGGAGCCGTCCCTTCTTCCCAATCCAACAGGATTACCTGACTTCCTCACTAACAAAGACAGGACCAGGTGAGGTGAGGATTTACAATCTGTAGGGTGAGTGCACTACCATGAATCCATGCCAAACCTGCCTTTCCACCACAGTTGGCCATCTAGATAATTTCCCCCCCTGATAATAATAACTTCTTTCCCAGAATGATCTCCCACCATCAGAGAAGGAGAAGGAACAAGAACAGAAGGTCTCTAAGGTCTCATCCCAACGTTTGTTCATCATAATTGGGTGGGGGAAAGAGAGAGAACAAAGACTTGGTGTGGAGTACTAAGAGGTGTCACTGAAGCATGGAAAAAGGAAGGTCTTTTGGTCATCATGGTTGGTAACTGGACTTCATGTGGAAAGGTGGAAGTGCCATGTGTCAGGGGTAAAATGTCGAGTTATCTGGTAAGTGTCACAGTGTTTTCTCTGAAGGAATTCAGTCTTACTTTCCAACTCAAGCAAAGGCATTTAATGACATTTAAACACTCAATGGGTGGCCAAGCTCCCTGGAGGATACAGCAGCCCAGTCAACCAAGACAAGGATTTTGAAAGAGTCAATGGTGCTGATTCCATGAGAAGATATAGAAATTCTGAGGTTACAGGAGGAAATTGGGAAGGTCCTAAAGCCTTGATGGAAGTTATATATGGAGTTATATAGAATGCCCACTCAAGGGATATTAATGTATGATTATGATATTGTAGCTAGCATAGGTTCACTCAATGAGAGCAAAGAAGGGGAATAGGGCACCATATTCTCAGGGGAAAGGTTTATGGAGATTGGCAATTCAGTGTCCTGTTCTACATCCTGTTGGTGCTACTTTCTTATTGACATACCATTTTATGGTATGTCTAAACTTGATTATGTGCTCACCAGGGCAGGCTGCCTTGTTTTTTTGTTTTGGGGGGGGTTTTTGTTTGTTTTGTTTTTTGTTTTGTTTTTGTTTTTGTTTTGTTTTGTTTTTTCCATTTCAGTGGTTTCTCTCAGATTTGGTGATGGGACCATCAATTAAAATTCCTTTTGCACATGTCCTTTCTCCAAAAGGAAACTAATATTTATAAAACCCCTGCCAAACACTCTGCTAAGTGCTTTACAAATATTATCATATTTGTTCCTCCTGAAGGAAATTAGTGCTCTTGTTATCTCCATTTTACAGTAAAGGAAACTGAGGCAGAAAGAGTTTAAGTGAGTTGCCCATGATCATGCAGTTAGTAAATGTCTGAGACTAGATTTATACTTAGATAACCTTGGCTCCAGGTCTCTTGTTCTATCTCTACTGTACAAAGGAGCCACTTCTAATTCTGCACAAACTGGGATAGGTGTGGGGAGCAACTTTACAAATTTTCTTCTCCCACATATAGTTGCCTCTCAGATGATTCTGGATTCCATCTGGTACAAGCCAGGCAAAGGGGGCCAAAGAGGCTGTCAGTGATTGGAATCCTGCCTGGTCGGCCTTCAATACCACTCACCTAAGGAATGGTGAAAAAAGGTTTTGGGGAGTTCTCAGTTCCTTTAAGGAGGAGGTTCTTAAGCTCTTTAGTGTCATGGACTCTGGCAAAGTTTATGATATGGACCTTTCTCAGACATATAAAATCCATGGATCTATAAAGGAAATCAATTACATTGAAATGAAGTGAATAAAAATTTTTTTCAGCCACATTCATTAAATATTCATCCCCTAGGAGAAACATTAGGAACAATTGGGATTACATTCTCCAGGCCTCTTTCTCTGTCAGGTTTGTGAGAACAAAATCCAAGACAGGTAATAACTATTTGTAAAGTTTTCCAGGAATGGCAATCCTGTGGCTCTTTTGAAGTATCACTTTGTAAGTCAAATCCCTCTGATACTCTGGAAGTTATTCTTTGTCAGTGACTTGTGTAATATGAATTGAACCCTTTTCCCTTGAATAACCCTAGGTTCTGGGATCTGAGAAAGGATTCCAATTATAGGGAATTCCCAGTCTGATAAAGGAGATGCAGTGCTTCTCCTGAGCAAACTCTCTGAAGGAAGAGACAGGAAGCAAAGTGTTTCTGTACTTCAATTCTTGCTATGGTTGCTCAGTAAATATTCCTCTGCAAAAGCTTATTGATGTCAAGTAATTGGTTTTTGGGTAATGGTAACCAATTAGATGATATTATGAAGATATTAGTTGATTCAATTCTATTATAGGGAAGAGAAGGAAGCCAAATGGGAGCAAACAGGAGCTCAGTCCCCAGAGTTATCCCCTAGAACTGTGAGGTAATCTCTGAGGACCAAACCTATCTGCACCTGTTAGAATTGGGAGATTACTCCTAGAACCCTATAACTATACTCTATATGGTTCAGCATACACTAGGAGACCTAGGCCTTTCTCAGATCTCAGTTTGTATGAGGCAATGCCCATTCAGTGACTAACAGCTAGGTAAGAATTGAGGCAAAATGTTGCCTAGTTTGTCTTCAGAAAAAAAAAAATCAGTCTCAGAGGGGAAGGCCCTCAGAAATTCTGACCAAAAGACAGAAATCTTTTATTTGTTTGCGTTTTCTGTCTAATATTTAAGGATTATGCCTCTAAAAGACAGTGTGAAAGGTAAAGGCTTTGCCCTGAAGGAGATGTCTTGTGAGGGGTGAGATGCCCTTGGCAGGAGGGTGAGCCAGCCAGACACCCCTCTTGTCTTTCAAGAGACACTGAAGCCTCAGTGTAAGGGAGGGGAATTGTTGGTATTTATTTGAGTGGTCTCTGGAATTTGGCTGCAGCTGCCACTACTCTACCTGAGACTAGGGGGGGAGCAGCCTGAGACCAAGACAAGAGCCATGTCTGGACGGACCAATCTTGGTTGAAATTTCCATTTGGGAGAACTGAAAAGAGACACTGATTTGCCTGCTCCTGCTTCTCTTCTCTCCTTGACCAGGAAAATATAAAGTCTGCCTGTTGTTAAGAGTGTGTTTATGTCTCCAGTGTAACCAGTAAAAACGCGTCTTTTCCCAAGTGTGTAGCCTGATGAAGACCAAAAATAAGTTTCCACTGACTTGTCTCTGGGATTAAAAGTTAGCTTGAGGGTGTTTGGAACCATCCCAAAAGAGAAAGATTTGTTCCTGTGGGCTATAAGAAAGGGTGTAAGAATCAGGGAGCTGGGGGATTACAGGTGCCATAGTCAGGGGTGAATGGGCAGCAGCTAAATCTGCAAATTTATTCCCCTTGGCTTGAAGTAAATCTCCCTTCTGCTGTCCTTTACAAAATATGACTGAAACCTCTCTAGGTTTGTGGACAGCCTGTAGTAGCTGTAGAATTTCTCCTGCATATGTAACAGGAAAATTCTTTGCTGTCAAAAATCCCCATTCTTTCCATATAGTCCCATGAGCATGCAAAATAGGAAAAGCAGATTGGGAGTCAGTGTAGATGTTCACTCTCATTCCTTTCCCCAGTTCCAAACCTCCGATTAGGGCAATGAGTTCAGCTTTCTGGGCAGAAGTCCTAGGGGGCAGCGGTTTAGCTTCCTAGGTGCTATTGAGGGTAAACCTCCCACTAGTAAGGCACTGATGCCCTTTGGCTTCTAAATGCTCTGGTGCCCTAGGGAAAGTTATGAGGTTTGTTCAATTTAAAAGACTATAGCAGCCACTGCTCTAAGGCACAAAAGCCATTCTAGGTAAACCAAGTCCACTTCCTTTGAGAAATAGGCAACTGAGCCCGGTCTTTTATCTACATACAGAGTGATAGCCTGGGCAGGGGCAGAAGTTAGTTTGGCTTTTAGGGTAAAATTAAGGGGTTTTATGGCTGCATCTAGGAAAGCCTCTCAGGTGGGATTGCAGATCAAGAGAAGATTGCAGTTAAGAGACTCCAAATCTCTTAATTCTTTAGCCCCTGCTAAAAGTTTGTGCTTAAGAAATTTCTCAATCCTGTCTAAGGCTGAAGTGGCTCACCTGGGAATTCCTTGGTCCCAGACAGAGGAATCTATTTTCTCCCAGATTTCAGAGAAAATATGGGAGGGCTTTGAAAGCAGCACAAAAAGACCACCAGGAGATCTGAGAAGAGAAAATTGGATCCCCAATTTCACCATTAAATCACACCCCAATAATGGAGCAGGATAGCAGAGAATAATAATGAAAGGAGTGTTTAAATAACAGATCTCCAAACTGAAAAGGCAGAGGGAAAGTCTGAAAACAATTCTTAAGTTTCCCTTCAATCCCCATTATTTGGAAGGAGGGGCAAGTAAGACCAGGATATAAAGAGTTAGAACTGAGCAATGCACTTGGATAATGAAGCACATGAGACTTATTGCCAATTGGACAGTTCCCTATTAACTTGTTTGAAGGTTGACCCTCCCCAGCTGTTCTGTGCTGACTTGATTGGTGGGACAAAGGGGGAAGTGACGTGTGTGGGAGGAGGAGGAGGAGGAAGAGGAAATTGGGACTCTCACACTCAGTCTCTGTGGTGTTTGAGGGAGGAAGGTGTGTGTGAGATTGCTAGCCCTAACCCCCTGACCTTGACTGTAAGAGATCAAGAATAAAGACGTTTAGTGATCCTGACTCTGGCTGATTTCTGGGAAGATGGAGTTCCAACATTTTGGCGTCCAAACATGGGGCCGGTACCCTGCTTCCACCGAAGTCCTCTGGTGACCAGGAGATTAGGTGAGTATTCTAATAGAAATAAGGAACTTACCTTGTTAAGGACTAAATCAGCAATCTCTAGTAACTGAGATGGGGCAGGTGTTAGGTACAGATATTCCCTCGGCCTCAGCTGACCCTGCTCCAACCCCAGCCCCTGCTTCAGCCTCATCTAGAAATGCTATAGAGGATATAATTAAGATAATTGACGAGAAGAGTTTACTTGTTACCAGCCCACAAATGGATAATCTCTTAGACTCATTGAATCGCACGTCCCCTTGGTTCTTAAAGGAAGAAAAACTAAGTGTAGATAACTGGAAGCTAGTGGGACTTGAAATGAAAGAATTTTACGCAAAAAATGGTTCTTGTTCAATTTCTGCAGGGGTATTTTATGTATACAATGTGATTCAATTAGATTTAAGCTATCGAACAAGTTATAGGAGAAGGAAAAGTTCTAAAAATGAACACAGGAGGAAGTGTGAGGAAGGAAAGATAGAAGAGAAGCAAACTCAAGACCTTGCCATAGAGTAAGGGGATTTGAATGGGGAATTAGGGTGTGTTGACTCTTATTATCCTGAAGAAATTTCAACCCCTCCTACAGAGCAGATTATTGATCAGCCCACATCAACTCCACCTTCAGGGACAGAGGGAGGAGGAGTAGTGAGAGGGGCGGTAATATCATTGGAACCTCCCCCCCAGCAATCACCAACCTCCATAACTAGATTGCAGAAAGGTCTTATTGAAGCAAATGAAAATGGAAAAGAAATAGATACTGATTTCAAACTTCAAATTTTTGCCGTGATTCAACAGCATAATTCTGCAGGCCAAGAAAGTAGAAAATATGCTCCTTTTAATATGGATGTCCTTAAAGACCTGAAAAAAACTTGCACTCTCTTTGGGGCTACATCAAATTATGTTACGATGTTAATACACAATTTGGCTTATGAAGCCTTAACTCCTAGTGACTGGAAAGTCATTGCAAAGTTATGCTTAGAACCTGGACAAAACTGTGGTTTTCTGAATTTAGTGAGCTCTGTAGGATTCAAGCCCCACAAAATAGTCAAAGTGGAGTAAATACTTCAATCACCTGTGACCTACTAATAGGTGTAGGTTCTTATGCAGATGCTTCAGCACAGATTAATTACTCCATAACAGCATTTGAGCAAATTTCTGCTGCTGCTATCAAAGCATAGGCTTCTCTCCCCAGTAAAAACTACAAGGGTGAGATCTACACAAAAATTATACAGGGACCAAATGAACCCTTTGCTGATTTTGTGGCACGTTTGCAGACAGCTGTCATACAGACTAATGGAGAAAATGAAGTAACAGACACTTTGGTAAGGCAACTTGCTAGAGACAATGCCAATGAGGTTTGTAAAAGGATTATACTAGGACGACTACATAGGGATGCTCCCTTAGAGGAGATCATAAGACGCTGTGCCACAGTGGGCACAAATACCTTTTATAGCCAGGCTATGGTGCAGACTTCCCAAGATCCCAACGTAGGAAGACAGGGTCCCTTTTGGCAAGGGACTTCCAGAGAGACTCGTCAATGCTTTCAATGCGGTAAAGTAGGGCATCTGAAAGCTCAATGTTGGCATAGAGACAGAATGAGAAAACAGGGTGGGAGAACAAGACTCAAAACCCCATGTCCAAAATGCAACAGAGGACTCCATTGGGAATCAGAATGTAGACTGATTCAGGGAAACGGGATGAGGGGCCCAGCTCCAGGGCCCCGGCAAAAAACACTTGGGGCATGATGGCAGCCAATGCCACACCCAGAGAGTGCCTCCAAGTGCAATACCCAGACATGACCAATCAGCCAGGAAGCCATCTAATGAGAGAAAGGGATTACACAATCAGTCAGCCAGGAAGCAACATGATGGGAGAAAGGGACTACAGTTAGGGAGGATAGAGTCGTATGCAGCTGGGACAACTGAGATATCCCCTGGAGAGGTGAAATCTGTTCCTCTCCAGCCTATGGATCCTTTGCCTCCAGGGACAGTAGGCTTGACCATTTCACCTCCTGAGAGTACTTACAAGATAGTGTTCATTCATACACTGATGTAGGAAACTGGGGAATATCCCAGTCACTAACACAGGTAGACAATGTGTGACTTATCAACCAGGGGAAGTAGTAGCATCGGGTTTATTGATACAGACTTCTAATAAGCAATCTGGTGACAGTCACCCACGTTCTGACTCCAAGCAGCAAAACACAGGAATATACTGGATAGTAACTGTGACAGCTGACTGACTTATGCTCACCATCTACATAAATGGCATACCATTAGAAGGACTGGTGGGCACAGGTGCAGATCGCACAGTCATTAGAGGTGGCAACTGGGCCAGTCACTGGCCAAAGACTAAGGCAGACACCTACATGTCTTGGAGGATTAATAGTAGCTAAAGTTAGTGCTACCCCTTTAAGATGGGTATTTGAAGATAAAACAGAAGTTTTTACTCCTTTTATAGTTGAAGAAAATCCCCATCAATCTATGGGGAAGAAACATTTTACAACAATTAGGGTTAAAAATGAGTACTTCGGTTTTTTAGGCAGGGCTGCTCTTGAAGGCCTGCCAACACTTTCACCTGTTCCTATCCAGTGGAAAACTGATACACCAGTGTGGATAGAACAGTGGCTCTTAGGTAGCGATAAAATTCAGGCCTTACTAGACATAGTACAGGAACAACTTGACCAAGGACACTTACAACCTTCTCTAAGTCCTTGGAGTTCCCCAGTATTTGTTGTAAAAAAGAAATCTGGAAAATGGAGGATGTTGACTGATTTAAGAAAGGTAAATGAACAGATGGAAACTATGGGATCTCTTCAACCTGGACTTCCATCTCCTACTCAGTTGCCTAGAGTCTCTGTGGGTTATAGACATTAAGGATTGTTTCTATTCTATCCCTCTAGATAAGGAGGATATGAAAAGATTTGCCTTTTCAGTGCCCAGCGTTAACTTAGCTGAGCCTTATAAAAGATATGAATGGACAGTTTTGCCACAGGGAATGAAAAACAGCCCTAGTATGT
Organism: Sminthopsis crassicaudata; assembly: GCF_048593235.1. Taxonomy (NCBI): domain Eukaryota; kingdom Metazoa; phylum Chordata; class Mammalia; order Dasyuromorphia; family Dasyuridae; genus Sminthopsis; species Sminthopsis crassicaudata. Next base: position 344,900,915 of record NC_133620.1, on the reverse strand, counting down.
GTTAAATGTATGTTGCTGCTGCTCTTACTCCAGTAAGAAAAGCATTTCCAAAAGTAATGTTATTACATTAAATGGATGATATATTGGGATGTGCACCTGAGGGACAAATGTTAGAAGCATATCTACAAAAGACCATAGAAACAATAAGGAACTACAAGTTGCATATAACTCTAGAAAAAATTCAAAGGCATGTTCCTTCTCAATATTTAGGATATGAAGTATATCCTAAGGTGCTTACAGTACAAAAACTCTCCTGAAGAACAGAGAAGCTAAACACCTTAAATGATTTCCAGAAATTGATAGGAGATATCCAATGGATCCATCCAGTGTTAGGCTTGACTACCTATTAATTACAACCATTATATGACATTTTAAGGAGAGACAGCGCTTTAAATTCACCACGCCAGCTTACAAAAGAAGCTCAAGAGTCTTTGAGACAAGTTGAATTGGCTTTATCCAATGTGGCTGAAAGAGTCACTCAAAAACCCTTGGAAATATCAGTTTTTGCTACACAAGAGGCCCCCACAGCAGTCCTTCATCAAGGAGACAGTGTGATAGAGTGGGTGAACCTCCCAGCACAACCAGAACAAAGCCTTATTCCTTACCCAGTGCTTGTGGCTAGAATTTTATTAAAGGCCATTAAACGAGCAATACAGTTACCTGGGATAAGACCTGACAAGATATACACCTTTTATACTAATGCACAAGTTAATGTGTGCTGTGAAACCTTCCCAGAGTGACAAATTTTATTAGCCATGGCTCCAAATTTTGCACACGGGTCTCCATTAAAGATAACCAGACTATTACATAATTGGCGATGGATTCTTGAAGAAAAGGTTTCTAAAGTTCCTCTTAAAGGACCAACTATCTTTACAGATGCATCCAAACATAATATTTGTGCTTTATATTCTCATGACTTAACTATAAAGAGAGTAATTAGAACTCCTTTTCAGTCCACTCAGCAGAATGAATTGTATGCAATCATTCTAGCTCTTGCTTATTATCCAGGAGACATAAATATAAAATCTGATTCAGCCTATTCAGTAGGTGTGGTACAAAGAATTGCCACAGCCCAAATAAAATTTGTAGCCTCCAATATATATCACCTCTTTAAGGAACTTCAAGAGTGAGTGAGAAAGTATCCAGGTAAGATTTACATTTTGCATGTCCACTCCCATAGTGGACTTCCAGGTCCTATTTTTGATGGTAATTCAAAGGCAGATAGCCTTCTAACCATGTTGGCCAGTACTTCTTTATTTCAAGAAGCACAAGAATCTCATTCTAAATATCATCAGGCTGCCTGAGCGTTACGTTTACAATTTGGAATAACAAGAGAGGAAGCTAGGAGCATAGTAAAAGCTTGTACAGCTTGCCTTCCTTTCCGTGCTCCTACACTCCCTCCAGGGAAGAACCCTTGTGGTTTGAGACTTAATAAAATTTGGCAAATGGATGTGACCCATTATAAATCTTTTGGTCGTCTATCTTTTATCCATGTCGTGGTAGACACCTTTTCAGGATTCACATTTGCAATGCCAGCAGCAAAAGAGACACCCCAAGTGGTCACTGAATTCCTTATACAAGCATTTGCAATTATGGGTGTGCCACAAGCAATAAAAACAGATAATGGACCTGCATATACGTCTAAACATTTTGCACACTTTTGTGCACAGTATAAGATTTTATATACCACCGGCATACCCTTTAATCCTCAAGGGCAGGCAATAGTAGAGAGAAGAAACAGATATTAAGACACTCCTCCAAAAACAAAAGAAAGGGGGAGCCATGGGTAACCCTAGAGAACTTCTAAATTTAGTTCTCTATACCATTAATTTTTTAATTTTTGACAAAGATGCACTGGCTCCAGCAGACAGGTTTTATAACTCACCAGAAGGGCAATGTCCAGTGCGAGCAGCTCCACTGTCTTTAGATAATCACCAGGTCATGTGGAGAGACCCAGAAAGTGGTGAATGGAAGAGACCAGATAGGTTAACTGCTTGGGGGAGAGGGTTTGCTTGTATCTCCACAGATGGAGAAGGAATCAGATGGGTGCCAACAAGCCATATTCGCCTTGTCCATCAGAGAGAGAGACGGAGCAGACCCTTGAAACAAAGGAGAAGACCTAAGAAACATCGGGTGGTTCCATTGCTGACTGTGCCCACCACTGAAAGAGCCTGGCAGTTATGGCGTTTGACTCATGGACATCAAAAACTGTTGGACTTGAAAATCCTCAGAAATCATTGGATTCTCTGAGATGTGATAAGACCATTACAGGACTTGAAAACCCTCAGGAATCACTGGATTCTCTGAGACATGATAAGACTATTGTAGGACTTGAAAGTCTTCAGGAATCATTGGATTCTCTGAGGCATCATGAGACTATTGTAGGACTGAAAGTCCTCAGGAATCATTGGATTCTCTGAGACATCATAAGACTGTTGTGGGACTTCAAAACCTGTAGGGATCATTGGACTCCCTAACACGTGAAGCAATGGACAATAGATTGGTTTTGGACTATCTCTTGGTTGCTGAAGAAGGCGTATGTGTGACTGATGTTTGCATACCCTCCTTCTCTAGGACTTCTGGAAATCTTTTACAAAACCGTATTGATTTATATTGTTTGTTATATCATTACTTGCACGTACAATTCCTGTTTGTTACACCACATTGAGCCTGAACTGACTGTGGGGAGAGTCACCACTAATAGCCTCTGCGTTATTGCTTTGTGCTTGTGTAATAACTCCCATGCTGATGGGTTTGTGATGTCTCTAATAAGGCCCTTCAACCCAGAAACCCGCTAGCAATCCCCACTTCCCTTTGGTGCCTTTCATCTCCCTTCCTGAGAAGTCAATGGGGGGGTGATCACCTCCTTTTTGGGGTTCTCACCTCCCTGAAAAGTCAGGGATGGCACGACCACCTGTGGTCTAAAACAAAAGAAAGTGGGAGATGTAAAGGGCTAAAACTGAGCAATGCACTTGGATAATGAAGCACGTGAGACTAATTGCCAATTGGATGGTTCCCTATTAACTTGTTTGAAGGTTGACCCTCCCCAGCTGTTCTGTGCTAACTTGATTGGTGGGACAAAGGGGGAAGTGACATGTGTGGGAGGAGAAGGAGGAGGAAGAGGAAATTGGGACTCTCACACTCAGTCTCTTGTGGTGTTTGAGGGAGGAAGGTGTGTGTGAGATTGCTAGCCCTAACCCCCTGACCTTGACTATAAAAGATCAAGAATAAAGACGTTTAGTGATCCTGACTCTGGCTGATTTCTGGGAAGACAGAGTTCCAGCACCAGAGTGCCAGAGCAAGAAGGAAGGAGAAGTCCCCATAGCAAAAAGAAATTCAGGGGTCTTACCAGCCACATCTGGGGTTGGACTGTTGGGGTGGAGTGAGGGGGAACTTGACCAAGCCCCAAACTCCTGTCAGAGGGCAAGGCATTGGGGGAGCAGCTTGTCCCCTGTAGGCAGTCTCTCCTCCATTGCCTCTCCTGGTTGCACTCAGGCCAAGGACCAGGGAGTTTCTTGGCCAGACAGTTTTGGGCCTGATGGCCCTGTCCATGATACCTGAAGCACCATCTCCTATGTTTCCTGGAAATGTCAGCAGCCAAAATACAGGACTGTTCTCCATTTCTCACTTTAACTCTGTGTCTTTTTCCTCTGCTGCAGTTTGATCCTTATTATTAGACTCCAAAAGCTGTTTCTAACAGCTGAGTTGAAGAAGTTTGAGGGCCCAAATCTGTCTTTTGCTGCTTCCTCCATAAATCTGGGGCAGATTGTTTAATATTAACATCTCCCCAGGAGAGATCAAATTGGAGGCCATTGGCCTTAGAGTACTCAATAAACTTGGTGGGGTCCTCAGAGTGATGGCCAGGTTCTTCCTTAGTCTGGGAGAGATTTGACATTGAAAAAGGCACCTCTACCCTGAGTGTCCTTCCCTGACAGTCTGCTGCTTCTTCCAGGAGGCAGAGTTAGAAGGTGTAGCTGAATTCGGATCCTGAGGAGGACAAAAAGGGTTCCACTCCCTGTATCAAAGGGATTGAGGAGGGGACTGGGAAGTTTCAGGATCTGGTTCAGGAGGTAAGGGGGACAGAGTTGAGGAAATCTTGTCAGACATAAGGTCCTGTCTTTGATAAGGAGGTGGTTTTGAAAGGGATTCACTGGCCTCCTGATAAGGACTGCATAGGGGTACCGAGGAGGGATCCTGTGTCCCCAGAGAGCAAGAAGGAGGGGGGTATTTGAAGGTTGGTATCTAATTTTGATTTTTCTTCAGAAAATTTTAACAGCATCCTGCAGTACTGTTTTAATTTAAGTTTTTTTAGTTTTGAGAGCTTTTCAGCCAAATTTGTCTCTGTTTAAGAAATAGCCTAAGGGAGAATCCTTAGGAATAGAAACAGAGGTAGATGTCTCTTTTTTGCCACAAGTCTTAGATTTTCCCCCAAATTCTATAGCACCTCATTCTCCTAGGCGTCACCAGAGAGGGAGAGAGGTGATAGAAGTTCCCTCGTTAAATGCTTCTGTTAAAAATGCAGGAATTCCCAGTTTAGGCATCCTAGAACAGCTAATGGTGTGACCTGTAAGAGAAGAGATAGGTGGGTGTCAGGTCAAAGACAAAGGCTCTCTAAGTTAGTATGACACCTTGTCCCCATCCCCAGAGATTTCATAAGGAACCTGATCCTTCCCCTGAAGGTTCTTTTGCCCATCCAACACCTCCCTCCTTTTTCAATCCTATTTATTGTCTGCTTCTACATGGCACACACACACACACACACACAGGCATGCATGCATGCATACCCCTCCCCTACCACATACATACTCTATATTCTCCTTTCCCCAATCTAGAGAAATCCAGAGACTGGGGACTTTTGGTACCTGAGAATACTACAGCAGAACCATTTACTCCAAGATATCCACACTGTCTTGGTAGAATCACTGGCCTGCTGCCCTTCTCTCATATTTGCAGAGTAATGTGGGAAATACATCTAGAGCCAGAGCTATCCACCTCTTTAAGACCTAGCTCAGACACAGACAAATATAATCTCAGGAATTCATAGTCTAATGACATAGTCTAATTCATAGTTATTAGACACCCAGAGAGATCCCTTCCTTCCTTTCTGAGAATGCCTTCCTAAGCCCTATCTGGCAGAGAAAGCTAGGATGTGAAATGTGTATTTGGTAGAGAAGTGTGTTTTAGGTAGGTGGTTTGTCTCCAGGATCAGAATTAGTAGGAATTTGTGGGGTTTTTCCACTGTGTCACATTTGGTCACATTAATGTGAAGGCCTCACTGCTATGAAATATAGTCCATTGCTCATATTTGTTCACATACAAGCAAGAGCAAACTTTAGATATCCCCAGATTTGTAAAGCTGGAAAGGATCTCCAGAGTACACTTCCAACACACTCCTTTGCAACATCCCACCTAAAGCCTCTCCTGTCCAGCCTCCTGTGCAGGAGGAACTTCCTATCTTCACCACCTCACGTTTCCATGCTACAGAACCACAGAGCTCAGACGAGTCTGCACTGACCACAGAGATTCTTACTCACCTGGCCTACTGATATATTTCCAGAGCTTGGCATTGTACAGGTCCATCTGTTCTGGAGCAGCAGCATCTCCAGAGTAAACTGGCTTCTTTATATCTCCTGAGCACTCAAGAGAGCCGCAGAGCAGGAGAGGAGCAGAAGAGAGAGCCAATATTGAGGGGCAGCCATCTGAGGAACAAAGGATGAGGGACAAGAGTCAGAAGGGAAGGCCAGGGAGGAAGCAGAAGAGAAATAGTGAGAAAGAAGAAAAGGAGAGGGGAGGAGAAGGGAAAGGAGAAAAGAGATGTCACGATATGGGAGAAATGAACAGAGCCAGGCAGAAGAGAATGGAGAAAAAGGAAAGGGAAGAAAGAGGTGAAAGGAAGGAAGGTTAAGGGGAGAGAGAGAGAAAGAGAGAGAGAGAGAGAGAGAGAGAGATGAGGAAGAGAAAGAGACAGACAGAAAGAGAAATACACAGAGAGAGAGAGACAGAGAGAAAGCAATGCAAGAATGTTCCAAATACCAAGAGAACACCTGGCAAACTGGATACTCAATGATCATTCCAAGGAGAGACTAAGAGCAGAACTGCCAGTCCCCCGACTCCTCTGATATCTCTCTCATCTTCTCCCCTCAGCTCCCATCCAGCCTCCCTCCCCAAAGAACTTCTTACATGACCAGGGCCTCCATTATAGGACAACACACTCGTGCACGCACCCTCCCTGTCTCAGGGGTAGAACATAACTGCTTTAGGTCTTAATCTAGAACACTGAAATCCAAAGAGCACCAACAGCATTTACTGGCAGCCCTTCAGCAAGCAGGGTGGAAGCAACTGAACTAAATCCTCAGAGAGCAAGAATAATTTGTTAAAACAGAAAGCAGCTTTACTACTGGGCTTATATCCCAAAGAAATACAAGAAGGGAAAGGGACCTGTATGTGCCAAAATGTTTGTGGCAGCCCTTTTCATAGTGGCTAGAAGCTGGAAGATGAATGGATGTCCATCAATTGGAGAATGGTTGGGTAAATTATAGTATATGAATGTTATGGAATATTATTGCTCTGTAAGAAATGACCAACAGGAGGAATACAGAGAGGCTTGGAGAGACTTACATCACATGATGCTGAGTGAAATGAGCAGAACTAGGGGATCATTATACACTTCAACAACAATACTGTATGAGGATGTATTCTGATGGAAGTGGATATCTTTGACATAGAGAAGATCTAATCCAATTCCAATTGATCCAATGATGGACAGAAGCAGCTACATCCAGAAAAGGAAAACTGGGAAACGAGTGTCAACTGTTGGCATTTTTGTTTTTCTTCCCAGGTTATTTTTGCCTTCTGAATCCAATTCTTCTTGTGCAACAAGAGAACTATTCGGTTCTGCACACATATATTGTATCTAGGATATACTATAACATATTTAACATATATAAGACTGCCTGCCATCTAGGGGAGGGGGGGAGGGAAGGGAAAAGTCAGAACAGAAGTAAGTGCATGGGAGAATGTTGTAAAAATTACCCATGCATATGTTCTGTCAATAAAAAGTTACAATTTAAAAAAAGAAAAAAAAGCTTTAAATGTTGTATTTATTAAAAAAAAAAAACAGAGCAGTAAGGTAGCACACTTTCTTTTTTATTATAGCTTTTTATTTACAACATATATGCATGGGTAATTTTTCAGCGTTGACAATTGCAAAATTTTCTGTTCCAACTTTTCCCCTCCTTCTCCCCACCCTCTCCCTTAGATGGCAGGTTGACCAATACATGTTAAATATGTTAAAGTATATGTTAAATACAATATATGTATACATGTCCATTCCATTATTTTGCTGTACAAAAAGAATCAGATTTAGAAAGAAGGTAAAAGTAACCTATGAAGGAAATTAAAAATGCAAACGGACAAAAACAGAGGGATTAGAAATGCTATGTTGTGGTTCACACTCATTCCCAGAGTTCTTTCACTGGGTGTAGCTGGTTCTATTCATTATTGAACAAATGGAATTGATTTGGTTCATCTCATTGTTGAAGAGGGCCTCGTCCATCAGAATACATCCTCATACAGTATTGTTGTTGAAGTATACAATGATCTCCTGGTCCTGCTCATTTCACTCAGCATCAGTTCATGTAAGTCTCTCCAGGCCTTTCTGAAATCTCCTCTTGGTCATTTCTTACAGAACAATAATATTCCATAATATTCATATACCACAATTTATTGAGCCATTCTCTTTGCAATATAAGCCCAGTAGTAGCACTGCTGAATCAAAGGGTATGCACATTTTGATAACTTTTTGGGCATAATTCCAGATTGCTCTCCAGCATGGTTAGATTCATTCACAACTCCACCAACAATGCATCAGTGTCCCAGTTTTCCCACAGCCCCTCCAACATTCTGCATTATCTTTCCCTATCATCCTAGCCAATCTGAGAGGTGTGTAGTGACATCTCAGAGTTGTCTTGATTTGCATTTCTCAGATTAATAATGACTTGGAGCATGTTTTCATATGACTAGAAATAGTTTCAATTTGGTAGCATACCCTCAAAGATAATATGCCCCAGAGGGCCCTGCTCATTGTGCCCTCAGTCGCCAGTCTTCCTATTGAAATGGCCTTGAGGAGTCCCAGTAACTCTGCCCAACGTCCTGGCATTCTGCCTTGTGCATCCTTCCTCAACAGGGCAGGACTCTCAGTTGTATCCCAGTGAATTGGTCCTGAAATTCATCTGGGGTTTGCGTTATGGAGTTTGTCCTCCATTCCACATTTGCTAGTTTGGGCTCTGCCTCTGGGTGACCAACCCCGCACTTGGTCAAAGCAAGGACTGACTGACCCATGGACAACGGAAGGCTGAGAAAATGGTACAGCCTCCACTGTGCCACACGGCAACACAGGCACACAGCTATGTATGCACAGAGTCAGACATACTCGGGGGTATATGAACATACCTGGGCAAACTTCCTCCAAAAGACTGGCCACTCACCTCCAGGAGTACCTAGGACATGTCTCCTTTCTGCTACACAGGGCACCTCGTGTCAGAATTGGGCCCCTGGAGGTCACAAGGGAAAACCTCCAATCCCACAGCCTCAGCCCTTCCTTCTGTAGAGGGGCACTTTATAACCACGTTCCCACATATAAATCTCCTTTGGTCCTAACTTGCATCAGCCACTGAGTTCCAAAGAGTTCCAAGACTCTTTCCTCTGAATCAGCCTCCATTGCCCAATTGTGATCTCTCAAAAGCCTTCCTTCCCAAGTGATCTATTACACCCAAGGGACAGAAGTACCACCCCTCAGTGTCTTCATCCCTGTGCCCACTTGCCTTGAGTGAACCAGTCTTCTGGGTCAGGAGCTACTAGTGCCTCAGATCAGACGGGGTCTTCCCCACAAGCCATTCTGTCCCTCTTATATTCTTCCCTCCCTGCCTGCCTCCTCAAAGCCTCTGCCTCCTCACCATCATCCCTCTCCTTTCACTAACATCACCTCCTCCAATTTCCCACCAAAGTGGGGGGTAAAGCTTGAAAAGGGCAAGTAGTTGTGGGACAATAACTGAATCTAGGGGACTTCCTTCCCTTTTCTATACAATAACCTTGATCACTGTTATCCCCCAGCCTCCTCTCCTCATCAGGTCACTGGATTCAGATCCAGGGGTTGTGGGTTTGGGGGAGAAGAGGAAGGAGGGCTGGCTCATTCTTCCCTGTGACTGTAGACTTCCCTCCTCTCATCACTCTAGAAACCCCCTAGGTTACTGATACTGGTAGGATCCCACTACTGATTCACCATAAACCAAGAAGCTCTCCTATGGCAGCCAACAGGAACCACTGGACTGTTTCATTCCCTTCATTCTCAAGGGAGAAGAAACATTAGAGAGGGAGAGGGAGAGATGAAGAATAATGGTTAAGGCATTGAGAAAGGAGAAGGCAAGGAAAGGAACCAGAGGAGAATTGGAAAAAGAAAGGGAAAGAAGAAACTCTTAGACAGATGTCTTGAGGACATCCCCAGTAACAACACTGTGCAGGCACTTAATATAAGCTTGGGAAATGAATTGAATGAAAATTTCTGAATTTCAGCATTTTTCAGATTCAGACTAACACAAAGTCCTGCAGTTTTAAAAATACACCATGAGGAGGAGCCTTAACTTAATGCTAAATACCCAACGAAGCCAGCCTGACAACGGAATGAGGGTTGAGATCTGGGCAGGGGTCTTCTCTGCTCTGTGTATTTACTGAGGACAAGGTCTGTGAATGCACTATCAGACTGAGAACTCTCAAAGGGAGAAATAGTGTTTGTGCCCATTAGACTGGGAGCTGGGGGTAGGGAGGGAAAGGGAGAGTATCTGCTCTTATCAGAGGAGAGAGCTTCATCCGATCTTTACTCAGATTTGTTCCCCTCCTTTCCTTTTTGAAAGCCAGCTCTGCCCAGAAGATGTTATATGTCCCTGGTCATCTGACCAGGGCAACATCAACATTGTCTCTTTGGAACTGAGACCCCACTCCCTCAACCTGTTCACACTGCTGGGCTCAGGTTTCTTTGGCATTTCTGTCAGGATGGAGTGCCAAGGATCAAGGACTTATGCAAGGAGCAGAAAGGAGACATATACGATGTTTCTATGAAACTTGCTTTTTATTAAGGAACCAGGAAGCAGTCACTTATAGCCCTCCTGAAGATGCAGAAATGGAGGACTTGGAGCTCACTCAACTGGAAGCCCTCAGTTGTTCCCCCAAGAGTGGGAGGTTCAGGTTCAGCAGAGCAGGGAGTCCTGGCCAGGTGGACTTTCTCTAGTATTCAAATGAGACCCATCAAAAGTTGGAACCATCACTGAACATAAAGCTCTTCCCACCTGGAGGGGAGGAAGAAGAAGGAAGCTTCTCAGCCATGATTTATGGGATGTAGATAGGACCTGTGGAGAGGGGGAGACTCCTTTAAGGAGGAATGACCTGATCAGAGAGGAACATGGATTACCATCTGAGACTGTCCAAGGGAAATTGGGCAATATGGAAGGAACAAGAGGCAGCACAGCAGAAATACAGAATCCTGCTCTGGGAAGAGGAGAAATGGAGAAAGAAGGGGAGGCAGTGGAATGACTCCATCTAATTCCTAGGAGACATGGACTGAGTCTTACATACTTTCTATTTCCTCTTTTGCTAAGCCCAGCACACATTCCACACTTCAGTTACTTAATGATTGTTTGTGGAAGGAAGGAAGGAATAAATCAAGAGTCTAGAAAACCACAGGACCCCTTCACAGGCAAATGAGGGAAAGAAACCACCAGATTTTCAACAAACCTACCAAACTCTTATCTTGTGCAAGGTCCTGTGTTAAGTGCCAAAGATACCCAGTCAAGTCCCTGCCCTCAAGGAACTTACCAGCAACTTAATAAACAGTGGTTGGGAGGATAGGGATGCAAGGAAAAAGGGCTTGGGAAGGAGAGAGTGAATTTACCCAGACTTGCTGTTCTGGTTTCTTCTGCTGTCCCGAGCCTCTCAGCTAGCTGGGCTTCTGCTTTCATGCTATCCCTCTTCCCATACCTGGAGGTGAGGCAAGAAGGTGGGGAGGAGATCAGCGCTTGGCTGGCCTGCAATCCCATCTTCACACTGAGAAGCTTGGTGGTGCTCCCCTGGGTGGAAGAGATATCCCCAGAGCCCGAGAGCAACAGTTGAGAGTTGAGGGGAATGAGAAGATACAGAAAGTGACCTCAAAGTATGTCTCCCCCAGTCCCATTCCTCCCCAGTATTCTTTCATCTGCTGTAGGCAGGAGAGAAGCCCTACCAAGACCCGGAGCACACTTGTGGATGTTAAACATATACACACACACTACCCAATACACAGCCTTGCCCCTCACCGCTGCCTGGTGATTAAATTGAGATAATTCCGAAGTGAGTCATAGTAGCGATTTATCTCCTCCGGGGTGGCCTTTGGACCTGGGGTCTTGGGTTTGATGGGGTAGCTCTCCACTAGAGCCCCTAGGCAGGCCAGCAGAGCCAGTAGCTGAGCAGCCGACATTGCCCCTGGCCTCCAAATAGTCATCATCTGAAGAAGGAGAGAGAGAGCTAGCCTGTCTCCCCCTCATATTTCTCCTCTCTTCTTCCCAAACCCCCTTTCCATTCACCCTCTCAAAGGCTCCCAACAGCACCCAAAGCATTTAGCTTTCAGAGCTGGGAGGCTTCTTGGAGTCCAACCCTCTCATTTACACAAGAGGCAATGGAGGCTCAGACAGAACTGACTCGCCCAGAAATACACAGGTGCAAACAAACATTTAGGCAGACTTAGAAACAAACACCTAAATCCACTCACAAACATCTTCACATTCACTGTTTTCCCAAACCCAGCTAATATATTTAAGAAATGTAGATATAATTAACTGGCCCACCTCCCCATCACTACCCTGGCTATTTCTTGCCCTCTCTCTACAGAATCCCAGTTATCAGAAAGAGGGAACCTTGTGGGGAAAAAAAAAAGTCAGCCAGGAGTTTGTTTTGGGCCTTCTTCCCATTCTTACCACAAGTTTGCTAGCCCCTGATAGCATCCTCCTTATTCCCTCCTCAGAGGTTAAGACCCTCAGATTAAGGTATTCTCAGAGGACCATCTAGCTCCTCCATCCTCAGAACACCTTATTATCTATTAAAGACTCCCCTTCTTTTGCCTCTATTTGGCTAATGGGAAAGTGTCATTCTTGGCTCTCCACTCATTCCCAGTTACTCCCATTACTCTTTTAGTCTCCTCCATCTCACAGCCAAGTGTCCTCTTTAAGTCCCCTGCTATCTTACTCTTAGTTTTCCTCAGTTTCCCTTAATTCCTTGAAGAGAGTGGGCTCTTTCTGACACACTTTACCCTGTCCCCAAACCCTCCCTTGCTTGTATCTTGTTTAAATACTCACTGTATCAATTTGGGAGCTTAGGAACAAGAAGCAGATAAAGCAAAGAAGGAGTAAGGGTTGAAGCTATTTGCTGGACCCAGCTGACTCCCTCTTGGGTTTTCTCCTCCTGGGGCTTGTTTATAACTGCTAGAGAAGAAGGAAGGGAGGGGAAAGGAGAGGGCATTAGGAGAGGGGGAGGGCAAAAGAAGGGGGAGATTGATAGGGGGAGGTCCCTCCTTCCCCATCTAACAGGGATCACCTGACTTCTTTACCAACATTGATAAGGATGCTGTTGCTTCCTCCTTAGGAACTGGGGTGGGTTAGACTGATAGAGATAATGATGAAGGTCCCTCTGGAAAGGAATCCCCACTCCACCTTTCTCATCCCCTTAGCTGAATAAAAAAAAAAAAAAGAACCAGATGTGGTGAGTGTATAGAATCTATTTTTTATTTATTTAATATTTTCCCCAATTACATTTAAAAACATTTTTACATTTGTTTTTTTTAATTTTTTAAATTCTATCCCCACTCAAAATTAAGAAACCACATGTGAAATTGTGAAAAATGTTTCTATAAAAGTCAAGTTGTGAAAGAAAACGGATCTCCCATCCTAATGAAAATAAAAACCCTCAAGAAAAATTAAGTTTAAAAAAAGAGAGATAGAGAAAGAGAGAATGCTTCAATCAGTATTCAGACAATCAATTAGTTCCTTCTTTGGATATGGAAAGGATTTTTCATCCTAAATCCTTCAGAGTAGTCATGATGATTATTTTGCTGAGAATAGCAGTCATTTATAGCTGGTCCTCCCAGAACATTGCTATTACTTTGTATACATTACATTTCACTTTGTTTGAGTTCACAGAGGACTTTCCTGGTAATTTGTTGTTGGGTTTTTTTTTTTAAGTATCCAACTCATCATTTCCCATAGAACAATAATTCTATCATAAACATACAAAACAGTTTATTGAAACATTCCCCAATTGATGGGCATATCCTCAATTTCCAATAATTTTGTCCTGAGAAGAGAGCTTCTATGAATATATCTTGTACATATAGGTCATTTTCCTTTTTTTTATTTCTTTTGGTATTCATGCCTAGTGTAGTGTTGTTAGGTCAAAGGATAATTTATAGCCCTTTGGACACAGATCATATCTTTTGATCATTATTAATTGGGGCATGGCTCTTGTTTTTTATAAATTTGATTCAGTTCCCTCTGTCTTTGAAAAATGAGACCTTGTCAAAGAAATCTGCGTTGAAATTATTTTTACAATTACTATTGCTAAGTGTATCTCCCTCCCATTTATTTCTCTCCTTTCACCCTGTCCCTCCTCAAAAGTGTTTTGGAACTGACCTCTCCCTCCCCTTTTATATCTTTTTTATCACTCTCCTCCCTTTTCCATATCTCATTCCCCTCCTATTGAAGGGTAATATAGATTTCTAGAGAGTATAGAATCGCTAGGATGAGTTCACTACTTTGAATCCATGCCAAACATGCCTCACTCACCACAGTTGTCCATCTAGACATTTTATTTTATCTTATCAGTACATGGGAGAAGGGAGCTGACTAGATGGCTTCTAAGGTCTCATTCCAACATTTATTCAGCTCACTTGGGTGGGAAAAGGAGGGGGGGTATCCCAACTTATATTGGAATCTGAAAACAAAAATTGCACCAGGAATGTATAGGAGACCATGTCTTATTAGACCAATGTCCCCACATTAATACAAGTTTAGAACCTGATCTCTTAGTTTCTAAGACCATCCCACCTCTATGGAGAAGTCAGATTCAGCACCTTCAACAGCTCCTTTGGACTCACAGAAGATTTGGGGAAGGTGGGTGAAACAGAGGGATACTCGGGGCATATCTGCGTGACACCAAAGCAGCTAATGGATTCCTAGAAGCTATGTAATAATCACATGAAAATCATTCATTGCTTTTCATTTTCCATTCTGCTGAGATCATATCTAGTCCTAGCTTGTGGAAAGGGACAGAACCAGAGCTAATAGACTGAGAGAAATCAAGAAATACAGAAAGGGAGAGAGAGATAATGAGAGTGAGACAGTAAAATGAACAGAACTAATAGATTGAAAGAAAGAAAACAAACCAAATATCAATCAGCAGAGAAATGGAGAATGAGATAAGGATTTCAATAAAATTCACAAGTAGAATTAAAAGAACTCAAAGTGAAACAGATGAGAAGTAAGGAGACATACTGGGGATAGGTATTGCACACATAGAGGAGAAACAGTGACAGAAACAGAATCATATCTGGAACAAAGAAGTAAAGATAGAATTTATTGGTTATACAATAGGAGAATGGTTCCTAAGAATGAAAGGGAAGGACAGTCCACCTAAGGAGGGTTGATGGACAGAGCATCTAAAGACAGATGAAACCCTTTTTTCCATCCTTTTGGTTGATCAGCAGAATTGGTCCCTACTAATTCAGGATACTCTTAACCTAACTAACTAGATAGAACTGTTGACATGTCATCTCTTATCCTGGGGAAATAAAGAGATTTTGGGGAGTCCCAGTTCTTCTTGAGAAGGTGTTCTTAAGCTTTGTGATGTCATGGATCCCATTTAGCATTCTGGTGAAGCTTTCTTATGGATCCTTCTCAGAATAATGTTTTAAGTTCATAAAATACATGGATCTATAAAGGAAACTAATTACATTAAGATAAAATGGTAAAAAAAAAAAAATTAATCAAATTCATGAAACAATACTATCCTTGGAAGATATTTTGGGAGCAACTAGTTTTACTTTATCTAGCCCTTTGTCTCTAGGCAGTTTTGTGAGTATAGCATCCAAGACAGAGAGATGGTGGTCCTATTTGTAAAGCTTTCCAGGGGTGACATCCTATGGTTCCTTTTAATTACCTGTTTTTAAGTCAAATCACTCTGATTTTCTGGAAAGTATTCTTTATCAGTGTGTTGTGTCATATGGAATGAACACATCTCCCTTCCACAGCCTAATATTAGATTCTGAGATCTGAGAAGGATCCCAATTGTAGGGATCTGATAAAGGAGATCCAGTCCTTTTCCTCAGGGAACTCCCTGAAGGGAGGAACAGGAAGCTATCCTGACAATGTCAGGACAAATACTGTTACTAAATTAAGAGAAGATGATTTAAATATGAACTGTATATGCCAGTTTGAGGGATGATGAGGAAGGAATATTAAAAACACTAGTCAAGGTTAATCAGGCAAAGGATCCTGAAGTATAATGGAACAGAATAAAGCAAGCACTGGAAAGAGAAGGAATGTGGCTTGGCTGAAATCCACCAAGATGACTTAGAAAATTTTCCCTCCCAACAAAATGTTAATGTACTTCTCTTCTTGTCTCTACTCCATTACTGAAAAGTTCTGAATCAAAAAAAGGTTCCATAATTTCTTCAGTCTGGAAACACCCCTACCAATGTACTCATCTATAACTTTTTAAAAAGTTGTAAGAATAAATAAAATAACAATTTATCATATTATGAATATCTATCATGTGCCAGGTGGTTTACAAACATTTTCTATTTTCATCTTATTTTCACAATATCCTTGGAAAGTAGGTGCTCTTATTATCCCCATTTTCCAGATGAGGAAATAGACTTACCCAAGATCTCACAACTTAACTTAACATCTTAACTCACAACTAGTTAACATGAAAATTCAGATTTTAACTAGGGACTTTCTAAATCTAGGTCTAGCACTGTCTCGTTTCACCAATCTGTCTCAAAAGTGGATCAGTGAACACAAGATACAAATTTTAAAATAATCGCAGAAAAATAAGTTTCGATCTACTCTGAATTTATATCCTAATTTTTCTATATTGTCAACCCCAATATGACTCATTAGAATGTTTTAATTGTGTTTTGGAAAGAAATGTAGCTGCAACTCATTAATGATTTCGTGTTCTGCTACTCTCAAACCCATAGAAACACAGTAAATATGTAAAGCAGAAGTTATAAAAAGTTAAATCTTGATTCACACCCCCAAAAAGCTAGTAAATAACAAAAGGAGGCTTTCCTGATTTCAAGTCTAGCACTCTATCTACTAAGTCACACTACACCATACAAATGAGCTGAAGGTCGCAAGTCTTTTTAAAGTTAAATTTGGCCTCAGTGGAGCTTACTTTTAAAATACAGTTGTGTATTGTGGGAGACATTTATTAGAGTAGCTGATAGAAGGGAAGAACAAGACCTAGGCCAGATGGGAGAAAAAGCTATTAGTTTTCTGGAGGGTTTTTGTTGTTTGTTTGTTTTTTGTAAAAATAAAGGACAGGCAG
Source organism: Sminthopsis crassicaudata (assembly GCF_048593235.1). Classification (NCBI taxonomy): domain Eukaryota; kingdom Metazoa; phylum Chordata; class Mammalia; order Dasyuromorphia; family Dasyuridae; genus Sminthopsis; species Sminthopsis crassicaudata. The sequence continues at coordinate 344,884,289 of NC_133620.1, read as the reverse complement.
GTGATGAGAGGGCACTGTGAAGGTAACAACTGGAAATGTTCAGCAAAAAAGACATGAGGAGACAGAACAGAAAAGGTATACTTGAGTTAAAGACAGAAAAGAGGCCATCTCTAGAAGGCTTTGCTAATTACCTAGAGAAGGGAAACAAGAGATTTAATAAGAAAGAAATTGATTCCTTCAGAGGCCAGAAAGCAGAAATGGGGTTGGGATATTACAAAATATGGTGACAGAGCAGAAGATGGGTTAGTTGGTCAGGACCATGGTAAAAATAAAAAAAGAAAAACAGTCCATAGATTTGATTTCATCAGCCTCTACTCGTGTAGATTGGTAAAAACTCAGAGTTGTCTGAGTTAAATCACTTACTCAGAATGATACACTTAGTTTGTGTCCAAACCCAGATATTTCCAACTCCAAGATTTTTATCTATCTTTCTTTTTATGGTATTTTTTTAATTAGAGCTTTTTATTTTCAAAATACATGGATAATTTTCTTCTTCCCCCCCTTCCCCTTAGACAATTGGGATTAACTGACTTGCCCAGAGTCACACAGCTAGGTCATGTTAAGTGTCCTCCTGACTTCAAGGCCAGTGCTCTAACCACTGCGCCACCTAGCTGCCCCTATGTGGATAATTTTCAACATTCACCCCTACCAAACCCTATGTGCCAATAATCTTCCCTCCCTTCCCCCTACCCTCTTCCCTAGACGGCAAGTGATGAAATATATGTTACAAACATGTGTAATTCCTCCATATATATATATATATATATCCACAATATCATGCTACACAAGAAAACTCAAATCAAACAGGAAAAAATGAGAAAAAAAATGCAAACAAACAACAACAAAAAGAGTGAAAATACAATATCATGGTCCACATTCACTTCCCACTGTTCCCATCTCAGGGTCCAAATGGGTTCTCTTCATTATAAGATCATTGGAACTGTCCTGAATCACCTCATTGTTGAGGAGAGCCACATCCATCAGAGTTGTTTAATCAATCTTTCCTATCTCTGGCTCTTTTCTTTTTCACTACCTCTACTTCTATTTTTCCATTCCTTTTCTTGTCTCTTCTCACTTTCTTCTTCATTTTCTATGTCTCCCCCATCTCTCTCATCTCTCTCTCTCTCTCTCTCTCTCTCTCTCTCTCTCTCTCTCTCTCTCTCTCTCTCTCTTTCTCTCTCTCTCTCTCTCATATTTTCTTATCTCTCCTCTTCTCTTTTATATTTTCTCTCCATTTACCTCTTCCTTCATGTCTTCTTATCTCTCCTCCATTTCTCTCCCTCATCTCTCTCTTCCATATATCTCTCTCCTCTTTTTATCTCTCTCCTCCATTTCTCTCTCTCTCCCATTACTCATCTTTCACCCTCATCTCTTTCTCTCTCTCCCATTTATCTCTCTGCTTCTCTTATTTCTCTCCTCCATGTATTTTTCACCTTTAAAAAATCTTTCTTCTACATTTCTCTCTCTCCCATCTCTTCTCACCTCTCTCCTCCATTTCTCTTTCCCCATCACTTATCTCTCTCCCCTTCTCATCTATCTTCTACATTTATCTCTTTTCTTATCTCTCTTCTCCATTTAAATCGCTCCCTCATGTCTCATTTCTTCTCCATTTCTTTCTCCCCATTTTTTCTCATCTCTCTCATCAATTTATCTCTCTCCCCTCATCTTTCTTATCTCTTATTTCTCTCCTCCCCTTATGTCATTTATCCTTCTCGTCTTTTCTTATTCTCCACTTCTCTTCCCTATTTGTCTCTTGGTCATTTCATCTCCTCTATTTCTCTTCTTTTCTCTCTTCTCAATTTCTCTCTCCTCTTCTCTTCTCTCTCCCCAATTCTTTCCCTCATCTCTTTTTATATTTCTCTTTCATTTTTCTCTCTCTCCTTATCTCTTCTCCATTTTCTCTCATTTCTTATCTCTTCTCTCCATTTTTCTCTCTTCTCTTCTCATTTCTCTCCTCCATTTATTTTTCTTCCTTATCTCTTTTTATCTTCTCTATTTCTCCCATTTATCTCTCTCCCCCATCTCTTCTCATTTCCCTTTCTCCATTTTTCTCTCCTCTTCTCTTTCTCTTCCATTTCTCTCTCCCCATCTCTTCTCATCTCTCTTCCCATCTCCTCTCATCCCTCTCTTTTATTTATCTCCTTCCTTCTCTTCTTATTCTTATCACTCACTCTCATTTATCTCTCTCCTCATCTCTTCTAATTATCTCTCCTTCATTTATCTCTTTCCCTCATCTCTTCTTATCTTTCTTCATCATCTCTACCTCATCTTTTTTTTAATCACTCTCTTCTCCATCTCTCTCTCCTCTTATCGATCTTCTCCATTTCTCTCTCCCCATTAATCTTTCTCCTCATCTCTTCTCATTTCTCTCCTCATCTCTCTTCTCCATTTCTCACCTTTCTTATCTCTCTCCTCTATTTCTCTATCCTTCTTATCTCTCTCCTCCATCTCTCTCTCCCCCATTTAGCTCTCTTCTCCCTCTCCATTTTTCTCTCTCTCTCATCTCTCTTCCCCCCCCCATCTTTTCTCATCTCTCTCTCCTCCCCTTATTTTTCTTATCTCTTTTCTTTACTCTTTCCCCCCTCCCCAGATTTTTCTCTCCTCCAATTCCAGGGGGAAAAGTTCCTATTTCTTTCCTTGTCTCTACTGAGACTTTTGATCTCTTTCTTGATCTCTCTAATCTTGGGAAGAAATCTATTAGTGGCACAAGATAAAGAGTTCAAAATTAGCAGTTAGAGAACTAAGTTTACAATTTCAGCTCTGTCACTTATAACTTAGATGAATTTGGGCAATTCGTTTAACTTTTTCTAGAACCTTAGTGGCCTCATGTTAGATGAGTGGGTCAGATCAGATGATCTATAAAGCCATCCCTTTTGACTCTAAATCACTGATCCTAATTAGTCTTTGCTAATCACCCTTTCTGTGTCTTTTCTCTCCTATCTCCCATTTTTGTTCATTCTCTCTCCTTCTCTTTCCTTTCTTCTTTCTCCTCCCAGTTGAGACTCCTGAGGCTATTCTCCCATCTATCCCCTCTCTGTCCTCCATCTTTTTCACTACCCACTTATCCTGGGGCAGGATGTAAAAGTGTTGGAGAAGAAAGGAGGGGATTGAAACTACTATGTGTCATTTATTCTTTTCCTCTTTAACATCTCTATTAGTTCTAAAATCCATGAAAAAATCATTAGTTCTGACTATATCAGATCAGAGTCACCCATCAGCAATTAGAGAACAGGGAAGGAGGGGGAAAAATAAATGAACGATCGCCTTCCATCTGCACACCATTGCCCATTGCCTTGGATGAATGTGGCAGTGACATCTGGGAAGGGAACAGAGAGGCCTCCAGGTTTGTCAGGTTGTAAATCATGTCACCTGGACCCCCTCCCTAGCTCTCCTCTTCAGCTTCATTATCCTCACCTGCTTCCTGGCAAGGGAATGGGAAAAGATTGGTATAGGAAAAGACAGGTCAGATCATATACTCCGGGGGCAGCTGACTCTTAAGTACTAAGAATTTGGGGGGGAGAGACAGTGACCCCCATTCCTTCTCTCTGGCTTCCTACATATGTCCTTTTTTTTAAATTTTATAATTATAAATTTTTTGACAGTATATATGCATGAGGAATTTTTTTTATAACATTATCCCTTGTATTCATTTTTCCAAATTTTCCCCTCCCTCCCTCTACTTCCTCCCCTAGATGACAGGCAATCCCATACATTTGTTAGCACTACTGTCTAATCTACCCAGGTTACTTACACCTTCGGAATCTAATACTTAACGTGCAACAAGAAAATGGGATTTGCACACATATATTGTATCTAGCTTATATTGTAACACATGTAAAATGTATGGGATTGCCTGTCATCTAGGGGAGGGAATAGAGGGAGGGAGGGGATAATTTGGAAAAATGAATACAAGGGATAATGTTATAAAAAAATTACTCATGCATATATAGTGTCAAAAAATTTTATAATTATAAAATAAAAAAAAAACAATTTACATTCACTTCCCAGTGTTCCTTCTCTGGGTGTAGTTGTTTCTGTCCATCATTAATCAACTGGAAGTGAGTTGGATCTTCTTTATGTTGAAGACATCCACTTCCATCAGAATACATCTTCATACAGCATTGTTGTTGAAGTGTATAGTGATCTTTTGGTTCTGTTCATTTCACTCAGCATCAGTTCATGTAAGTCTCTCCAAATCTTTCTGAATTCCTCCTGCTGGTCATTTCTTACAGAGCAATAATATTCCATAACTTTCATATATCATAATTTACCCAACCATTCTCCAATTGATGGACATCCATTCAACTTCCAGTTTCTAGCCACTATGAAAAGAGCTGCCACAAACATTTTGGCACATACAGGTCCCTTTCCCTTCTTTAGTATTTCTTTGGGATATAAGCCCAATAGCAGCAATGTTGGATCAAAGGGTATGCACAGTTTGATAACTTTTTGGGCATAGTTCCAGATTGCTCTCCAGAATGGCTGGATTCTTTCGCAACTCCACCAACAATGTATTAGTGTCCCAGTTTTCCCACATCCCCTCCAACATTCATCATTATTTGTTCCTGTCATCTTAGCCAATCTGACAGGTGTGTAGTGGTATCTCAGAGTTGTCTTAATTTGCATTTCTCTGATCAGTAGTGATTTGGAACATTCTTTCATATGAGTGGATATAATTTCAATTTCATCATCTGAGAATTGTCTGTTCATATCCTTTGACCATTTATCAATTGGAGAATGGTTTGATTTCTTATAAATTAGGGTCAGTTCTCTATATATTTTGGAAATGAGACCTTTATCAGAACCTTTAACTGTAAAAATATTTTCCCAATTTGTTACTTCCCTTCTAATCTTGTTTGCATTAGTATTGTTTGTACAGAAACTTTTTAGTTTGATGTAATCAAAATCTTCTATTTTGTGATCAATAATGATCTCTAATTCTCCTCTGGTCATAAATTCCTTCCTCCTCCACAGGTCTGAGAGGTAAACTATTCTATGTTCCTCTAATCTATTTATGTTCTCATTCTTTATGCCTAAATCATGGTCTTATCTTGGTATATGGTGTTTGTCAAACACTAGATTGCTATAGATGTACCCTTTTTTGTCCTTTGTACCTAATCTGTTCCACTGATCCATTGGTCTATTTCTTAGCCAATACCAAATGGTTTTGGTGACTGCTGCTATATAATATAGCTTTAGGTCAGGTACACTTAGACCCACCTTCATCTGACTTTTTTTTCATTAGTTCCCTTGCAATTCTCGACCTTTTATTCTTCCATACGAATTTTGTTGTTATTTTTTTCTAGGTCATTAAAATAGTTTCTTGGGAGTCTGATTGGTATAGCACTAAATAAATAGATTAGTTTGGGGAGTATTGTCCATCTTTATTATATTCGCTCGGCCTAATCCAAGAGCACTGAATGTCTTTCCAATTATCTAAATCTGACTTTATTTTTGCGGCAAGTGTTTCGTAATTTTGCTCATATAATTCCTGACTTTTCTTTGGTAGATGGATTCCCAAATATTTTATACTCTCAACATTTGATTGGAATGGAATTTCTCTCTGTATCTCTTGCTGTTGCATTTTGTTGGTGATGTATA